>NC_137454.1:364800992-365205467 GCF_964235325.1 Thermobia domestica
GTTTCCTTCCTGCAAGTTACATTGACAAACCTGTTAACTGCCAATCCAGCTATATTTAATAGTTATCATTATTCCACGAAGACCATCTGGAGATTCCCAATCCCGACCACATTGCTACGCACCACGACCAGCGGACTTGGCAGCGTACCTATCGATATCCAGGCCAACATAAATTTTAAATCTATTTGGAAGCGTCTCGGGTTGCCTTGGTGATGTTCATAGTTGTGACCCGGCAATGTGAAGGGGCGGCTACATGTTTATTCCGTAGAAAATACGAAAACTCGATGTAAGGGCCGTTCAAAAATTTTGTGGTCCCTGATCCAATTGGCCCAAAAGATCCAATATATTTCAATCAAAACTTTTGTTGTATGCCTTATATCTGGAGAACTACATATAGTTGTAGCCAAACCCAAACTGTCACTTAACTCAGTTTGGTTTGCTTATACCGTAGAAAATAATAAAACTCGATTTGGGGGCCGTTCAAAAATGTTGCGGTCCCTGATCCAAAAACTAATTGTTGGTCAAGATCGTAATTTTTTGATTCATTTTTTTTTGGGGGGGGGGGAAGTTCCCTAAAATTCTTGTTTCTTTGCAGAGATCCTACATTTTCTTTACACTCAGATTTTGATCTCCTGTTCCTTTTTCCAGCGGGAATTCATGCGGTTCGGTTTCAACGTTAAAGTGTAGGTCCACGTTTCATTGAGGAAAATTTGAGAAAGTTAGATGGATTGAATGACAACACTGATTACTAAATTTCCCTTAATAACCCTCTTTTCAAAGATATCAGTGCTGCGTGTTGCATAGCGTTTGAAAGGCCATTCCATCACCTTTCGAACGCGCCACGTCTAATCTCTGTAGAATAACTACAGGGTAACCAACAAGCAACATAAAATAAAAAATGGTTCACAACCTGTAGCGCTCAAAATGTTGAGAATAAGAGCCTTGTTCAAGTGAACTATTTTTGCTTAGAATCACCCATATTACCATTTGTATTTCCACTTTCTTGCAATTAAAAAAAAATACCCAACCAAAATACTTGCACTTTCTCTCAGCACGCCCTTGTATATGAAGTCATACAGGACTCGTTCCAGAAATTCAGAAAAAACAATGGGAGTGTAAAAGTTAAAGAATTCTTCACCCGAATTACTCCAACGGGTTATTTTTTTAATTATATTGTTCGGATCCGATGTCCAAGTATAATATAATTTCGCTGCTGAATGAATCAAATGAAATGAAATCAATTGAAAGGAAATCAAATTAGATCAAATAAAATAAAATCAAATGAAATCAAAACAAATAAAATGAAATGAAATGAGATCAAATGAAATAAAATGAAATGAAATGAGATCAAATGAAATTAAATCAAATGATATCAAAACAAATGACATTATATAAAATGAGATCAAATGAAATGAAATCCAATCCAATCAAATCAAATCAAATCAAATGAGATCAAACGAAATGAAATGAAATGAAACCGAAACAAATAAAGTCATTTTTTAAAGGAAGACTGTACATCAGAAAATAAAAGTAGACTTGAAGTTTTGTATTACTTACCTGTTAGCAAGATTCTTGATTAAACTGTAGGTCCACGTCTCACATAGGTTGCTTCTGAAAAGAACATTAAACTAAAAATCAAATGAAATGAAACGAAATGAAATCAAATGAAATGAAACTAAATGAAATCAGATCAAATGAAATTAAACCAAATTAAACGAAATCAAATGAAATTAAATTGAACGAAATGAAATCAAATTAAATAAAATCAAATGAAATGAAGTGAAATTAAATCAAATGAAAGGAAGTCAAATGACATCAGATGAAATGAAATCAAATCAAAAGAAATGAAATCAAATCGAATCCTACCTAATGAAATCAAATCATATGAAATCAAATGAAATTAAATCAAATGGCATCAAATGAAACCAAATGAAGTTAAATTAAATGAAATCAATGAAATGAAATCAAATGAAATCAGATCATTTTTTAACGAAGACTGTACATCAGAAAATAAGATTAGGCTTAAAATTTTGTATTTACTTACTAGCTAGCAATATTCTTGGTTAATTTTCAAATGAACCCTACAACATTATTAGCACTTAACGAAAAAGAAATGCTCAAAGATGAAACGTAAACAAATTAATAGAACTAATAAGCTGAACAAAGTTCTATTCGAAAGTGTAAAAACTCATGTACCTAGTATTCGAGAAAAAATGATGAAAAAATAATTTCTTTTGAAAAATCTAAAGTATTCATTCTGTACGATAACTACGGAGATAAAATTGGTACCGACCTATATGCTCATTATTAACCTCTTCATTATAGCTTTAGACTGACAATAACATATAGCCTAAAAGTATATTTAACTCATAAATGTTAATTTCTTTCAAACTAAACTATTGTACAAAAAAAAAAAAAAAAATACATGCAATTCACTTGATAATTTCACATTTACGCGAACAAAGTAACATGATTGAGGATAAATTCCCATGTGAGTAGTTTTCAAGAAAATAGCAAGAATGTGTAATTTGTTTCCAAAAACTTAAGTTTTTTATTTTATTGGAAGAAATTGTCATTTATTTATGTCCTCTTGTATACATAACAAGATACTCTGTTAATTATGTTAATTAGCAAATTGTTGTGTCTTTAGTTTAGTGGTGACACATATAATTACACTCACTACTTGTAAAGATTACTTTGAAAAGAAAATAAATGACGATTTTTTTTTTTTTTTTTTTTTTTTTTTTTTTTTTTTTGAAATGTGAAAGCTTACTAAAGCCTGTGACAAACGTCTTGGCATTTCAGCTAAACGAATAAACCGCAAGCTCTGACGCGACGTTGCCAAGTGGTAAAGGAGTGTGGCTATGGCTAGGCAGACAAACTACAGCGCGTATCAGGTGACAAAGAATAGACGTGGATGTGTGCAAAATAAACGTCGCAATACCGCTGGCCTCTCATTTGCTAGCAGCATTTAAAGGGAACTTGGAGCGCCGTCTTCAAATGCCAAGATGTTTGTCACGCCGTTTTAGCTTCTAATATTTAAAGTGAAATAGACTTGCTCCAGCATTGGTGTATTGCATGTAGCACATTAAATATTTCCCGCGACGGCAATGAAATGTTTCAGTTTAACGTTCCACGATTAACGTCCCATGCCTATTAGGCTAAGGGAAATTGTTGATTTAAGCAAATGAATGATGATTGAAGAATTGAGGGAATGAGAATGCAGGAGGAAACGGGAGTACACGAGAAAACTCATTGGACACGATGTTGTCCACCACAAACTTACTTGCCCAGGAATCGTAACAGAAACCACACACACATAAGGGGGAAGTGCTCTACCACAGAGACACCGTGCCTCCCGGTAGATACTCTGTTAACCCGACGTACACCAAGGGGTTACACGTAACACCACACACCAAGCGGGTAGGTTAAAAATGTCCACCACATAAATTTTATTTTCTCTCTCAGGAAATGTAATACCCTATTTTTCTCTATTTTCTACTAAGTATATGTAAACTGAGACAACTGAAGGCACAGGGGCGGATCCAGGACGGACTTCTGGGGGGTAGGTCGTAATACTGCTACTAATGTTAGAGCTACTTTTAAGAGCTCTCGGATGGGTTTTATTTACATATAAAATAAGAAAGTTTTCTCTTCTGGGGGTGGGGCGATCTTCCCAATCGCCCCCCTGGATCCGCCCCTGTGAAGGCATAAAATAGAGAAGAAATTACATTTTCTGGAACAGAAAATAATGATGTATTTGGTGGACATTTTTTAATCATCTCGTGGTGTGCGGTGTTACGTGTAGCTAGAGGTCTACACAGGCCGGAATTATTAGCCCGGGCCTATCCCGGCCCGTGAATTTACAATGTGAGGCCCGACCCGAGTCCGAAATATGTTTTAGCATTTAGGTTCGATCCCGGCCCGAGCTCGTGTGATAATCAAATGAGCCCGAAATAAGCCCGAATTACAGAAGCTTAATAATTAACCCAAAATTGCATTTTATTTACAGCAATTAGAAGTTTAATTTTGCAGTTGTGCTTTAAAATTTTTCCAGAAAGAACGGTGCAATATATCTCGTTGTACAATATTTACAAAGTTAGGGCCGTAAAGGCCCGAGAAATATGGTTGTCTATTTAAAAATTCACCTCCCAAGCCCGTGCAGACCTTTACGTGTAACCCCTTGGTGCACGTTTGATTCCATTTTTAACATCATCTCTGAAACTAGTAGGTCTTTTCCGTTTAGGTGTACGATGTTTCGCATCAGCTGTACCCGTAGCGACGCCTAGTGTCACAATCTTCAACTGGAAATAACCTCATGCACATTAGATATGGTAACATGTTACACCAAGGGAGAGTACTTTATATCCACCACAAAAAAACTTTGTTCAAATGGCTTATTTTCTTGAAATTTAAAGTACTGAATGACAGAAAATAAAATTTGTATTATTTTTGACACAAAAGCTGACTTACGACACAAAACTAAAGAAAAATTCATAACAATTCTTATCCTAATAAAAGTGTGAACAATTTTTAACCCACTTTGGTGTACGTAGGGTTAATGACCTGATTGTTGTTCCTAAGAGTCATAAGTAATTCCTAAGTGTCTTTTCCTATATACTCTTTACACATATACTGCTAATAAAGATTACTTCTTAAAAAATAAATAAAAAGTTTCTTTTTTCGAAATATGAAAATTTACTACTTCCCTAAAATTTGTCTGAAATAGAATAGTTAGTCCTACTTCAGTGTTAGTGTATTACGCGCAGCACATAAATGTTGCCCCCGACGGAAGCGACAAAAAGTATTGTCCAAGGAACATATAAAATAATCACTACGCACAGAGCAGCAATTTCCAAGTGTACACTCATGTCCAAAATTATTGTCACATGTCTATAAACATGTTGTTGTAGGAATGCAATTTGATAACGAATTTGCCCGGTATTTCTTATAATGTTAACTATGTGTATAACCAGCAAAGAAATGTATGCGGAAAATTTCATGTCAAAAGAGCAGTAATAAGAACAATAAAACGAAAATAAATATCCATTTAGCAAAATTTTGTTTTACTCATTCTAATTTTCGCATTTATAATTGTTTTCCTATGCAATTTACTACAAATATACATTTCCCGATTATACACATAGTATCAGTATTAAAAGTACCCTGCAAAATCATTATCAAATTATATTCTTACAAGAAGACAGTTATAGATATGCGACAATTATTTTGGACATGAGTGGTCCTGTAGAGTGTGTGTGTTTAGAATACTGTTGCTTGATTTGATTGATTTTGAGTTTATCGTCTTTTTCAGCAGCGAGACCACATGAGACATGGACCTACAGTTTAACGTGGGATCCTACGTACGTCAGCTCCACCGGAAATCGAACGCGAGTCTCCCACACCAAAGGCACGTATGGTAACCGCTCAGCCATGAGGAAAATCTCCAATAGTGTTGCCTCCAATGTTGCCAACAACCTCTGGAAAAAAAGGCTACATGTTCTTCAGAAATAAACTTCTTTACGCAAAAAATGGCTAGATTTTTAACTGCTAACCTATAACCCATATTGTACGGTAGATTTTAAACCCTTTTTTTTTTGTGTGTGTGTGTGTGTGTATATGATTATAAGTGAGTTATAGTAAAATTTGAAATGTTGAATTTTATTCGCTGAAGACCAACAAGCAACATACATGACTTTAAATTACAATAAAATCCATCAACAGCTCATGTGTTTTGCGAAAGTCAACAGCCAAATTATCAGTTGAATTGAAATAAGTCATCATTGATGACGTCGTAGCTAACCAAGACGCTGGAAGTGGATGCAACAACGTTGGATTGTGGATTGGTTATGTTTGTGTAGAATGTCATTGTCCCAATTTTCAGTAGTATTTCCTTCGACAGGTCATAGTCCTTATAAAAACTTATTAATTCTCCGTATACCGAGTTGAATCATCACGATTCCTTTGAGAGTTTTCAAGTTAATTACATATCCCATTTGATTCCTTTAATAAGCATAAACAATCTCTATAGTTTGAAGAACCGAACGGTTTACTAAATTTGTATCAGAAAACTTTTATTCTTGCAATGAAATGCGAAAATTAAAATAATTCAAAAGTAGCAAACGGGGCCGTTACGGGAGCGACATTAAAATTCTTTCTGAGTCGATAAGTATTGCTAACTAGTTGTAAATCTGTGGGTGGGGACAGAGAAGAAGAATGAAAAACAAGTGTTTGTTGCGTAATAAAACACCCTCTGTTTAAAGAAATCAATTAATACGATAATATATAATGACAAAGAGGCTAATTTTTAAAAATTATACTTTATTTTCAAAGAAAAAATATTTTTAGGATTAATTTAACGGCTCATAAAAAGTCAAATATGGTAAAAGAGTTTCATAAAATAAGCTATATTTAAGGCTATAAGCATTTCGTATATTTGTATGGCTAAATGCCTCTCCAAATAGGCTAGATCTAGCCAAAAATAGGCTAAATTGGCATCACTGGTTGCCTCCCAGACGAGAAATATGTCAAAAATCAAGACGAAACAGGAAATTTGACGAGTCACGCGGGCAATACTAGTTCATGCAAGTCTTACAAGGAGAAGGCAGACTTTGGTAAGTGAACTTCGGGGCTATTTTTTGGGAAGTGGTAGTGCACATTTAAAGAGTTAATATTACAAACTGAGAAAGCGCAATGGACAAAAATAACCGAGAAAAACCGTCCCAAAGTTTTCTACTCTCCGCATATATCGTAAGACGCGCAAACTTACCAAGTGACGGTGTGGCAGAGTGGGAAGAACCTGAGACTGAAGTGTAAAGGGCCCCGGGTTCGATTCCGATTCATGTCAAACTTTTATTTTCGTTTTATGCTTCAAGCAATATATTCGGCGAGTAGAAAACTTTAAGACGGTTTTTCTCGGTTATTTTTGGCCATTGTGCTCTCCCAGTTTGTAAAATTAACTCTTTACATGTGCACTACCACCTCGCAAAAAATGGCCCCGAAGTTCACTTACCAAAATCTGCCTTCTGCTTGTTAGATCTCAAATATTGTTGTAGTGTTCTGTAATTTATAATGTAAAAAAGTATAAATTGTTAAAATAATGGTATGAATATAATGAAGATAATTTATCAACGTTTAAAGATATGTAAGTCATTATACAATATACTCCAATAATAAATAGGGTTTGAATGTTGTTACATCACACTCTGTGTGAAGGTCCCGTGACGCTAAAGGATTTTGATAACTTCTAAATAAGAAAAAAATCAGCGCATAAACTTACAAAATGAGACGAGAAAATCTTTTCTAGAATCGAGACGAGACTTCTACAAAATTTAAAGAAAGAGAGACAAAAGATTCTAATTTCTCATCTCGTCGGCAACACTAGTCTAGAAATTTTTCAGAAAAAGAAATAATAGAAACTTCATGAGGACTCGAACACATATTTTGCATTCTCTACTGTCATGATTGTTTGTTATGAAACACTTACTAATGACAGTGGCTGTATTTTTTTTTTTTCAGTAGCGTCATTTCAGATTTGGCTTGCGGGGGAGGGGGGGACAAGACTCTTTGATATAAGTAAAATTTCGCGTTTTTCACTCACTTACTACTATTCTATTGATAAAATCTATATAAATCTCAAACTCAGGGGGCAAATGCCCCTCCCTGCCCCCCTAAATGACGGCCCTGTTTCTTTTCCCTAATCCTTGAACTATATTCTTCTTTCGTTGATCAATCTAGTTTTGGCAACCCTGATTTATCAACACTAGGTGCAAGTCAACAAATTTATGATTTTTAAGAGGAGAATCCATGTCATCCAGAGTTGACTCCACTTTATATTCGGTACGAGCGGTCTTTGGTTCGATTCCCAGAGGAGACACTCAGTGGAAAAGTGGAAAAGCGTTATCGGGCCAGCAATCCTGAGTGCGATTTTTCTGGGTTTCCCTCATTCACACCTGGTGAATGCTGGGATGGTACCTATCATACAGATCCCAGGCCACTTCCTTCCTCCCCCAATCATTTCCTAATTCCCTTTCCTAGGATACTGTGATCGCCAACGAGCGTCATCCCTCATACGTGACGAGCTAAGATGGCCACAGATGCCGAAATCCCAAAAATCTAATTCCTAATTCCTAATGCACTTCATATCACATCTAGTTCAATTTAGTGTCAAGACAAGAGGAAACTATGTACAACAGAACTGCACCTATATAATATAAGGCGTGTTTTAAAGAAAAAACTGAACTTTATTGGATTATTGCTCATTATAAAAGCTTTCAAACTTTATCTTCTTCAAAGTTCTTCCCTTTATTATCAATGCGTCATTGCGATTGTTCCTGTTTTGGAAATCCTACTGAAAAGTACGGTAACTTTTTATTTCTCGACGGCGTTCGGTACCTTCGCCGTTTTTTATTTTATTTTCCGCTATGAACTGAAAACGACGTCCTTTCAAAATGGTTTTAAAATTGGGAAATAGAAAAGAGTTTGCGGGTGCCAAGTCTGGAGAATAAAATGGGTAAAGCACAACGGAAGTCCGATTGTTTCGCTAGATAATTTATAAGTTTTTTCAGTCCGTATTTGGTAGCAAAATCCTACACTTATGCCCACGTCTTTACTAATCTCACTGGCAGTTGAACGACGATTTGCATGAATTACAGCGCGCACGATCTCAACGTGTTGATCACCTGTTGACGTTGGAAAGTCGTCCAGTCCTTGGATATGCAGCAACCGAAATTCTGCCCACCTTCAACACTTGAATCAATCATAGCGCTGCATTTGGCTCCCGCAGTTATCCTTATACGCTTTGCTTGGTTACACATTACTTTTTTTTTTTTTTTTTTTTTTTTACTTGAATGATTTCCTCAGTTTTATTCAATTTTAGACAAACGCGTTTCCAACTCCATTTTTTTTTTTTACTAACCCTTCAAGCAGCTTGCGCACGACGTCACTCAAACAGTAGTTACTTGACAAGTAACGCATAGATTGAAACTCAGTGAAAGGCAATCTTTTACTAAGGTATGCCTCCCAGGTGCATATGGTAGCCGAAACACGCTATCTAAAGTCATTGATCCACTATTTGAAAAGCTCGGTCTTCTTTTCTTGCACAAATCTCGTACTACAGCGAAATTAAACTACCGCTAATTTTAGAGTTTTTCTGTAATATCTTCAAAACAAATACTGTGAGGTATGCCGCTATTTACAGAACCCGCAAAAAATGCTAAGTCTATCTACAGTTACAAATGCAAATCAGATAGATGAGTTGTGATAATAGTATATTACATGCAAAATCGTATTGTCTAGTTCACTACGTTTCTGCTTTTCGAATATTTTTATTTGTTTTGAAAATATTACAGAAAAAAACTCTAAAATTAGCGGTAATTTAATTTCGCTGTAGTGAAGACTCTTAAGTTACGTCCTCCAGAGGCTGATAAGGAAATGAATTATTTTAAAGTCTGAGGATATGGGGAGTCAATACAGCCACGATGTTTGTAGAAGGCAGTGAAACGTTTGTAGAAGGCGGTGATGTCTGTTAGTAAGATGAAATTTATTTCTCGATTTTCATATTTCATTTTTCTTTTGTATTGTTTCTCGTTTATGGATTTTTTTTAAATTTTTGAAGGTTATTCGTTTCTCGTGTACCAAAAAGAAGCTTACTTTTCGAAAAAAAAAATTATCTATTTTCGTTTCGGACCAAAAAATTTTTGATATAGTATTTTTTTTAAGTGTTGCCATCCCTAGTTTCAAGATTCTCTACATCGATACTTTTTGATAACCGGCACACGAACTTAACATGTATGTTAACTATGTGCGAGTATAATCTCTAAAGTAATATATATATATATATATATATATATATATATATATATATATATATATATATATATATATATATATATAAAGAAATACAAATAAACGTTTGTTTTCCATAATGTTTACTTCCTTTTAAGGCTTGTGTGTTTATCTATTTTCCTAATTAATAGCTATTTTTGTCGATGCAATTTTGTAAGTGCTGTAGCCGTTTTACTATACTGATGTTATACCTATCAGTTCGCCTCCATGTATTTGAGAAAGCGTTCAACGGTATATTTCAACTCGTTGTCGTTGCTGAAACGCGTTCCGGCCCAATGTTGTTATCCCTCAACTTAGGAAACAGATGTTAGTCACTGGATGCTCAACCTTCACCACTTATTTCCTCGGAAGTTGATGGTCTCTCCCTCCTTTCTTCGCCGTGAATTTTAATCCAACCAGCTGCAAACTCCCTATATCACTTGCGGACGTTTTTGATATCCACGCACAAATCGCTATACACTTCTGTCAATTGTTAGTGAGTTTCAATCGCTTTAACGGTCGTTTGCGTTCAAACAACAAGTAACAGCTAAAACTTTGCACGGTAGCTCCGTTATAAACGACTACCAAGCTAAAACTTTGCGCGGTAGCTCCGTTATAAACGACTACCAAGCTAAAACTTTGCGCGGTAGCTCCGTTATAAACGACTACTAAGCTAAAACTTTGCGCGGTAGCCCCGTTATAAACGACTACTAAGCTAAAACTGAACGTTCCAACTAGTGATGGATCGTTCCTTACGCAGATTGAATACTCACAGAAACGAATATTGAAAGCAACTCAAAGTACTTGGATTCATTTCGGAATGTTGGAGTCTAAGGATTCAAAAAGTATTCGTTTGGATTCGGATGTAAAGTTAGACTTATGATTTCTCGAATCAATTCACAACTGACTTGAACAGATAGACAAGGCTTGGTAACGAAAACTTACACAAAACGGTAGACAAAAGACACGTTGGAAGCATATGGGCTATTATAGTGCGCATGCGTTAAGAAAAAACAACAACCACTTACCGCATTTGAACCGTCAGTTGTCTAAAAATATTCCTTCCTTTTCTTCCTTTCACTCCGCCGAAGCAGAATTATACTTGATTGTTTTATGAATAGTACCTGGTATGTTGCCGAAGATATACGAACTGCTACGAAACCAAATTGAATACACTGCCGAAAGCCAGGAACAGGCTTTTGAAAACGTGTTTCAGTACGGATATTCAAAATTCTAGGAATGATGGAAAGAAATTCAAAAGGCAACTGAGTAGAGTGAATCAGACCTTCAGAGCGACACATAAGTCTTTGAAATCAAAGTGCCCAAAGTAGTCGTTACTTTTTATGATCCTTTTTACTCAGTGGATTCAAAGGGATCCAATACCAGAAAGGAATCGTAATTCCCATCACTAGTTCTAACTTGGTGTTCACAGGTTCGTTTAGGAGCGGCTGGAGGAAACACAACAGTGTTGCCAACAGCCGCACAAATAGTTTCTTCAGCGTCTCCTGCCCTTTGGAGACATTATTTTTGGAATGACCCTCGTAAAATATAGACCTATTTCTGAACTTCCAAAATATTTTGTTTTTTATTGCGTAGAAGTAAAATATAAATAGACCCTATTGTTGTAAAATTGTTGGTTTTTATTTCAAATATTGCTGCTCCCACGGTAATGAACAGAAAATAAAATATTTGTTACGCGAGATAAAATACGTCTTTCGTGCTAGACGGATTCAGAAGAATTATTACAGAAGCGCAAATATCATTTTAAAAGAAACATTACAAGAACTACGAACCAAGAAGACTCCATTCGAGACATTAGATTATAACAAACTTTGCAAGACCTTGTCAATAGCTCGAAAACAAACACCAAAATGGGTGCTCGATTCAAGATGCCGACTATGACTCCTCTCATGCAGAGAAATATGCTGCGGGAGAGATTTGGAGTTCTCCTTTGGCAATCGAATTGTTCTGAGCGTGATACGAAAGTTTACAAAGAGGAAACCAAGGGGCTTCTCGATAAGCAGGCCGCAGAAATAGACTTTTTCACCAATCAAACCAAGGATTTATCGCTCTCTGTTTACCAAATCCGCTGTGAAAACAACCAGCGTCGAGATAATTTGGAGAATTCACAACTAAAGGAGATTCTCGGAAGAAGTGAGAAATTCAAAGAACTAATTCGGTGTTTGAGAATCGACTTAGACACATTGGAAACTTTGATTAGAAAGGAGGAGAAGAAGAAGTACGGCATTTTGAAGAAAGGGAAAGGTATGTCAGCCTTATCGAACGAGATCCCACGGTTGCAGAAAGTAATCAAGAAATTGGACGATCGTTTATATAACGCCACTGTCAGATATAACAAGACAGTTGAGGAAAACAGGAAGAACCGGAAAGAGATCCATGATTTGTTAAAAGAACGAGAACTGTTTTTCAAAATTGAGAAGGAACTTGTTAGAGATATTGAGCACCACAGAAACGTTATTAACAATCAGGTTGAAAATATTAAACTCAGCTTCAATATGGCGGATGAAGGGTATTCACGACAGGAAACTCTGGAACACAGAAACAGAACTGACTACATCACCCAAAGCGAGCAAATGAAGAAGTTGCAACGGTCGCTTGACAACGTACGAAACATGTACAACTTTCTAGAAATGATCAACATGAAACGTGGTGTACTGGTCGTGCAGGAAAAGAAAGAAGAAAAGAAACGTAATAAAATATTTAATATGAAGAATAAAATACAGGAGTACAATGCTATCTTAGAACGCATACGAAACATAAAAGGAATATATGAAATACAAGAAATTATGCGGAGGTTTAACAGACGTGAAATAATCAATAAGTCATTCTTAAATTTTACAATCTTCACAAACGAGGAGATAATTTATCTGTTCGACCAGGTGGCACGATTACGCACCGATATAGATAACGAAAGAGCTATAATCAGAATGCGAGAACAGAATCGAAACAAGACCATAGAAAAACTCGAAGCTGATTTGGCAAAAGCGAAAGCTGAGGCCGAGGACGCCGAAGTTAGCCGTATGGAGTCTTACAAACTAATGAACTCTCTACTTGACGGATTACTAGAACTATTCAACATATTGAAGTGCACAAACATGGAATTGATTCTTTTCCTTGGTGAACGAAACGTGCCAAACATGTACAATTTCAAGTTATTTGTCCAGATCGCCGAGCAACGATTGTATGAACTAACATGCCTAATATGGAAGCTGAATCCAAGAGAAATATTTGTTCCACCTCCAGTAGAGGTAGAAGTAGGAGAAGAGGAAGAGAAAAAACCAACAGAGATACCAGACCTGGTTTCATCCAAACCATCTGCAGTGTCAATTCCTGGCATTGAAATGTTAGAAACTATTATGCCAAAGTCAAGAGAAGAAGTCAGAACGGCAGTAGAAGAAAGATTTTATCGACGATCAAAATAGGTGCACAATGGAAAGCAAATGAGCCGAAAGATATGATAAATTAAGTATTTCTGGCGCAATCTGATTGCTGTAATTGATCTGGCAACCTTGATAAAAAATAGATGCGAAACTACTAATTCTTTGTTTTACTTCTAAAAATTTTTGTACTTGCTTTATATGAAACTCGCTCAAATGCCCGTTCTTTGCGCGAGGAAAGTAGATTTGCAGTAAGGTTACAAAGGAGCAATCAGAAAGTAAGGTTACAAAGGAGCAATCAGAAAGTAAGGTTACAAAGGAGCGATCAGAGAGTAAGGTTACAAAGGAGGGATCAGAAAGTAAGGTTACAAAGGAGCGATCAGAGAGTAAGGTTACAAAGGAGGGATCAGAAAGTAAGGTTACAAAGGAGCGATCAGAGAGTAAGGTTACAAAGGAGGGATCAGAAAGTAAGGTTACAAAGGAGCGATCAGAGAGTAAGGTTACAAAGGAGGGATCAGAAAGTAAGGTTACAAAGGAGCGATCAGAGAGTAAGGTTACAAAGGAGCGATCAGAAAGTAAGGTTACAAAGGAGCGATCAGAAAATAAGGTTACAAAGGAGGGATCAGAAAGTAAGGTTACAAAGGAGCGATCAGAGAGTAAGGTTACAAAGGAGCGATCAGAAAGTAAGGTTACAAAGGAGCGATCAGAGAGTAAGGTTACAAAGGAGCGATCAGAGAGTAAGGTTACAAAGGAGCGATCAGAAAGTAAGGTTACAAAGGAGCGATCAGAAAGTAAGGTTACAAAGGAGCGATCAGAAAGTAAGGTTACAAAGGAGCGATCAGAAAGTAAGGTTACAAAGGAGCGATCAGAAAGTAAGGTTACAAAGGAGCGATCAGAAAGTAAGGTTACAAAGGAGCGATCAGAAAGTAAGGTTACAAAGGAGCGATCAGATAGTAAGGTTACAAAGGAGCGATCAGAAAGTAAGGTTACAAAGGAGCGATCAGAAAGTAAGGTTACAAAGGAGCGATCAGAGAGTAAGGTTACAAAGGAGCGATCAGAAAGTAAAGTTACAAAGTCTGCAGTGAAACATTGTAACACTGTGGTTCCTGTATTGGAAGCCAAGTTTTGTAATGATAATGTTATTGTCTCGGGCGCTAAGTTTTGCAACGATAATTAAAGGAAAATTTCTGCTCGGGCTGCCAAATAGAATTACTGCGTGATATTACGAATAAGCAGATCTTACGTATTTGGGCGACGAAGAATATGAAACGTATTGTTTTCGGAATTCGATTCCTTATCTCTAATTTGCATATTTAATCTGAACTAGAACGAATAATTAAGGCACTCACGGATGAGCCTAATATGCATCAGAAAAATGAATACCTGACCTTGTACTTGAAAAGTGAAGGGTACTGATGAGTGGCAACTCATCTGCCTATTACACAAATAACATTAAAAAAAATGAATGAGAGTTTGGAGAATTGAAGTTGACTCCACGGGGCTCGAACTTCAGTTCTCCAAGGTAAAGATACAGTTTTGCTAAGATGGTTAGGAATTTAAAAAAATGATATATATATATATAACGAAAGATGACCTAATGTCTAATCGATCCTGTTTTCCCCATAACGGTGTCTCCAAGGCGCTAGGAAAACAGGTGCGTAGTTAATGGTTAAGTGATTTAAACATGCGGAGCAAAAATCTCACAAGCTGCAAAGCTGAAAGAAAGATTTTTCGCTAATGGCTTGTTCAGTTGGCTACACTGACTATCACTCTGTCACCGAAGTGTGTGGAGATAGCAAAAATAGTTAAAAAGCAACAAACAAGGAAAGTTTAATTTAAAGTTTAAAAAAAAATGAGTTAATTTAGATAAAAATTTCTGATGGTCAATGTAACCGTATTTCAACTTTTTCAGTTCTTCTAGGTATGCTAATACCGGTTAAAGAAATAGGCATATCTTTGAAATGATAACCACATAAATGCTTTGGTTCTAACGTCAAATAGACTTTTAATAAATTTAACGAGAAATAAGGTGATATCTACAAAAATCAACAAGAAAGTTAATTTGGATTTACAAAAAAAAAAAAAAAAAAAAAATGAATTAATTGACTTTACTGAAAATGAATCAGACTTTTGACTGTTTTGACCAAATAATATGATTTCTCTTAACACATTCTTCACTGTACAACGTAATATTCAAATTATTCAATCTTGACTGTAAAATTTAGCAACAATCTATTTCTACTCAACTAAACTGACAATATTCGATTCTTTATAATTACCATGACGTAGTTATACAAACAAAAATTTCTATTAAACTGAATATTAATTAACAAAATGATTTATTGTTTTTCCCCTAGGCATAAACGACTATTAAGTAATTCGCCCACAGTTACTACCTTTTTTTTATTAATAAAAGAAATGGAAATAAGTTTAAGAATCGGAT
The DNA here is from genome assembly GCF_964235325.1 of Thermobia domestica. NCBI lineage: Eukaryota > Metazoa > Arthropoda > Insecta > Zygentoma > Lepismatidae > Thermobia > Thermobia domestica. Next base: position 364,816,659 of record NC_137454.1, read on the forward strand.
TGCGGAATGAAAGAATTAATGGTTTAGGTTGCTTGCAAGACTCACTGGAGAGATAGTTTAGAAGCGATAGTATGCTTTTGAGAAAATTTAGTGCACTGTTTCTAATGAACTCTAATGAATTTTCAATATTAAAAGATTTGCATAAACAAAACATAGCTTTGTACACATACTATATCAGTTGGAAAATACTACCATTCACAATAAAAATCGTTACACAACACTAACTACACAAATATTTCATATTCAAATGCACTACACAGAAATATATATATATATATATATATATATATATATATATATATATATATATATATATATATATATATATATATATATATATATATATATATATATATAGTACTACTATTATTATAATTTGGCCAATTGATCAAAATAATTATATTGTCGACGCTTTCTGATTTTCTCACTGATTCCTTATTTTGCGAATACACGTTTCTCCATAGCTATGGACCCTATCTGCGTTCGTTGCTCAGATAGGTACCTCCGAAGGGATTTACTCGAGTATCTTAAGTTGTTTACCTTATTTATGAGACTCTAACGATATTACGAGATAAGAGTATTTACACTTATTTGTCTGAAACTTACTCAACATAGCACGTCTTTGGAAGCTTTATATTGATTGTTTCTTTTAAGAATGAGTATAATAAAAATTGACAAGTTACAATAAAATTATATTAAGCCTGTTTACCGCTCTGACACATATTTCCCTAACACAACCTATACAAATGTTAAAATTTGAAAAACTAGACTTTGACGCTAAATCATAGTTTACTCAAAACAGAAATTACATTACATTCACACATCTTAAACGCGATTTATGTTTAAAAGAGAAATAATCCATACTTGATATAAATAAATACTGGATTGCATATAAATGATTATAATGACGGCTTCAAGGATCTAAATATTGACACATTACGATTACAAATAAATGCATGATTGAAGATCAAATCAATGTATACAAATTTCATTAGTATAATAATCAAAACTTTATGGTACTTATTCAAGAATGAAATTAATAGTTCCTATATCCGTGAATTAATTTTGGAAATGCAACCAAGGCATTAGGCTATTTGTTTACTTCTTTTTAAAAAGAAAGAAAAAAAAATTCTCTAAATGTTTACGGACAGTTCCGCATGAATAAACAATGTCCCGAAGTTTCTAGGAAAAGGTGAGTATGGAAATCACGAATCACGGAAATATTGGCCATAGTCCTTCTTCAATAAAGAAAATAGCAGAATACTTTGTCCTACCTTAATAAGTCTTTCCGCTTATATTTCCACACTTCAGAAGAAAACTGCACTGTACTTAACTGACCGTCACAATGCTTCCTAATGTCCCTTCTCAGACCCCGCTGTCCTCTGGATTCAACTCCCGGAGAAGAGGTCCTCGTTTGTCTGAAGCGTCTGGGTCTTCCTGTGGCAAGGCATCTGTCTCGAGTATCGGGGATCGAACCCGTGTCTCCGTCCTTCATCTCCATGTTGTTGAAATGCAACGATGCGTCACTTATCAAATCCATCTGCACTTAAATTTCACTCGCACAGTTTATATATATATCCGCCATACATCGCACTACTTTTCCTGTCTTTGCACTTTATGCGGGAAATCAACGTATATAGAATCACAGACTCACTTCAAAATTACCAATTATGTAGCGTTACCGTAAGATGATAAGAATTATGTCTATCTGTCGATGTTTTAAATATTTGTATAAATAATCTTCTAACGACGAAGTTGCTGTGGATAACGCGTGGCTTAAGTAGCTGGCTGCTAACGGGTCTTTAGCTAGCCATTTTTCTGAAATTTAAACACTTAAATATATATATATATATATATATATATATATATATATATATATATATATATATATATATATATATATATATGTATATATGTATATATGAGTTGACGTATGCTTATGAATCGCGTGTTGGTGATGTTTTCACGATGAAGTGTCGACTTAGAGTAACCTCTCTTCCGTGTAGGCGTTCTCCCAGCTTTCCTTATTTTTTTTTTAAAAAAAATAGACGCTTCATTCTTCTCTTTGTGAATTTTGAATTTCGGATTCTGATTCGCCGCTTCAAGTTCGTGACATCATTTCCCAAAAATCGGTTGATAATTTGTCTTGGGTTTCTAGCGTCTCTTCTGGGCTAGTACGTGATGTTAAAGAGTTTCATAAGCACTTGCGAAGATTGTAGATAAAAAATTTTGGTTCCTGTGTGTCTGTGACGTGATATTTGCGATATCGAGGTACTTAGGTAGTGCGACAGTATGGCTGGAGTAACAATAGCAAATTCCATTACCGTTTACTGGCGAGGTAGAAAAGTGGGTGGTCAATTAGTGCGGTTACCGTCTTATGTTTTTTTTTTTCTGAAAAGCAGAGAAACTTCTTTACCTGGGACAAATGAAAGAGGTTCGCTTTGCTGCTAAATGAAACAAAATAAAATTTTCCTTGACTTTTAAAATAAATTGAATTTACATATAAATATGTTTTAATTTGAATATGTGAACAATTAATTGAATGTGTGAGCGTAATTGTCACAATACCCCCCTCCCAAGATGTAGCAAGTGCTGCAACAGAGTGAAGCACGGCTGCATCTAAGGAGAAGTAACATTTGATAAATATAAAAGTTCAAATTCTGACAAAAAGTACAAATACATGAAAATCCTAACCCTAATCTATGTTGAAGAAGAAAATTTATATATTCACCAAAAATCCGAACCCTAATGTTAAAATTTCGTGCAAGCTGAGAGAGATAATCTCAATCTAGATGAGAGGTCTCAGGTATTGAGTTTGTGATCAGTTCAAGCTGCTGGACACAAGCTTATGAGGCATGTTTTAAATAATATGACCTTATTCTTAATTGTCTCTTGGAGTTCTTCTTTATTTTCTCTGCGCGGGATACAACTTCTTCTATTTCTTCCCAAGTTCTGGCTGCCCTAGGTAACAAATCAACAAAACAACAATATTAAATAATCTTCAGCGTCTTGTATCATCGGGAAAGAGAGCATTGGTACAGAGGGTGGCATGGAGCTTCAATTCCTCCATGTGCGAGGGCAAGGCCACTGCTCGCACTTTTGCTTTTATTCTTCGGCCATGATTCTTCTTCCGTAACATCACTTTAAAATATAAGGAGAGTAAAATTATTGAGGCAAAGTTCCATGTTGCGAACATCCAATTGTGGGAACTTGCAAACATCTTGGTGGAATTGTCATCTGCTCGCAGCTCGTAGCTCACTATTCTTTGGCTCGGCGCGTTTTCGCAGGTATCATCACCAAGGCGAAGGGGTGCGTTGAGTCTCTGCTCTAAACGCAAAACTCCACTTCAGAGAGCTCAAATCGGGAATCCATCTCTACCGATTGCTCCGTATACAGGCACTTCTTCGTGCATAACAAAAATTACATCTCCTGGGCCGGTTTCAATGCTGGGTTGCGCACATTGGTGAACATCTTTTTCCAATCTTCCTCTGTAATTTTGATTGCCTCACATCCGATATCTGAAATAAAGTTAAAACAAATGCTGGTAAACAAATTCATTTCTGGGCATTATGCTTCCATATAGTTCATCTTCTTATTATTTATATTTATCTTCTAGGGTTAGCCGCTTGGATAAAAGATGCAGGTACATTCAACTGAGCTATAGACACAATTTTCTTATCTTTCTTTCATCAGTTTCCTGCTAAGTTTTCTTTCTTCGCGCTAGTACTTTATTCTTGACTTATACTTTTCTTGCAGTATCTTCTTGCAATTTTTCTTTACTTCTTGCCTACAATCATTGTATTTCTGTGCTTCCATTAGTTTTCACGCCATTGTGTATCTTAGTCTGTTTTCCAGCAAGCTGTCACGTAACCTCGACTCGAACCTGGACCGTTGCAAGTCAATTTTTAGTATACAAATGTCATAGCCGGGTGAATGGTGACAATGCCGATACCATTCTTGTCATTTTCCAGGCTTTCCTTGGTACATTGTGAGTAATGCCAATTGTCATTGCTCATTTCCTGAGTGCTCTCCACTTTCCTATTGGCAATCAATGTATCCTGTTGGCCACTTTTACATTCCGCTTCTGACTTGTGGTCTTCTCTGGTGCCTTCATCATGAAAATTACTTCTTGGCGGATTTGCTTCGTTCTGCCAGTTATCGTCACTTATCTCCTGTGTCTCTACTGCTCTGGCCTGACTGTGTATAACTTGCCGGTCACATGGACTTCTCTGGCCGTTGTAAGTTCTCCATGAATCTTGGTCCTCGAACTCAAGTACTCCTTTTCCTTCTGCATTTCTGGAGTCTTCTGCCCATTTTCTCCGTACCTTCAGGTGATTATTCCTCCTGCAGTAGTTATGGCTGCGTTGCCATACTGCACGTTTGTCGTGGAAACCTTTCATTCTTGTATTTTTGTTTCCTCTTGGTTGTATTCTTGTCCTACCAGGGATCATTCTTCCACGCATTTTACGGTTGCTCTTGAATTTTGGAGCGTTCACAGCGTTGGAAACACTTGTACTTATCTCTACAGGTGTGGGGGTCTGTTTGGCCTCCTGGTGTGTATCCTGCACAATTTCTTCTGATGGAAGTTCCTCCAGTACTTCCGTGTTTGACTTCTCGTGTTCGTCCAGCCTCCTGGCTTGCTCCTGTCGTTTCCTCGAGAGGTATTCTGCCAAATGGTCTTGTTTTTCCATGAACTTGTCAAGTTTTCTATCTAGTTCTTCTATTTTCTTCCTCTGTGCTTCTCGAAATTCTTCGTTTTTCTTGTTCTGTTCTTCTATATTCTTCCTCTGTTCTTCTCTAAATTCTTCGTTTTTCTTGTTCTGTTCTTCTATATTCTTCCTCTGTTCTTCTCTAAATTCCTCCTCTTTCCGGTCCCGTTCTGCAAGCCACTTTTGTATCATTGATAGAAGAGATTCCTGAAAATCAACATTAGTGCTGTTCGGCCTGTGATGCTGTTGAATGTTGTCTCTACTCCCTTGAGTGACATCATTTTCCATAACTGGACTTGTATCCCTCTGGTCACCACATTCGGGACAATTTCGAGCCTCATCCGTGGGATCCAAATCCTGTTCCCATAGGTCACGTCCACACGTGCGACAACGTTGTGCTTCTTCCATTGCAGACATCCTGTTTCTTGGTCGTTGCCTCAAGGTAGATGGCCTCAACTGTGGCATCTGCAAGTAGACTTAAATAACTGGATTGTCAGAATAATTCTTATTAAAATTTGTCTAAAATGAATTCTAATTGTCTGACCTATGCTGTCAATCACTCTAAATTTCGTACTCTAAGTTCACCTTAATACGCAAAAATATTACTATTTCATCAATGTAGCATGCCAAGCTACTTTATCACCACACGTTTTCCACAACAACTTAGTTCATTCTTGTTTTTTTTTTTTTTTTAACTATATTCATATGGATATTCATATGTATATACAAATAGTGTATTAATTAACAGATAACATGTCTAAAACACAATAATATGTAAGTAATAAAATGCATGTGTAAATAAAAGTATTAAATCTAACCTATTCTAAACATATATCTATATATGACTATATAATTATATTAATGCTAATGTTATTCACTAGAAACGCACTTAGCTAAATTTATGCATCAATATGCCAAAAATTTGCATGTTCACTTATATTAGTCGCTTACCTGGTGCATTACCTTTTTGTTTTCTTCTTTCCTTCTTTTCTTCTCTTTTTTTTTAAACAAACAAAATGGTGTATCTCCTTTCTCTTCCAATCAAACAAACCAACAAACAAACATGAGGTAAGAACAATTATTATTATTATTATTATTATTATTTATTATTATTTTTTTTTTTTTACGCATGTGCTGAAATGAAATGAAATTGATTGCGAGGGGGAGTAGAACGCTTAATCGTTCCCTACGGGTAATCTCGAAATAATGATTCTTTGAATACAAAGTTACCTAATTTCATATCACGCTTCCCATTCTTAATTTTAGTATTACGGAATAGACTTGATTACTGTTTTCGTTCGCTGTTCGAAATTTACTATGTATGCTTCTCCAAACCAGATTTCCTACTTTTTTTTTTTTTTTTTAAGCTTACTACGCTTTTCGGTCCTGAAATAAAATTAACTACGCATGTTGGTCCTTCAAATGAGATTAACTACGCATTCGGGTCCCTCAAATAAGATTAACTACGCATTCGGGTTCCTGTTCGGGAAGCCATTTCTTGTAACACTGTGGTTCCTGTATTGGAAGCCAAGTTTTGTAATGATAATGTTATTGTCTCGGGCGCTAAGTTTTGCAACGATAATTAAAGGAAAATTTCTGCTCGGGCTGCCAAATAGAATTACTGCGTGATATTACGAATAAGCAGATCTTACGTATTTGGGCGACGAAGAATATGAAACGTATTGTTTTCGGAATTCGATTTCTTATCTCTAATTTGCATATTTAATCTGAACTAGAACGAATAATTAAGGCACTCACGGATGAGCCTAATATGCATCAGAAAAATGAATACCTGACCTTGTACTTGAAAAGTGAAGGGTACTGATGAGTGGCAACTCATCTGCCTATTACACAAATAACATTAAAAAAAATGAATGAGAGTTTGGAGAATTGAAGTTGACTCCACGGGGCTCGAACTTCAGTTCTCCAAGGTAAAGATACAGTTTTGCTAAGATGATTAGGAATTAAAAAAAATTATATATATATATATATAACGAAAGATGACCTAATGTCTAATCGATCCTGTTTCCCCATAACGGTGTCTCCAAGGCGCTAGGAAAACAGGTGCGTAGTTAATGGTTAAGTGATTTAAACATGCGGAGCAAAAATCTCACAAGCTGCAAAGCTGAAAGAAAGATTTTTCGCTAATGGCTTGTTCAGTTGGCTACACTGACTATCACTCTGTCACCGAAGTGTGTGGAGATAGCAAAAATAGTTAAAAAGCAACAAACAAGGAAAGTTTAATTTAAAGTTTTAAAAAAAATGAGTTAATTTAGATAAAAATTTCTGATGGTCAATGTAACCGTATTTCAACTTTTTCAGTTCTTCTAGGTATGCTAATACCGGTTAAAGAAATAGGCATATCTTTGAAATGATAACCACATAAATGCTTTGGTTCTAACGTCAAATAGACTTTTAATAAATTTAACGAGAAATAAGGTGATATCTACAAAAATCAACAAGAAAGTTAATTTGGATTTACAAAAAAAAAAAAAAAAAAAATGAATTAATTGACTTTACTGAAAATGAATCAGACTTTTGACTGTTTTGACCAAATAATATGATTTCTCTTAACACATTCTTCACTGTACAACGTAATATTCAAATTATTCAATCTTGACTGTAAAATTTAGCAACAATCTATTTCTACTCAACTAAACTGACAATATTCGATTCTTCATAATTACCATGACGTAGTTATACAAACAAAAATTTCTATTAAACTGAATATTAATTAACAAAATGATTTATTGTTTTTCCCCTAGGCATAAACGACTATTAAGTAATTCGCCCACAGTTACTACCTTTTTTTATTAATAAAAGAAATGGAAATAAGTTTAAGAATCGGATTGCGGAATGAAAGAATTAATGGTTTAGGTTGCTTGCAAGACTCACTGGAGAGATAGTTTAGAAGCGATAGTATGCTTTTGAGAAAATTTAGTGCACTGTTTCTAATGAACTCTAATGAATTTTCAATATTAAAAGATTTGCATAAACAAAACATAGCTTTGTACACATACTATATCAGTTGGAAAATACTACCATTCACAATAAAAATCGTTACACAACACTAACTACACAAATATTTCATATTCAAATGCACTACACAGAAATATATATATAGTACTACTATTATTATAATTTGGCCAATTGATCAAAATAATTACATTGTCGACACTTTTTGATTTTCTCACTGATTCCTTATTTTGCGAATACACGTTTCTCCATAGCTATGGACCCTATCTGCGTTCGTTGCTCAGATAGGTACCTCCGAAGGGATTTACTCGAGTATCTTAAGTTGTTTACCTTATTTATGAGACTCTAACGATATTACGAGATAAGAGTATTTACACTTATTTGTCTGAAACTTACTCAACATAGCACGTCTTTGGAAGCTTTATATTGATTGTTTCTTTTAAGAATGAGTATAATAAAAATTGACAAGTTACAATAAAATTATATTAAGCCTGTTTACCGCTCTGACACATATTTCCCTAACACAACCTATACAAATGTTAAAATTTGAAAAACTAGACTTTGACGCTAAATCATAGTTTACTCAAAACAGAAATTACATTACATTCACACATCTTAAACGCGATTTATGTTTAAAAGAGAAATAATCCATACTTGATATAAATAAATACTGGATTGCATATAAATGATTATAATGACGGCTTCAAGGATCTAAATATTGACACATTACGATTACAAATAAATGCATGATTGAAGATCAAATCAATGTATACAAATTTCATTAGTATAATAATCAAAACTTTATGGTACTTATTCAAGAATGAAATTAATAGTTCCTATATCCGTGAATTAATTTTGGAAATGCAACCAAGGCATTAGGCTATTTGTTTACTTCTTTTTAAAAAGAAAGAAAAAAAATTCTCTAAATGTTTACGGACAGTTCCGCATGAATAAACAATGTCCCGAAGTTTCTAGGAAAAGGTGAGTATGGAAATCACGAATCACGGAAATATTGGCCATAGTCCTTCTTCAATAAAGAAAATAGCAGAATACTTTGTCCTACCTTAATAAGTCTTTCCGCTTATATTTCCACACTTCAGAAGAAAACTGCACTGTACTTAACTGACCGTCACAATGCTTCCTAATGTCCCTTCTCAGACCCCGCTGTCCTCTGGATTCAACTCCCGGAGAAGAGGTCCTCGTTTGTCTGAAGCGTCTGGGTCTTCCTGTGGCAAGGCATCTGTCTCGAGTATCGGGGATCGAACCCGTGTCTCCGTCCTTCATCTCCATGTTGTTGAAATGCAACGATGCGTCACTTATCAAATCCATCTGCACTTAAATTTCACTCGCACAGTTTATATATATATCCGCCATACATCGCACTACTTTTCCTGTCTTTGCACTTTATGCGGGAAATCAACGTATATAGAATCACAGACTCACTTCAAAATCACCAATTATGTAGCGTTACCGTAAGATGATAAGAATTATGTCTATCTGTCGATGTTTTAAATATTTGTATAAATAATCTTGTAACGACGAAGTTGCTGTGGATAACGCGTGGCTTAAGTAGCTGGCTGCTAACGGGTCTTTAGCTAGCCATTTTTCTGAAATTTAAACACTTAAATATATATATATATATATATATATATATATATATATATATATATATATATATATATATATATATATATATATATATATATATATGAGTTGACGTATGCTTATGAATCGCGTGTTGGTGATGTTTTCACGATGAAGTGTCGACTTAGAGTAACCTCTCTTCCGTGTAGGCGTTCTCCCAGCTTTCCTTATTTTTTTTTTAAAAAAAATAGACGCTTCATTCTTCTCTTTGTGAATTTTGAATTTCGGATTCTGATTCGCCGCTTCAAGTTCGTGACATCATTTCCCAAAAATCGGTTGATAATTTGTCTTGGGTTTCTAGCGTCTCTTCTGGGCTAGTACGTGATGTTAAAGAGTTTCATAAGCACTTGCGAAGATTGTAGATAAAAAATTTTGGTTCCTGTGTGTCTGTGACGTGATATTTGCGATATCGAGGTACTTAGGTAGTGCGACAGTATGGCTGGAGTAACAATAGCAAATTCCATTACCGTTTACTGGCGAGGTAGAAAAGTGGGTGGTCAATTAGTGCGGTTACCGTCTTATTTTTTTTTTTTTTTTTCTTTCTGAAAAGCAGAGAAACTTCTTTACCTGGGACAAATGAAAGAGGTTCGCTTGGCTGCTAAATGAAACAAAATAAAATTTTCCTTGACTTTTAAAATAAATTGAATTTACATATAAATATGTTTTAATTTGAATATGTGAACAATTAATTGAGTGTGTGAGCGTAATTGTCACAACATGTGTGTATTATTTTATACAACCAATACAGCCAACAGATAACCCATACATTAGGTTATTTTTCAACATAATCTTCATATCGGTTGAGGGAGTTGTCGCATTGTGGGATGAGTTTCAAGATCCTCTCCTGGTAAAAATCCTGTCCTTGTGCGTTCAGCCACATTGTCCCGAAATGTTTTACCTTCTCGTCTGGAGCGAAGCGGTGGCCTCCTTTGTGCTCCTTCAAGTGCGAGAACAGGTGAAATTTGTTTGGAGAGAGGTCCAGGCTGAAAGGAGTGCGTGCCGATAATGTCTCAAGCGAAACTGCCTCAACAGCATGCTAAGTCGGCGACTGCGCTCCTAGTCAGTGGCGTTTTCTCAGCCAGCCGCAAACTTTCGACTTCATTCTGCAACATGCTGACGAGACATTATAGTCTCTCCGTAAATTTCTAGCAGCTGCCGGCGAATTTCAGCCGTGGTTACATATTTTGGCCCACAGAAATCGCATAACTGAGCCGACTTCTTCGCGAGATCAGTTTCCCAAACGAGTCGACATTTGTGTTAACTTCCAGCTATAGTGCTGCCAAAATGTCTTGAGCCGTGGCAAAAATGCGAACTAAAGCTCACATCCAAGCGTTAAGCCAATAAGTGTTCAGCTGTTGCTGAGCGAGAGAGCTTTGGCGAAAGGGACTGGAATTCCTTCAGGCGATAGCAGCGCCTGGAACGGAAGACTAGGTGTGAAGTCAATGTGGTATATCTTTAGCACCGTAGTTGGCAGGTGGCTGAAATTCTGCACAGTTGCCAACTTCATATATTAAAATTACCGCACACATTCCTATATAACAAACGAAATTCCACAAATATCGGAATTGTAAGCTTAGTTTCTGATCCTTCCTCGTATTTGAACATTCTTCTTCCCCTTAGGTTACGCATTTCAATGAAAGCGTAATTATAAAAATCCGTAATGTCGACCTTTTTAACTCCCCATCTCTCACCCTTCTCATCATTCCATACTGATTGCGGATGAACTTCACTTAATAGGCATCTGGATTGTAACTATTCATCTCAGCGGTTACTACAAATTAAATTACTACTACAAATTAACTATAAATTACCCACAAATACAGATCATTTTTAATGTTACTCCTTTTCACTGCTCCTCACCCTTCACCGGATGACAATGAGAAATGAATTTGGACTTGAACGGAATCGGGAGTGTTACTATTGATCGCAGCCACCCGGAAAGCCCTGGATTACTCACTTATATCGATCGTTTTTATATTATTTTTACATGTAACCACCACTGCACCCACACCTCACATCTTCTCATCCTGTACTATTTGAGCTGTCTGAAAGCACAGTGAACTAACTACATTTTCGCCTATTTCTCAGTTTAAGCATGAAATCACTTGAATTACGGGTGTTCCACACACAATTGCATGTAAGAACAAATAGTCCCTTGGAATATTGATCAATTTGGATGCTGACAGATTATTTATAATGCCAGGAGTAACACTACGTAAAATTTAATATGGCAGACCAAATTGTCAGGTTGAATTTCCTTGAAGTTGAATCATTAGCCGCCCGGATTCGATTTTCAGTGGGAGATAATGTAGTTCGTATCCCACATTAAGCTAGAGGTCCATGCCTCATGTACGAGCTTCGATGCTAATAGAAATGGTAAAGTCGAAACTGCCTACAACGAGGTGAAATGTCACTTAACGTTAGAATTTTAATAAAGTTTAGGCCTATTCTCAGTCTTTCGAGCACCGTAGGCTAATCCTGGTATATTAAGTCTATCGTTACTGGTTTGAACACATAAGGCTAACTGAAACTTAATATGACAATTTTAATAGAACTTAGACACTTTGGGTGCCATGTAATACGACATAATCCCAACACATGCACTGCCAAGACGGAATGACACTCAAAGTTAATATTTTAATAGAGCTTAGACTCGAATACCATGGAATAATTTTAACACACTAACCCTTTTAAAATCTGCTTTTTTAAAGGTAAATGGTATACTTTTAATTAAGCAGGTACTGCTTCATTGCTATTTATCGTAGGATCATGGTTCATACCTCGTTTTTCTTATTTTTCTTTTCTTTTCTTTTCTTTTCTTTTTCTTTCTTTTTTTTTTTTTACAATAGAGAAACCTTTTAAACGGTATAATTCACATTTCCCTATCATGTCCCTCAGGCGGGAAATTTCAAGAGAAGTCGGGATGTTTTCAGATACGTTTTTTTAAAAAATTGAGTTCCATGCCCCCCCCTTCCCTGTGTTAACGCACATATTTCAAAATCAACTGAAAAATACTAGGGGGAACATGTTTACAAAATTTCAAGCTTCTATCTTGAATAATAAGGGCGGGAAAAACATTTACAAATGAGCTAAGAGCATCATCACAATGTCGCAGATGACCCGAAAAGACCCGGAAGTAATATAAAAATTTCCTGCGACATACCTATTTATCCTGGAGGTCATGTTTTGTATCTCATTCTCTGCAGAATAGAATAGACTTTAAAACGGTACCACTCACATATGTCTATCGTGTTCCTGAGACGGTAAATATTGAGGGAAATACGGAATTTTGGTAGAATCCCTTTTTACTTTTTTGCCCTCTGGACCTCTCGGTGTTAACGCACAGATCTCAAAATCAGCAGAAAAATACTAAGGAATATACTGAATATGTGTACAAAATTTCAGGCTTCTATCTAGAAAAGTAAGGAAAAAATATTTACAATGTGCTAAGGATATCCCTACAATACCCCAGATTCTTGTATAAAACAGGATCTCAGGTAAAAATTTTCTGAGACTATTTATCGTAAAAAAATAGTAAAACTTCTACTTATCCTAGGATCATAATTCGTACCTCATTCTCTTCAGAATAGAACAGCCTTTCAATCGGTACCATTCACATGTCTCCATCATGTACCTGAGGCGGGAAAATCTCAAAGAAAGGGATTTTTTGTTTTATTAATACTTTTTGCCCCTCTGGATCCCTCTGCGTTAACGCAGAGATCTGAAAAATCTGAAGAATACTAAAAGGTACACTGAATGTATGTGCAAAATTTCAATTTTCTAGGTGGAAAAAACTAAGCTTACCAAAAAATAATAAAAAATAGACCTAACGAAAAAAGTTCTGACGTCATCATCCCTATGTGTCGACGCAGAGAGGCGTGAAACCATACATAACATGTTCTACAATGCTCTTATACTTGCAAAGCACACAAAAAACAATCTAAAAAGCTTTATTAGTACTTTTTAAATCAAATAATGAAGATACTACCCTATCGTAGTTAGGGTAGGAGGCCTCATCCCGGCGAAATTAAAATACCGCTAATTTTACAGTAATTATGTGATGTCTTCAAATAGATAAAATATAATTGAAATGTGGAACAAAAGCGCTCTAGACAATATTATTTTGCGTGAGATACCTTTATCACAAGTCACCTAGTGGCTTTCCGTTTTCAGCCGTTTAGAAACGCGAAAATAAATGCCGATTTTCAAACTGGTTCGAAATCGAAAGCAGATAAGTGAGTCGTAATAACGGTATCTCATGTAAAATGATATTGTCTCGGGCGCTCTTGTTCCACATTTCAATTATCTTTTATCTATTTGAAGATATCACATAATTCAGTGGTGCCCCCTCTTATGTCCATGACGCACCCCCCAACTGTCGGACTTACCCCCCTCCCAGCCTGATCGTATAATTATGACAATTCAAATTTAAATGTTATGTACAAACACTTTCTCTTGCCAAATCGCCTGTTCTACTACCCATAATTTTAAAATTCAAGTACAAAATTCTTCCTGGGAACCACAAACAGCTCTCAGCAAGCAAAATCCAAAGAACACTGGATAAAATTCAGGCACACCTACAGTGTGCCAAAAGTTAAAAAAAAAAAAAAAAAAAATCCTGAAACAGTCTCAAAATAGCGGCCCAGGATAACGAATATCTTATTTGAGGATACTGATACGTGGAAGTTGCTGTCACTATAAAACATTTAAAACGCTATTACATAAAAGAAACTACTATAACCGACTAATTCAAATATCAATCTGGTCTGATGCAACGAATTTTAACGCATATAAAATATAAATCAAAACAACGCTTTAATCAAACTTTACTTTGCCTCTGGTTAAACATGGACAAGAGTAATGACTGGTCAAGGATCTGCTATTTAAATACCACTTTCCATATTCTAAACTCTGGATAAAACACAACTGAACTTCAAACTAAAGTTGGATGACTAGTTACTTAATTAACAGGGTATGAGAAATTATTAATCAAGACTTTCATAAATGCAACCGAAAACCTTAAAACCATTTCAACCATTAACCAAAATGGTCAGTATCGTGGTATAAAGGACAGAAGAAAAATTTTATGCATTGTGTTATCCGTAGGTGTTCTTCCATGAAAATAACATCTTCTTTTCGATTAATTTTTACATCCGCCTCAAACATATTTAAATAGATTTTTACCCCCCCCAAATATTTCAGTGACGCACTTTGCGTCATACCCCCCCTTGTGGGCACCCCTGCATAATTACTGTAAAATTAGCGGTATTTTAATTTCGCCTGGATGAGGCCTCTTAAGGGTACCGTGGCTATCTCACGAAAACAAGACGAAATGGCATTCAATGTAAAGAGTTTAGGCCCCTAATCTATCTTTTGGTGCCGTGGAATAGTTCTGACATAAGGATACTGTGAGTAGCTTAGGGGAACGGGGTGAAATGACACTCAATGTAAGAAGTTTTACAAAATTTAGGCCTGTGCTTTGTTCTTGAGCACCATGGGGCATTTCTGACACATTATGGGTATCGTGTCTGATCTAAGGGTGGGCGGGAAGTAACTCTTTGTTTTGAAGTGTAAATTTCTATTGATGATATGTGTAAATAGCAATTTAAATTATCTTGTTTTATAGACTAAAATATGTCACTTTTTCCAGATCCTATGAAGCTTTTGTTGTTTCTTTGAAGCCGCAAAGATGCCAGGACGATTAAGCATTGAGGAGAGAGAGCCAAAATTGCAACAAGATTTGAATGTGGCTCAACGTTGATGGAGGAGTCAACATGGAAGACAAGCTGTTCTAGATGCCAAAACAATTAAAAATTGCCACAGAAAATTAATAACTACCGAAAGTATCGTAGACATGAAGAGATCAGGTAGGCCCTCGATTTCGGTATCAGAGGAAAAGCTGATCACAGTGGGGGAGATGTTCGAGCGAAGCCCTTCAAAATCAACAAGGCAGGCTGCAAGAGAGTGGCATTACACGTTATTATTCTGTACGTGCAATTCCGTGTGGTCATGAGTGGTGTTCCTGCTGAGGTCTTGAGGAAGGTGTAACAAACGTCCTGTCTAGACTAGTGATCGCCAAACCGTCGATTGTGAATAGTAGCTCGCGGGGACATTTTTGGTAGATCGCGTTAACGCTCCGGTTGGCTAACCTTGATTCCTCCGTTGAGCTGACGCTAACATCAGGGGACACTGACGACAACTGCTTCTTGCTCCCGCGCAACTGCCATTGTACGCCTCAAGTTACAGCTGATTGAATATATGTGTGGGGTTTAGGGTTGTGATTCGTCCTGGAAAATTCAGGAGCGCCACCGAATCGAGATCTTCGTCCTGGCGCGGCGTCCCGAAAATATTTCTCGGGACGCTTAAATGTCTCGAATTTCAGCGAAAAAAGGAAGTATAGTTTGCTTTTTTCACAGGGTTAAGTATGTAGCTAATTATTCTCTTTAATTTCTGAGTATGGCAATTCAAAGTTAAAAAAAAAAAAAAAAACGTATACATAAAACATGGATTTAATTAAGTTTGCGAATTATCTACCTTGACATTGAACGAAACATTCGTTTCATTGGGCCAGGGACAAAAGGTTTTATTGCTCAATCTTATTGTTATCTTTAGTACTCTGTTTCAATCTGCATCTTGTATCTGAAACATTTTAATCAATAACCTCTGACTGAACATTCTGGTAATTTTCGGCTGATAATTCAAGAAGAAAAATATATTGTTTTAATTGTTAGAACTGAACAGACAACAATCGGAAACAGTATCATACCTTGAATGAGCTAAAGCAGACTCTGAGAACCACGAAACATGACAAATCCTCAGAAATCAAGAAAAACAAATTTTGCTTACCAGGGTAAGGGAGTAAATAATCTGCTTATGTTTGTTTAACTAGGGAGGAGAAGATCTTCTAAAATTACTAAAAATGTAATTAGGTAATACTTGAACAGCATTATGTAATGGAGGAAAGTAAATTAGTATATAATACTTCTTTTCATTTTAAGAATTTTTAAGATTCTCTTAATTTGGTACCGTCCCGGATTTTCATTTTTGAAATATGGCAACCCTAGTGGAGTTGTGCACGTTATGTTTTTCGTATGTATATTAGACATTTGCTAAACGTTATGTTTTTCGTGTGTATATTAGACATTTGCTAAACGTTATGTTTTTCGTATGTATATTGGATATTTGCTAAACTTTATGTTTTTTCGTATATATATTAGATATTTGCTAAACTTTATGTTTTTCGTATGTATATTAGACATTTGCTAAACGTTATGTTTTTCGTATGTATATTAGACATTTACTAAACGTTATGTTTTCCGTGTGTATATTAGACACTTGCTAAACGTTATGTTTTCCGTGTGTATATTAGACATTTGCTAAACGTTATGTTTTTCGTATGTATATTAGACATTTGCTAAACGTTATGTTTTTCGTATGTATATTAGACATTTGCTAAGCGTTATGTTTTTTCGTACGTATATTAAACATTTGCTAAACGTTATGTTTTTCGTATATATATTAGACATTTGCTAACTTGGATAGTTTGATTTCACATTTACTAAAAATGTAAGTTTATAGGCAATAAACAAATGTAAGATTTGTTAAAAAAGGAAGTTGGTAGTTCTTTTGGTTGATAGCTTACAGTAGGATTTAAAAACGGTATCAGCACTCAGAAGCTTTATAAGTTTGGCGACCACTCGTCTATACAATACTGGAGCACACATTGAGTTGTAATTTGTGAGAAAATTGTCTTTGGATAGCTAATGGTATATAAAAAAAAACTACATGTATTCAAAAAGAGTTTATACCTACAGTATTCCAGGAGGAAAACATATTAAAAGCAGCGCGTTAGTTTCCGACCATCCTGTATAGGAACAAGGTGAGAAAGCAATTATCTTATGAATTTTAGGAGATATTGAAAGCATTATACGTTTATGATTTGTCTTTTGTAGGACTTCAGGGAGGGGAGGGGGCAATTAAACAATCAATAACATAACAATACACTAATGAAAGTTAATACTTTAATTACTTCGCTGGAGCCCTGCGCACATTCCCCCAAGCAAAATTTGAAATGATACTACTATACCATGGCAAAAACATTATGCCATATCTGATATGTGTATCGTAAGCTTGTAAAGTTTGGGAACTACTCAGATAACTCATTAAATTTCATCGTCTTTAATTCATAACGTACGTCCAGTAGACTTAAGCAATATATCTATATCTATATCTATATCTATATCTATATCTATATCTATATCTATATCTATCTATCTATATATATATATATATATATATATATATATATATATATATATATATATATAGTAATAGTTATCATATCACATCAAGCAAGAACAACTACATCTTCCTTTATGTAAATCTTTCCACAAAAGAACTTGAACTTCCTCAAACAAGACTCCGTCTAAGACAGAGAAAGGTAAAGAAGAAGAAAGGAGGAGGAGGAAGGAGAACACCTTTTATCTTAGAATCAAAAGGAGAACGCAAGGAGCAATAACATCCCTTTCTGGCTGACTCGTCTGGTATGAATGACGCAGCACATTTTCATACAGTTAAAGGTGTTTCTTGAAGGTGAGCCGAGAGGAAATAGGCGAGAATTACGAGGAAGAGAAGCAGTTTCCTCTTGTATGTGTAACACCATACAATAGTAAAGGTTGTAATGGGGCTGAAAAGGATCCAAGTCTGGTGAGTATGAGGAGGAATGAAGTACTAAAAACTGACGATGGAAACTGTGATGAGTGTGTTTATGTATGTGTGTGTGTGGAGAGAGAAAAAGGGAGATAACAACAAATGAGTGATGGAATTGAAGATTCGTAAATTAAACGAGAGTTGCCAAATCAAAAAGATTAAGAAAACGCTAAAACCGAGACAAAAAAGAATGTCACACAAATAAGCCCGAATCTCAGAGAAAATAGTCTTCTACTTCCACATCAAGTTCTCGGGGCATCCAATGATCATTCCAGATTTCCTGTCATCTACATATTACTGCATGTATTGTGCTGACAACGAAAGCCAGCGTCTTGCACATAGCTGCATATGCTGTCAATGAAAGTTGGTATCTGACAGATAGCTACACGTGGAGTTAACGGAGTCTGATGTTCAACAGTTAGCTGCACGTGCTGTTAACAAAAGCTATCATTTGACCCATAGCTGCAAATGCTGTTTGCAAGGCGAAGGGACAGATTATTCACGATTCACCTTAGTGTTCTTCCACGCTATTTTTAGGCAATCAAGATCTATGAGTGCACTGTTGTTAATAGTTGATGTTGAAAATAATGTCAAAAAGTCGAAGTATTATTTTGGTCGATTGCAAATCATACATTATAGGTCATCTTGTGGTATTATTACGATTGTGACTTGTTAAACATTCTAAGTTCGTCACCTGCCCGCTGTCTCTATTTTTGCAGTCTTTGGCAACAGTGCTGCCAACACAGCACTTACTGTAATCAACTATTGGATTCTAACTTTTATTATCCATACAGTAGAGAAGATTATCATTTCTAAAAGTTGTACAGTATTTGGTTGGTGGGCTGAAGGGGAGAAAGCCTTTATTTAAAAAAAAAAAAAAAAAAGTCTTAACGCATAAGAGTGAAAGCTGACGTTTATACTCTATATTGAAGTGTGTTTCGGTAGAGTCAAATAAAACGGTCCAGGTTAAGCCCTTCCTAATTTTCTTAACAATAACCTATTTATTATAAAAATAAATTTATATAATCATTAACAAAGTTTCTTTATAATAATAAAAGGTGTTTCCAAGTTCAATGTATTCGCAGCACACAGTAGTGGCTTCGGATAATATTGATTCAATTTAGATTCAGGTTTGTAAAGGAAAGAAACCCTTTGCTCATTGCAGCCTCGGGGATATATTTATTTGAAGGAGTCTCCTTTCTCCACAACAACCTCGGGAAACAGTTATAGGAATTCTCCGTCGCGCATTGCAGCCTCGGGGGTATATTTATTTGAAGGAGTCTCCTTTGTCCACAGCAACCTCGGGAAACAGTTATAGGAATTCTCCGTCGCACATTGCAGCCTCGGGGGTATATTTATTTGAAGGAGTCTCCTTTGTCCACAGCAACCTCGGGAAACAGTTATAGGAATTCTCCGTCGCGCATTGCAGCCTCGGGGGTATATTTGTTTGAAGGAGTCTCCTTTGTCCACAGCAACCTCGGGAGACAGTTATAGGAATTCTCCGTCGCTCATTGCAGCCTCGAAAGGTAGGTTGTTGTTAGGATATCTCTTTCACTCAACCTGCCCCCAAAGATAAGGTTTGGTAAGGATTCTCAGCCAAGTGTGGCTCCAGGAGAAGGTGTTGTTAGGTTAATGATCAGCTATTAACTGATGCCTCGGCTCTGGTCTGTCCTCTGCAAGGGGTGGTAGTGAGGAGAGGGTTGTCTGTCTTCTTTTCCCAATCCGAGCCAACCTCTTGTCTTCCTGGTGTCCTCCTACTATCGTCTGCTGGTCACTGTTTTGTATAAAATAACACATGTTTATAATTGAGACATATGTTTGTAGAAGTAGCATACAATGTTTCACCCTGAGATATTCTTGATTCATCAATCTCTTGGTTGGTTTGACGCACATTTCTAGTCTTCCCGTCTTGTTGAACCGAACTTTTCATTTCTTTGTAACACTTTTCTTTCCGTATTCTCATTCTTTTATCTTCTTTCTTCATTTTCCCCCACTTACATGGGGTAGATGTTTCTGATGACTCTTCTCCATAAAGCCCTGTTCTGGAATTCTTTTCCTGTTAGAACCTTCTCCCTGAAGTCGTTCTTAACCACATCCATCCGTTTTCTTCTTAGTCTCATTCTACCTCTCTTCCCAACCATTCCCATTGCAATTACTCCTCTGACTACATAGAGTGATGAGTTGTTTGTTCTTCTCATTAGATGGACATATCACTGTAGTCTTCTTACTTCATTCTTCTTAGATATCTCTACAAACTTGGTTGTTCCCCTTACTCTCCCATTGCTCACTCTGTTTCTTCTTGTTCTTCAACACAACTATGCATCATTCTAATTTCGAATACATTTTGTCTTTTTTCCTATGATTTCTTTATTGATTATGTTTCTACTCCTTATATCATAGCAGACCTTACCACTGTATTGTAAATCATTTCTTTATTCTTCACCGTAAGTATGCGGGCACGAAGAATGCCACATACTTTCTTCCAATTTCAGTATCCCTCTTACTTTCTGTATGTCAGAGCACGTTCCCATTTTACATAAATCTTGTAGCCGTCATAAAAAGAAAACCTTGCAACCCAATTTTTCTATTTGCTGTTTAGATGTTACAACTTCTTGAAAGCAAGAAAGATATGTCCACCCATGCAGTACTGCACTCTAGTGGGCAAATTGTGAACCTCCTAATTAAAAACTTGTATTTTGCCGCACTTCCCCTCCCTGTCCAAAAGAATCCGTTGTTTCGGAAGCGGCGAAACTGGTTTTTCCTTTATGTCAGCGGGAGGGAGATAGCAGGTAGCAAGCAAGACGACCCAGAAAGTTGCACATTGTTCAACTCCTTGCAAGATGGAAAAAAATGTTGTATGTTCCTTTCAAGATTATGTTTACATGAAGAAATATAGTTCTTTTTTTAAATGAGAGCTACAAGATTCAAGTAACGTGACAACCACGCTTTACTTCCACGTTCAAAACACCATTCTTGACAATAAATAAAAAAAAAAATTCAAAGTTCATTCAATTGTTCAACTGTTTTACTTCTCCACTTCTTTCTCCGTTGAATTCGACTTATTTTGTTTCTTAGTACTAATTTTTAGATCTCTATCTTTCAAAGACTTTTTCCCGACTCTTTGCTTTTCTTTGAATTTCTTCCCCATTTATATAACATAGTAACATATCGTCAGCAAACATTAGAGTGGGTCGGAAAAAACGATTTCTTTCAAATCGAATTCTAATAGTGCGGAAAAGCTGGACCATCTATCGAAACGTGTAAGTGTATTTTTTTAAATCGCGTAATATCTTCAGTTCGCGCATCCAGGTTAAAGTTTTACCAAATTGTCAAAGATCGTACTTTTTTGGAACACCCTGTATAGAAGACAGGTTGCTTGTGATAGTTGTAATAGAGCGCTAATTTTCAAGTAAGCATGTAACAATACACAGAAGAAAAGAAAATCAATATCGGATAATATCTTCAGTTCTTGCTCTAAGGTCAAAATCTCGTGAAATTGTAAAAAATCGTCACGAAAAATAGAAATTCCATAGTGTTTCATATCCCCATTTGTAAAATGTATATTTTTTTCTTCAGAAATCAGTTCATTGGCCATATAACGCCTAGAACTGGATCTGCAAAGGATATATCTGAGAGTATACTTTCTTATTTAAGTGACAAAGACGTGAACATAAATGATCTTGTTGCTATTGGCTGTGGTGGGACAGTTGTTAATACTGGATGGAAAAGTGGGATTATTCATAATATTGAGGTCAAACTTGGAAGACCACTCTAGTGTTTCATTTGTTTATTAAATTTTAATGAGTTACCATTCAGACATCTTTTCGAGTGCCTAGATGGTGACACTTCAGGCCCAAATCATGTTCTGGAACTATCTTCAAACAATTGAAACACTGTGAGCAGCTTCCTGTTGTTTGTTGTTAGAATATTCAGATCGAAGATATCTCCGTAAAAGAAAATGACGTGAGCAAAGAAAAAATATCTTCTTGATATTGCTAGAGCTATAAATAGCGGCGAGTGTCCAAGTGATCTTGCAATAAAGGATCCAGGCCCAATAAGTCATTCAAGGTGGCTTAATATAGTGTCGACAGAAGAGGTTATACAGTTCCTTCATTTGAGCTGAAGACATTGGCGACTTGTATTGTAAAAACATATGCACCAGCTTGATTTGCTATTAAACAAAATTCGTCTGTAAAAGATGGTGCAAAACATGGGTTTAAATTGATTCAGACATCAGGATATCTACCGGAAAGTTTATTCCTGTAATACAGCGAAACGTTTTTTTTTTTTTTTTTTTTTTTTTTTGCGCACCCTGAAAATCTTATTTTGGCCATGGTGATGGATGAACGGAAACACATATGAGAATTAGCTTTCAGAAGATTATGGAAATCGAGGAATCAACCACCATCAGGTAAAAGTGTGAGAAATTTTTACCACCTGAACTCAATTTTGAAGCAACTGACTATACCGAATTGATAGATTGGTCAACGTGTAAACTTTCATCACCACTAATAATGGCCCATGTAACAGCAGCGAGTATTTTGTCGTTTCTAAAGACAAAAGAACTACCAGAGTTCGACTACCTAAAATTTCCATGTCACACGCAGTCCGTAGAAAGATGTGTTAAACTTGTAACAGAGGCTGCTACAAAAGTGTGTGGCTCCTTAAACAGAGATGGTTTTATCCGGACCACACTTTTGTCAAGCTCTATAATGCCAGATTTTAGTAAGAAGTCTCATTTTAAAGTTATGCCCGAAATACAAAAGAAATAAATTTGAAACTTCTACAATGGTAGGGTGTGTGTGGAACTCGAAGTGCAGCCACCTCCTCGTGGTGAGTTCTGGGTCATTTCTAAGATCAGAAATGAGCGAAGAGCTGCACGATCTGATCTGAAACATAGAAAATTATTCCTTTCGTAAAATTTTCGATTTTTAAGTTCCAATACACGAACTGAAGATACTATCCAATTTCTATTTTCTTTTTTCTGAATATTCACGTATGGTTGAGAAAAATATAACTGCCATATTAAAACTACAACAACATAAACAATTTTATACAAGGTGTTCCAAAAAAAAGTACTTTTTTTTACAATTTCAGAAGATTTTGACCTTAGAGCAAGAACTGAAGATATTATCAGAAGTTGATTTTCTTTTCTTCTGTGTATTGTTAATGCCTACTTGAGAATTAGTGCTCTATTAAAACTATCAGAAGCAACCTGTCTTCTACATAGGGTGTTCCAAAAAAAGTACGGTTTTTGGGTTTTTGACAATTTGGTAAAACTTTAACCTGGATGCGCGAACTGAAGATATTACGCGATTGCAAAAAAAAAAAAAAAAACATTTTGATATATGGACCAACTTTTCCGCACTATTAGAATTAGATTTGAAAGAAATCGTTTTTTTCGACCCACCTTAGCAAACATTCCTCACATCTTGAGTTATAACATCCATAATAACGTTGAAAAGGCATGGTCTTAAGAGTCTTCATCCCGGCGAAATTAAAATATCGTTACTTTTATAGTAATTATGTGATATCTTCAAAGAGATAAAAGATAATTGAAATATGGAACAAGAGTGCCCTAGACAATATTATTTTGCGTGAGGTACCGTTATCACAAGTCATCTAGTGGCTTTCCGTTTTCAGCTGTTTAGAAACGCGAAAATAAATACCGATTTTCAAAATGACTCGAAATCGAAAGCAGATAAGTGAGTCGTGATAACGGTATCTCATGTAAAATGATATTGTCTCGGGCGCTCTTGTTCCACATTTCGATTATCTTTTATCTATTTGAAGATATCACATAATTAGTATAAAATGAGCGGTATTTTAATTTCGCCGGGATGAAGACTCTTAAGACTGGACCGTGGGTATAATCCATCCCTAGCAGAGATTTGGCAGGTTGCCCATGGGATGAAAAATTTATCATCTAATCTCGACTCTCGTCTCCAATACGAGACGAGAACTACATTTTCAAATACGAGACGAGACAAGAAATTTCTTGAGTCTCATGGACAACACTAGTTCACCCAAATCTTTGATCTCGAACACTATTTTAGTGTTCCATGATTCATAGTATAATAAACTGTAAATTGATAAAGTGATTCGTACGAACATGATGAGGAGCAGTTATCGTTAAACCTATGTTAAACAGTAGATCTACATTTCAATGCTGAAAATGAATGGTCGAATGAATTAATCATTTATTTTAGAAAGGATTGAAACCGAATATTTATTTACTTGAGTTTCAATGCATTATGAAAATATTATCATCCCTATTTTACAAGTCAATAAATATTGTAAATATGCGATAAGTGAAGCTAATTGACTTTTCTCCATTACTTACGTGTATGTAGTTTTTGTATCACTTTCAAGCTATATTCTTAATAAGTATTATGTTAATGGTGTATAGTCAAAATGATTTTTGCAGAGTCGAGAAAGAAATAGGTTGAATAGTGTTGCCAATGTTAACTGTTTTAATTAAAAAATAGGTTGAGCAGTGTTGCCAATATCAATTGTTTTATTGAAAAAATAGGTTGAGCAGTGTTGCCAATATCAACTATTTTATTGAAAAAAGGGTTGAGTAGTGTTGCCAATATCAAATATTTTCCACCTATTGAATAACTTGAATGCTTTGTACTGAGTGAAGTATTTAAAATGAAGTTCAATAATTCTGTATTGGATTTAATTTTATCATTGTGTTCAGGAGCGGGACTATAAATAAGACGTGAATGTACAGCTTAAATTGGGTTCCGAACTACATCGGTTCCCGCCAGAAATCTAACCACATTAATTCTCTATGAAAAAAAAAATATATACTGAGTATATGATTACGCAATTCCTTGTTATTTTTTTCTTGTAATACAGTGGTGCCCACCCCCCCTTATGTCTATGACGCACCCCCCCAATTGTCTATCCGTAGGTGTTCTTCCATGAAAAAATCTTCTTTTCGATTAATGTTACCCCCCCTCATCAAACATATTTATATAGATTTTAACCCCCCCAAATATTTCAATGACGCAGTTTGCGTCATAGCCCCCCCTTGTGGGCACCCCTGTGTAATATATACGTACTAGCCTCAGAATTTAAAGAATACCTTCAAAGTAAATATCGCTGGAGGATTCTAAGCTTTCAGGAGAGGGGTTGCGAGGAGGAGGGGGAAAGCCAGTTGCGCTGACATTTCCGATGTGACTTCTCGTTTATAGAATTCTGGAGATCGTATTGTGACAAGGATAGTTTATTTGAATCTTTGACAAGAATATTGTTCAAATTTGCAACTAAACTGTCATGTATTACATTGAATATCATTGTGTGCCAATTAAGCCAAATATGATCTTAAACAGAAATGGAATGTGCTGAATATTATTGCTGGATTTGAATCTTCTCAGCACCTAAGCTATGAGACATGGACTTACAGCTTAACGTGACATCCGAATAACATCAAGTATCAACGAGAATAGAACCCGGTTTTTCCGCCCCGAAGGCGCATATGCTAACCAAACAGCCAGAGGGAGATTTATGAGTAATGGATTACACTTAGTATTGTAAGTATGTCTTAATTGACTATTCAAAATGTACAATTGTATTTAACCGATTATGTTGAAATTTAAGCAAACGGGTGTAGTCTAATAATTAGGGCTCTTTTTTTCATTAATCAGGAAACCATCTTTGCGATAATAAGATCTAACTGTGTATTCATTACAATGAGCACTGACAGCTTGTTATATGAACAACTAAACAGTAGTATAATGTCAGTTCCATAGTACTGAGGCTATGAAAGCTGGACATGCAGTTAAACTATATGTACAAGTGATGAGTTTAGGGAGGTCCGGAATAGAGTCCCCACTCGAGGTACGAAATCCCACAAACGCCCCTTCTCTGTTTATGCTCAAGTAATGTTACTAGTATATTCGTAGTACCTAATATGAAATCCCGTGTATTGGAAGTCTCCCCTCTCAAATCGGGGTTAGGGGGCACGGTAGCTCAGAGGATGGGCGCTTACCTCTGGTGCGCGTGGGGTTTCTGGTTCGATCCCCGGTCACATAAGTTTGTGGTGGACAACATCGAGTCCGTGGGTTTTCTCGGGGTACTCCCATTTCCTCTCACTTTTCATACCACCAATTCTTCCATCATCATTCACTTGCCTAAATCATCCGTCTCCCTTAGCCGTTAAACTGAAATAATTCATTTAATATAATTATAATTAACGCCTAATAAATAACAATAATAAAATGAAATGAAATCTTTAAGTTTTACGTCCCACTCTTATGCAGGTTATGCTAAAGGAGACGGTGAAGATGAGGAATGAATGAAATGGTGGAATGAAGAAAGAGGGAGGAAACGGGAGAACCCGGGAAAACCGACGCGCACGGTGTTTGTCCACCACAAAGTCCACACGGAGCGAGCTGGGATTGAACCAGGGACCCCAAGCACCGAAGGTGAACGCTCTACCACTGAGCCATCGCACCCTCATTTCGTTTAATTTCATTGTATTTAATAATAATAATAATAATAATAATAATAATAATAATAATAATAATAATAATAATAATAATAATAATAATAATAATAATAACTTTGCTATGAGGAAGTTAGACTAGACTAAAGGTTGATCAAAGAAGGTCGTTAATGATGAATTAGAACCTCCATATTTGAAAAGAAATTTGCTCATGTTGGCAACTCTGAGCGTAAGAGAATTTCTGCTGGAAGATAATTTGTTCCGTAACCGGAGATATTTCACTGTAGCTGAAGATGAACCGAAACGCAAATGAGACTTTACACATTGAAGAAGGAAACGCCAGACAACGGGGAAAAAAAGAGAGAAAAGCGAGGGGGGGAGGAACAATGTTCTTAGCGCATTCGCTACCCTCCCCCTCCCCATCAGCTCTTTGATTTTGGCTGCTTCTGCCGGGAAGAAGCGTAGATTCACACCACAATTGTGGCTTTAAGGGAAGAGGAGATTGTTAGGGGTAGAGGTAGGGGGTTACCGTGTAACATCCCATGGCTTTTACTGCTTTGTTCGATCTGTGTTAGATTAGTTTGGTTTGAGGCGAAGGAAGGATGGTAGAAAATGAAGATCCAGACATCCTTTCCCCATTTTTTTTTTTTTTTTTTTTTTTGAAAAAGGAAGAATTTGAGTAAAAGAAAATGGCGTGAAACTCAACCTTGTGGCCTAATTTCTGTCACTGTCAATTTCCAGGGAAATTAATCGTGTGTTTCTCCCTGAAACATTTCTTCCCAATGTTGACATATTCCTTCTGTCTTTATTGTTAAAAGCATAGAAACTGAATGCCTAAAATGAAGTTGAATGACTGAGAACATTATTATTATTATTATTATTATTATTATTATTATTATTATTATTATTATTATTATTATTATTATTATTATTATTATTATTTGTCAAAAGTGGATACTTTCAAATATCTAGGATCAATATTAATAGACGACAACAATATTCATGAAGAAATTAAATGTCGATTATAAACAGGAAATTCTTGTTATTATTCAGTTCAAAATCTTTTGTCGTCGCAAATTCTGTCTAGAAATTTGAAGATTAAAATATACAAAACGATAAATGCCTGTTGTTCTGTATGGTTGCGAAACATGGTCACTTACTCTGAGGGAAGAACGTAGACTGAACGTATTTGAGAACAAGATTCTGAGACGAATCTTCGGACCCAAGAGGAATGGGAATGGCGGAAACTTCATAACGAGGAACTACATAATTTATACCGTTTACCAAACATTGTTAGAGTCATCCAGTACAGGAGGCTTAGATGGGCAGGTCATGTAGCTAGAATGAAAGAAAGTAGGGACGCTTTCAAATTCTTAAATTGAATTTCAATCGAAAAACGATCATTAGGAAGATGTAGACGCAGATTGGAGAACAATATTAAGATGGATCTCGCAGACATAGGAATACAGAAGATACAAAGTAGAAACTGGTTAATAAACATAATAAATACTAGTCGCGATCTGCAACGACAGAAAGTGCTTCTATGTAGAAACCTAGTCTTCTATTACCGTATTTACCCGACTATAAGGCGACACTGAATATAAAATGACCCTATTTTCAGGAGGTCTCTAGAAGATTTTCTTATTTTTAATAAATTCCGAATAAATAAAATTATAAAGTATTTTATTAATATGAAATATCTTAAGATACAGCAAAAAGAAATTAAAATGTACTTAATGTAAACTTATTAGCCGCAAAAGTTACGATAGAGTAATAAAAGAATAGTAATAAAAGCACGATAATTCTATTAGTTGGTCAAGAACTTGTAGGTTTAGGTCAGCTACTTTGATGGCCTCTTCAATGAAGGGGTTTAATATTCATTTTGAACCAGCACTTTCATCGTAGGGAATATATTAATGTTAGTGCATTCACTATAGACAAGAAATAGGTTCTATTATTATAGAAATAGATGGATATCGTGAGATCTCCGCAATAGGTATATTAAAAATCTCTCACAAGCTTATTACAAACCGGAAATTATAAGGGGGTTGTTGGCAAGAGGATGTGATAAAATAGGGGTCGTAATAGGAATTAGGTTGAGAACCACTCTATATTCTTTTCTACATGGATAAAATTACGTTGATCGTAATCTTACTCAAAATATACAGTATATAAGTATTGTTTTGACATCTCATGAGTAAACAATATATATATATATATATATATATATATATATATATATATATATATATATATATATATATATATATATATATATCGAAATTTCTCATCACATTCTTAGTACAGCATCTGTAGTCTTTCGTTCTGTGATAACAAGATGAAGAATCATAATCTCTTACTTCCTTTCTTTCATAGACACGGAAAGAACAAAATCCAATTAGCAAAGGGAGTTAGGTGACCTTGTAACCCGGAGCTTCTATAACTTGGCATTGGAAAGCGTTCTCAAGCGCCATTATCGATGTTCATAGGCGTGTCTAAAAGCTTAATTAGTGCACTAGTAATTGAGATGAGAGGACAGAGCGTAAAGGAAAGAGAGAGAGAGAGAGAGGGAGAGAAGGAATTGAAATAGCCCCTCAATTTGTCGGGCTGTTGAATACCAGTTGAGCTTTCGCCCTCAAGACGTCTGTCTTGGGGGTTTCTCATACAGAAATTTGTGGTCGTCATGTGTGCACACACACATACAACTTCCGTTTGACATTTCTACGGGGGGGAGGGGGTAAAGGAGGGATTATTAAGTTTAGGTATCTTCCCACATATGTAGTAGAAACACACATGTGTCTTCATTTTGTCATTATCATCCTCAAACATTCACGGGCGTTGCGTGCTTCTTGGTATCAGAGCCCCGCCACCAGAACCTCTTCTGCAAGTCATTGGCATGGCCAAGTGTTATATGACAGACATCTGGTAATAAAAACATTTTTGTCTCTGCGAATTCTCAAAGCGTGAAATTGAACACAAGATTTCCTTTCCTTTCTTGTTTCTCGAATTGCAATACTGCACCTCATAACGACGCTTGATATAGATGTTTGATTTCGAAGCGAGTGTAACGTGAGACGTACGTAATCACCTGACTTTACAACAGTGGCTGCACGTGTAGCAGAGCGTTATAAGGAGAGTGCGGTACAACTCAATCACAACACAGGGTGCATAAGAATTTTGTTAAAAAAAAAAAATCATGTATTTTATCTTTGGGTAACTAATTTTACATTTTGTTAAACATATTTTAACTTAGAACACATAGAAATTTGAAAACGAATGTACTGAGACGAGATATTTAGTATCTATGTACAAAGTAAAGGAAATGAATTATAAATGTGGGTACTGGAACATAAAAAGGCATGTAGAGTAACGAAATGAAAATAGGTATGCATTAATTGCAAATTCGGAGCAAAGCGATTGACCTTTATTGGTTATTAGAACAATCCATATTATGCTTTATTTTTTTGTTTAATTATGCTTTATTTTTTTCCAAATTATGCTTTATTGTTAATTCAATCATTGTTTCAAATTAATCGTGTACAAAGTATAATATTTACTATAAATTAAATATTCTAAATATTTTGATCTATTTATTAATATTATATGCAACCAGTTTCTTTCATATTTAATGAACTTTCTACTTAATGCAGTGTAAAGAGATGCTGTATTCGAGTCAGTTTTTTTTTATCAATTGTGTGCGCCTTAGAGGTGCATATATTTAATATAAAAAAAGGGAAAGTAAAAGATGCCACCAAAAGTTAGAGAAAGTGTTCAGTTCAAGAGGTACACATAACAATAGAAATAAAAAAATAAGTTTTCATTGTTGCATTGTTATGTTCTCAAAGATTTTGCATTGTAGATGTTTGTTTAAAAAATATTAACCTTGCAGTTAAACAGAATTTTCCAAGAATTGTTCTAATAGAATTTTCCAATAATTGTGCTATGTATTTTAAATTATGCTTTATGCTTTATTTTCTAAAATTATGCTTTTAAAATTAGTTTCTTCCGGGTCCTTAGACAATTATAACTATGTTCAAGGTACCAATCATATGTATAAATTGCTGTTATGCTTTTTATGCTTATTATGCTTTTGGGTTACCCTATTGATTAATCATAGAATTTTTTAGTGTATCAATTCTTTTCGTGAACGAAGACGACATGTAAATAGTTGAATTTAGCATATCAGCTAAAAGCACAATGTGTTTGAAAAATTGTGTTCTCAGGACAAAATGAAAAGCGCTTTGTCCCATTTCTAATGTTGAAAATTCTATTTCCCATTGTTTACAATAAGAATTCGCGCTTCAAATGCTTTCCCAAGGTTAAGTCTATGAGCATCCCGTTTTTCGGTGATTCTTTCTCAATGCTATGTTTGATCAGGACATGCCACCCCTTAAGAGTCTTCATCCCGGCGAAATTAAAATACCGCTAATTTTACAGTAATTATGTGATATCTTCAAATAGATTAAAGATAATTGAAATATGGAACAAGAGCGCCCTAGACAATATTATTTTGCATGAGGTACCGTTATCACAAGTCACCTAGCGGCTTTCCGTTTTCAGCTGTTTAGAAACGCGAAAATAAATGCCGATTTTCAAAATGGCTCGAAATCGAAAGCAGATAAGTGAGTCGTGATAACGGTTTCTCACGTAAACTAATATTGTCTAGGGCGCTCTTGTTCCACATTTCGATTATCTTTTATCTACTTGAAGATATCACATAATTACTGTAAAATTAGCGGTATTTTAATTTCACCGGGATGAAGACTCTTAAAACACTCAGCGCGCACTCTCAAAATTCTATGTAAAATTTCGTTGGAAAGGGTTCAGGCATCTCGGAGGATTATCCGGACAAACAAACGCCTATCTCGAGTAAAGAGGAGTTTCGCTCCAATAGAATGGGAGAAACCGAGAAAACTCACAGACGCGATGATGTGTACCATTAAGTCATATGAGGAGAATCGAATCCAAAACCCTTAGAAATATATTATATGCTTTAAGCCATCCGAATACTTCCAGTCAAAACCGAAAAAAATGCAACTCCATGAATATTAACAATGGTTAACTATTTGTTCTTCCTGTATTTTTCATTATTAGTAACGACATTTCTTGCTCTTCCTTTATTTTTCATGATTAATACTTACACTATCTTATCTGCTTGTATTTTTCATTACTAATAATGACATTTCTTGCTCTTATTTTGTTTTTCATGACTAATACACTACCTTATCTGCTTGTATTTTTCATTACTAATAATGACATTTCTTGCTCTTACTTTGTTTTTCATGATTAATACTTACACTACCTTATTTGCTTGTATTTTTCATTACCAATAATGACATTTCTTGCTCTTACTTTGTTTTTCATAGTGTTGTAAATAGAAAAAAAACGGTTCGTATTTTTTCAGAAATGTACGTTTTTTTTAGAAAAAAAACATTGGCTCTCGTTTTTTTTCTAAATTTCGTTTTTTTTCAAACAGTCATTTGTAATGCATCTTACGTCTATTTAAGTATGATATATTTTTATGTAGGTGTAATCACCGTAAAATGCAACATAAATTAACCGCTAGATACTGATACGCTACAAATATTTTACAATTTACATGAATACCATACCTATTAACAATTCGGGCTTCAGCAGTTTTCATCAATATCAACTAAGAAATAAAAGTAGAAATGAAATTTTGTTTTTTCGCGAATGCAGGCCTTTAATAAGTACGAAAATAATGTCACGAGCAGTATAAAATTCCAATAACTTGTCTAAAGGTAAAAACTAATACTAATTTGCCTAATAGTATTTTCTAAATGTCATACATAAATAATTTGTCAACTAGATATATATGATATGCAGAGCCGGCTCTACCATATATGCCGTGGCGTATTTACGATTTTGTTTCGGGAGGGGCTTTGCTAACTTTCGGGGGAATTTGCCTGAAAATGTGAAAATTCTGCAAGATATTTCATATACGTTACTATAGTAAGTAAGATGTCGGGGGGAGGGCTTAAGCCCGGAAGCTCCCCTAAATACGCCACTGTATGCAACACGTGCATTTGCGTGGAACGGCAAGATTGGATGGTCCGGCAAAATCTGTCATAAGTATATTATTTAAATTAAATATTTCTTGTTTAAAACAGACTTCATGATGATGGTAGTTACATTTACTAAGCTGACCTATTAGAATACTACATTCATAAATTATGTTTAGGTTGCATTAGTTTAAGGCCACATGGACAATCCTAAAGCAAATGGTCGAATAAATCCGAGCACAAATTGCTTGATTGTTGTCAAATGCAAGAATTCAATTCTCGAATAGTAGTGAATATCTGTTCCATTTATTAAGTTATCACAGTTTTGATATGAAAGTAGTCTTGTTTTTGTCAGAAGCAAGTTCCTTATCATTGAAGATAGAAACATTAAAAAAAAAAAATGTTAGAAGATGTAGAAGAAAAATCAAGAAATAAAGATAAAAGAGCTAGTTGCACTGGAATTGCAAACTGATACATTGAGATTGAAGCTCGATAGTGAGTTCTATAAAAAAGACTACCATCTTTCCTCTGCAGGTGTGTTTGCTTTATCTTTCACTATCATAATAGATTAACATTTAAAGAAAAAAACAGACACAACGGAATTGCATTTTAGTAAGTATTTAAGCCTTTCTGAGTGCGACTGCACTTACCCTCACCTTTGTTGTTCATGCTGGAGTAACATACTTAAAATCATGACTTCTAAGATTTGTTCTTTCTGGAAAAAGGGGGAGGCGGAAAATTATGCCATTGCACGAGGCGACAAATTGACTAGGACCTGAATATAGGATGACTCAATTTGAAGTAATGCAGGGTGTTTCAAAATTAATATTAGGGTTTTGAAACTTCGTAGTATCTATTACAATTAACTTACAATTATAAATATTATATCAAATGAAAGAGCAACTCAAACAGTTTTGTACGCACGCATGTACATGCATTGTTTCTTCTGTCTGCCGTTAGAAAGAGCAAGTAGCAAAGATGGAGACTAGAGAGCAGAAAGCTTTTTGTGTTTTAATAAAGACTGAACCTGTACAGTGCAACCGTCTGTGTGAAGAATATTAAGGAGACGCTTGCAACTACGTCTTTATTGTTTGCAGTTGCTACAGGTCTAAAGCCTACAGACTACGGTTTACGTGCCAATTTCGCAAGTGAAATATTCCTGCATAACAATGAAGATTTTCTGGATCGTGTCGTCTTCAGTGATAAATCGACTTTTCACCTAAGAGCTAATGTGAACACTCATAATGTTTGCATCTGACCGTCAGCAAATCCTCAGGAGATGGTACAATTGAGACGAAACTCCCCTAAATTGTATCTGTTTTGTGCCATGTGGCGGAAAGTTTATGGGCCTTTCTCGCCTATCGACCAGATGTGTGCTGTGTGACGAATGAATCTCACATTGAACACTTGTAGCAAAGACTGTTTGAGGTGCTCTTTTACTTGATGCATTGCTTATAATTGTACGTAAAATGTAATAAGTACTACGAAGACTTAAAACCCCAAAATTTAT
This sequence comes from Thermobia domestica, assembly GCF_964235325.1. NCBI lineage: Eukaryota > Metazoa > Arthropoda > Insecta > Zygentoma > Lepismatidae > Thermobia > Thermobia domestica. Next base: position 364,850,685 of record NC_137454.1, read on the forward strand.
TTTGAAACACCCTACATTTCTCACCAACAGTGTTGGAACTAAGATGTAAAAAGGAGAGAAAATTTTCCTTATGAAGTTATTGTTTACAACGATATTATTGTTAGTCGAGACTATAACTACAACAACAACACGAGTTAGTAGTCAAAAAAATGTAATCAAATGTATACTCGGTGGCCCAGGTGGCCAAAGTGGCACACACAGGTGTGTCACTTGTTTAATCCGCTCCAGTGTGGACACTAAGATATCGGGATATTATTCTTGCAAAATGTGGTTGGACTATAGTTTAACATATTAATTTCTTTTTCTTCTGGTGTCGAATTTCCTTCTCAAATTTCACCCCAGTCAAAAATTCGAGAATTTTCTAATTTCGAATTTACTTTTTTCCCCCTGTAGCTTCCTTCGTTGTAAAAAGACATCCTTAAGACTTGCCAGGTAGATACCTCGGATGGATACCTAACTGTTGACATCAAATGGGCGGGCCTGCGCGTAGTGTTGCCAATTAGGGAAATTAAAATTCTCCTATATTTGGGCAAAAAATTAGGAATTTTTGTTTATAAATCCGTACCTATACGTCCGAGTGCAAGTCAACTTACGCCAATCGAACATTTGTTCTCACTTAACAAACGAAAGTACAGATCGTTACAATGGGGTAATTAGGGGGCGCACGTAAAATTCGTATTTAGGTTCTAGCCCTTGATTTTTCTAATTTTCCCTTACTTTTCTGTTTACCGTAATATATTTTTGGTAACTAGAAGCTTTGTTCCTTAATATCGCTATAATACTTGTAGGATATATTAGTGGAGTACCAATGTTAAATTTAAGATAGTTTGCGTCTGTTTGGTAGCAGTGTTGCCAGCTACAGAATATTTTAATTTCAGATTTTAGGGGGAAATTTTGGAAAAAAATATATGTTTTGTTTCTATTATTTCCCTCTTGTTGGCTATATCGGAACAAACATACCAGTATCTGGAAGTCTCATCTTTGCTCTACACAACCCACTATAGAAAGTTTCAATAGGATAATTAGGGGAAGTACAGTTGAGGTTTACAGTGGACCTTGTTCTCTAATTGGAAAGATAACTGTGATTTTTTAAAGGTAGAATGAGATATTTTTATTGACATGCTTACTTTATTAGATATCGTCACAATATTTGTAGGATATATTAAAGGGATACCAAAGCTTATTTTAAGATAGTTTGTGTGTGTCTGATAGTAGTGTTGCTAGCTACAAAAAATTTTAATTCCAGATTTTAGGGGCAAATTTTGGAAAAAATTCTCGTTTTTATTCCTATTATTTCCTTCTTGTTGGCTACATTCGAACAAATGTACCAGTGTCTAACAGCCTCATCCTTAGCCTACACAGCGCACCATAAAAAGTTTTACTAGAATAATTAGGGGAAGTACAGTTGAGGTTTATAATAAACCATGTTCTGGAAATGGTGAGAAAATGGTGAATTTCTGAGGTAGAATGAGTTTTTTTTTTTAAATTTCATGCTTACTTTGTTCTATATCGCCATGATACTAGTAGGATATATTCTTGAAGCACTACGGTTTATTTTCAGATAGTTTTCGTCTATCTGATGGCAGCGTTTCCAGCCAAAACAATTAATTCCCGGTATTAGGTAAAAAATTCGGAAAATTTCCCTTTTCCCCTCTATTATTACCCTCTTACTGGCTACATTGAAACAAACTTACCACTAGCTGAAAGCTTCCTCTTTGCCCTACAGAACGCACCATAAAAAGTTTCAATAGGATAATTAGAGAAGCTGTACCCCGGCATATTTGATTTTTGCTTCTGAGGCGTAAAAAGTGTCAAAATTTCATGTGTGTGACAGAATTTTTTCTTTCCCTCTTTGAATGGAAGCCAGCGACTTCAGGATTTCACTGTACCTTGTCAACACACCAAAGATGTTTTTTGGTGACTTGAACCCATATAGGAGCAGTGGTGCTAGAAAAAAAATTGAATTTCGTTTAGGGAATTTTTTGTAAATTTTCACCCCTACATTTCCCTCAATAATTTCCCACCCGTTGGAAACAATGCAATACAACTTACACCAAAAGTAGCCACATCCATTTTCTTAAAAGCAAGGCCTTAACCATTTCAATCGAATGAATAGTTTTTGAGCAATAAGTCACTAACTGGAAATGTAGGAAAACGCCAAAAATGACCTGGGGTCGAAAGGAATAATCAGACAATTTTGCTCGTATAGGTACAAAGAAACAAACGATTTGTAAGTTACGAGGGCTTCGACTCAAGTTCTATTGATTATTTCAATAATCTGCAACATAAATCAATAAATAATAGTTGCCAGAAAAAAAACAGACTTTTGAAAAAAAACATGAAAAAGAACGATGTTTTTTATTGAAAAAAAACTTCACAGAAAAAAAACCGTTTTTTTACAACACTAGTTTTTCATGACTAATACTTACACTACCTTATCTGCTTGTATTTTTCATTACTAATAATGACATTTCTTGCTCTTACTTTGTTTTTCATGATTAATACTTACACTACCTTATCTGCTTGTATTTTTCATTACTAATAATGACATTTCTTGTTCTTACTTTGTTTTTCATGATTAATACTTACACTACTTGTTCTGCCTGTATTTTTCATTATCAATAATGATACTTCTTGCTCTTTCTTTATTTTTCACGATTAATACTTATATTACTTGGTCTGCCTGTATTTTAACGTAACTAATAATGATACTACTTGTACATTCTTCCTGTATTTTTCATTATAATTAATCAGGTTAATTATTCTTTCTATATTTTTCATTATTAATAATCATATTAATCATAATAATAATTGTACATTACAATACAATACAATCCATAGAATCATTGTATTTGTTTTAGTGATATTTTTAGTGTTTAAAATATTCAAAATATTATGGAAGAATTTGTGCTTGTATTACTTGACTAACGTTTCAAACACATTGTCTGCATTTATCTTTAGAGTTATAGAATTTTTGAACCTGTTGTACAATTATTGTGGTGTAATTCAGAAATATGTTATAACTTTCTGATACAGAGCATTTTATAACACTTTTTAAAAGTTTCAAAAATACTGACTGCGTTCGTCATCAGAGTTCAGCTAATTTGGGAATTGTTGTATAATTATAGTCATATAATTTTAATTGTTACATTTTATAATGTTTTGCACTTTAATTTTTCAACTGTCTTTATCGTCAGAATTGCACTAAATTTAGAGAATACATATAATCATCAAAACATCAAAATATATATAAAATTTAAACAAATGTACAAAAGTTAAAAAAAAATATGGATCTACTGAAAACAAAGATATGGATCTACATGACTTCCTGTATTTGTCATTATTAATAATCACATTAATTGTTCTTCCTATATTTGTCATTATTAATAATCATACTAATTACTCTTTTTGTATTTGTCATTATTAATAATCACATGAATTCTTCTTCCTATATTTGTTATTTATTAATAATCTCATGACTTCCTGTATTTGTCATTATTAATAATCACATGACTTGTTCTTCCTGTATTTGTCATTATTAATAATTACATGAATTGTTCTTCCTGTATTTGTCATTATTAATTATCACAAAACTTGTTCTTCCTGTATTTGCCATTATTAATAATCACATTCTTTGTCCTTCCTGTATTTTTCATTATTATTAATTACACCATTGTTTTTCCTCTATTTCTCGTGATTAACAATGATATTACTTACACTTCTTGTATTTTGTATTATTAATGATATATTATTCCGTTTTTTTTTTCTAAATTTTTTTGCCTATTGTTTGAAAGCAGAAAATACTTACATCTCATATTTTCTTTAAAAAAAATTGAAAAATATAGAAGAAAATCAAAAATAAAAATAATAAGAGAGTTAAATAACACAATGGCTATGTGAATGGAAACGTTCAAGTTCTCAAGCAACCGGTAAAAACGTTCTTATATATGTGATCACTTTTGAAAATTGTACCTGCAGAGTAGTTCTTTGCTATCATGTGACCGTAAAGAAAATGAAATCTTTCAGTTTAACTTTCTTTACTATTATGTCCTTAAGGCTAAGGGAGACGGATGTTGAAGGCAAGTGAATGATGATGAAAGAATTGGTGGAATGAGGAAGCGGGAGAAAACGAGAATACCCACCGACACAAAGTTGTCCACCACAAAGTTACTTCTTGGCCGGGTATTGATCCAGGAACCACACGTACCAGAGGTAAGTGTTCTACCCCGGAGCCATTGTGCCCTTCCCCCACTGTAAACTTCATGTCAGTACAAATGTTAATTTTAAATACACCATTATAAATACGGAAGTTAAAGAAGCGAGACACAACTATGCTTTTTATGATGTATTTGTATGTTCCGCTTTTATTTTATTGGGTTTGCCTATGCAATCCAACTTTTAAAAAAAGGAGAAAAAAAAAACATTGCACTCATAAGATTAAACTAGTACAAGGCTACCAAAATATATACTAATTTTAGCATTAGATATTTATAAAACCTTTTGAACAGAGGACTTGGTGTATACATTTTGCATTTATATAAACAATAATAAGGAACTGATGCTCACCTAAGAAAAAAAATCCTTTCTTGGCACCACTGTGTTTTTATGAGATTGTGTATTTGTATCCATTGTTTTAAAGCTACGAGCAATAATGGGAAATACTATAGCAGAAATATAATAATAATAATAATAATAATAATAATAATAATAATAATAATAATAATAATAATAATAATAATAATAATAATAATAATAATAATAATCTAAGACTACCCCTATGCAGTATGCGTCAGCAATTTCGCAAAGTGTAGTAAACAGAGCTCCTTTCTTCTCAGATAAAAATAAAGAGAAAAGAAACATCTAAAAGAAAAAAGAAATAAAGATAAAACACAGGAACAAGGAATAGAATAGAAAAAAGAGAGAAAGGAAACTTGAAAGAGACTAAAATACTAAAGCTAAGAAAAAAAAAAAGACATGGAGTTCCCAAAAGTAGGTTGAAATGTTTTGGGCATTCTAAGCAATGAAAACATGGTTGAGAGAAAGTGCCATGATAGAAAAATATCACACAAAAAGTGGTCCCATATTGGAAGAAATAAAATTCATTTGAGGATGGCTGTTCTTTCAAAGAGATTCTTTTATGTAATGTTGTTTTCTTTCACTATTATTAGTATTGATATTAACTTATCCTTTCTGAACTTTTCCCTAACATTTTTATAGGTAATTAAAAGTGTTTGTTATATCTTTCAAAGTCTTGTATGGATCTTACTGAACAACTTAGAAGTAATAGAGATTATATGTGAATATGTATATTAGGAGTCTTCACTACAGCGAAATTAAACTACCCCTAATTTTAGAGTTTTTTCTGTAATATCTTGAAAACAAGTAAAAAAATATTCCAAAAGCAGAAACGTAGTGAACTAGACAATGCGATTTTGCATGTGATACCGTTATCACAACTCATTTATCTGCTTTTGATTTGCAACTGTAGATAGATTTAGCATTTTTGGCGGATTCTGTAAATAGCGGCATACCAAAAGCAGATAGGGGAATTGTGGTAAAGGTATCATATGCAAAATCGCATTGTCTAGTTCACTACGTTTCTGTTTTTCGAATATTTTCATTTGTTTTCAAGATATTACAGAAAAAAAACTCTAAAATTAGCGGTAGTTTAATTTCGCTGTAGTGAAGATCCTTAAGGCTGTCAATAACCTGAGCACTGAATTTGTAGTTCATTCAGGTGTTCCACAGGGCTCTAACTTAGGACCGTTGCTGTTCCTCTTGTATATTAATGATTTAACTGAAGTAATAAAGTCACAAACACTGTTATGTGCAGACGATTTAAAAACTTACCGTTGTCATACACTCCGAAAGAGACTGCAATAAGTTACCACTAAACATTGAGAAGTTCAGTGTAATATCTCATACAAGAAAAATAAATTACTTGGAATTTGGGTATCATGTTAATAACATACCACTGCAAAGAGTTGACTAAATAACTGATCTTGGCGTATAAATAAGATCAAATTTGTTGTTTAATATTCACCTAAATCGAATTTTAAATGAGGCTTACAGAAATCTCGGATTTGTAATGAGACATGGAAGTGAATTCATGAACACCAATGCTCTTAAAATTCTATATGGTGCATAAGTACGTACCAAACTGGAATACGCGTCCATAATATGGGATTCTAGTGCGTAAAAGTATATACATCAGTTAGAAGCACTTCAATCAAAATTTGTACCCTACTTAATTGAGCTGAGCGAAGCGAAGCTCTTATACTCGGGTTAGCCGTTTGGTTGTCCGCGAACTCCTCCTAGACCGTTTGGCCGATCTCAACCAAACTTAGCACGCTGATAGAGTATGTCGTGCTGAGTGACAACATAGGTCGAAATCAAAAATCCGATGTACCATCGAGGAATAATGACCGAAAAACGCTTCCTCCTAGACCGTTTGGCCGATCTCAACCAAACTTAGCACGCTGATAGAGTATGTCGTGCTGAGTGACAACATAGGTCGAAATCAAAAATCCGATGTACCATCGAGGAATAATGACCGAAAAACGCTTCCTCCTAGACCGTTTGGCCGATCTCAACCAAACTTAGCACGCTGATAGAGTATGTCGTGCTGAGTGACAACATAGGTCGAAATCAAAAATCCGATGTACCATCGAGGAATAATCACCGAAAAACGCTTGCATAGACTTAACATGGGGAAAAAGTTTTCACGCGATTTTTTTGTCAACAATTAAAAATGGCATTTATTATTGCATAATGGCCAGGAATTATTACGTAGTTTAAGCTCGCTCAGCTCATTTCATTGCAATCGGGTACATCCATTGCATTCCTAGTATATAAAGACACGGGGATCTATCCTCGATACGAAAAATATCTTGAACTCTTACCAAGCTATTTAATGCATTCCCTTGAAACAAGAAGAGCTAATTTCTTTCTGTGTGTGTGTGTTTTTTTTATATATATATAAACTTATACATAAGAAGATAGATTTGCCAATATTATTGTCCGAAATGTCCTTTCATGTTCCTATAACGATATTGTGTATTTTTAACATCTTTACTTGTATTTACGGGCAATATGTGTTAGTAAAATATGCACAAGCTAGCTAAAAGAAGAAGAAGAAATTTGAAAAGAACTAGAATTAATTTTCTTTCTGATATTATGATTGATGTGCTGTTAAATATAGCAATTTGATGATATGTGTTATTGGTCGTCATAGCAACGAGAGATATAATATATAACAGAGGACCCATCTTGCAGAATCAACATGTATGTTATTTAGAAGGTGTAAATATTTCCTTCATTACGTATTCTAATAAAAGGTAATATCAAGATGGAGTGGTTAAGTGAATTTTGATAAAATAGTAAACTAGATTTTTAGACATATTCGAACTGTGGACTATAGAGTAACGCTATATAAAGATATACAAAAATACGTTTATATAAAATAGACAAAATAAGCAAGTACATTATAAATTGGTGTTTTCCGCCAGAGATTGCGTTACATTCCGAACAGGAAAATGTCCTCACTGCTACAAACATTTCATGAACTACTACTGCGTACTAATGCATTAAGTATATCGCCTATTTGGAGAATATACACAATATATAATAGTGTTCAAATAAAATGCCCTACAATAGATATATTTGATGCACATATATAACAAAATATTTTGACTACATAGTTTAGCATGTAGAACAAATATTATGTAATGTAATCATTTACGTATACTGTTGAACACTGTCAATGGGTATACACTTGTTGTGTTCAATACATAATAAATTAATAAATAAATAGATCCAAAATACATTTTTTTCGATAAAGATAAAATAGAGGTAGTGTTGTCCACCGAGACGAGAAATAACTCAAGTCACCTAATTAATAACTTGCTTTCCTTCAGCAGAAAGAGTAAGGCTAAGTATGTTATACTCGTAAATATAAAAAGTATACATACATCCTCTGAGTCATCTATCTAAGATTTATTTTAAATTGAGCTGCAATCTCGCATGGTGACGAATCAAATGATGTTAGCAATTGTCATCATACATTTTAATACACACTGTATGGATCTATAACGTAGTGTAGTTATTGTCTGTCATAAAACGGGGAAGATTATGGGTAAGAAAACAAATTGGAGTAATATACCGTCAATTCTTTTCTTACCAGGTTGGGGATTTGTCTGTATGTTGCGGAATTAAATTGGAAAACGTTTTGATTCTCCTGGGAACGATTTTAATGTATTTTTATCATTTTTTTCCCTTTTTCGCTTAAAGTACTGTTTCTCTAAACTAGATTCTGCTAGTATCTTTACTATAGTTATCTTCTTCACGTTTTTATTAGGGGCAAAAGGAATCCCATGCTATTTTAGTTCTATCATATTGTGCTTCAAAATCGACCAATCAACAAACGTCCCTCCATCACTGAACAGGATTCATGTTTCTTGCATGTCGATCTGGTCTATCGCAATGTTAACTACCTCGAGAAGGGTTTGACACTTTTTTTTCTCTCTCTTGTTGGCACAAGAGAGGACATGATAGATATAAATAATAGGATTTATAAGACCAAGGGAAGGGAAAGAAGGAAATCCTGGTGTGTTACGATTGACTAGATGTGTTATTAAGATTTCGTTTCTTTTTAACCACAGTCAGCAGATCTTCTAATCTTATCTGAGTCAAAATATTTTTGTTCGCGCCGCGGTGGATAGGATGCGGGCACTACCCTATGTATGTTTTGGTTTCTTCTTATCTCTCAATGGAAGTCATAAAAAATCTTGTACATTATTAAAGTTTATTACTTGTTTTAAGATAGACGAGGGACACGTACATTGTGAGGAATCGAAACATGCTGAGTCAGGCTCTATAATTTGTCCCAAATGGTGACAAGAAAAATATCGTAACAGCAATTGTATTGTCGGGAAAGTTAAGTTCGTTACAAATTGGCTATAGTTACTTAGCTATTTATTTTCTATATGATTTCTGAAATGAATTCATTGCTTCTTATTTTAATAATGGTTGGTATTACAGAATTATTTATTCCTTTTACCAGGACTGTGACACAGCCTTGTAATTTACCCGGTAGTGGCGGCTCTTGAGGGATCTCCATCCGAAAAAGAATTAAATATTGTAGCTACAATGTAAGGGAAGAAAGTTTACCTAATGCATTAATGTTTGTATTGAGCTTTTCGAAGCTATATAAGCTTTCTTACCATAGCTTGTAGCTATAATACGTAAAGACTTTCCACAAGAGCAGCCACTTTAGGGGCGACAAAATATGTCAGAAGAATGTACCAGAAGGAAGATATTCTGTGATAGGTAATGTAGCTCAACAGTCTGTGCTTCAGCCAACTACATCTCTTTGAGCTACTGGAGCAGGTACGCATCTAGAAATTTTTGTTGAGAGAGGTCCAAAGTTTGGGGAAAGGGTCAAATACTACAAGACTCTACATATATGTAGTACCGAACCAAGGGCGCCCATGTTGTGGTTTCCAAGTTGGAGCAATTATAAGCGACGTTTCAAATATAGTTTCCAATTTTGCTGTAACTAATGTAAAAATCCTATTGGGTTTTCGATATTCCCAAGTACAATTTCCTCTTAGGGGGGGGGGGCGAGCACCCCACTTTGTCCCCCCTGATGGGCGCCTTTGTACCGAATCGGTGTGCTCAAAAGGATGGTAAGTAATTGTTAAGTACTCCCACTATATTCACAGAAAAATATAGAATTAGATTGCTTTTATATGAACAAAAAGAGTACAGATGAAATTGAGATCAATTTTTTAATGCTAAATCTTACATTTATCTGCTAGACAAGTATTGTTCGGTTCAAAAAGAAGTATGCAAATGTATCTGGAGTAACGAACTCTTTTCGGGGGATATTCGGACCCGATGGACCCGCCATGTACTGGATTGATCTAAAGCTTACGTAAATAGTAGTGAGGGACACGGTGGCTATGTGGTAGAGTGTTAAACTCTGATGCATGGGAACTCTGGTTCGATCCCCCTCCAAGTAAATTTGTGCTGGAGCACATCATGTCTGTGGGTTTTCTCGGGGAACGCCCGTTTCCTCCCACTTTCTCATTCCACCAATTCTTCCACCATCATTCACTTGCCTTAATTCGTCTCCCTTAGCCTAAAGGGCATAATCATGGGACATTACAATGAAAGATTTTAAATGTTAGTGAATAAGGCAAAGACTGTTAAGAATAGACCTATAAAAATGTAAGAAAGTCAGACAATATCTACAGAACACCATTTAAAAAAGCTAATAATTGCTTCCAAACCATTTCTTATCTAGGCCTATCTTTCTATATCTACGTATATACAGGCTGTTTCAAAACAACATCGACAACGTTTGGGAGGTGATTCCTGACACCAAGATAAGACAAAAAGTATAGACCAACTTGAATGCACAAACGCTTCCTTTCGGAGTTAGAGGGTGCCGAAAACATGAAAAAATGAACTTTAAAGGTTGATAGCTCCAAAAGTATGGAACCTACCGTAGTCGGGTCAAGACTTCATTTAGGAACTAGTACCTATGTGCCCTAACTAAACATCCAAGTTTCTGAATCCTGCGGTACTTCCGCAAAAATTTTTATAGAAGTAGTTGATGAGTACTTCAAATTACAGTGAAATCTGTCTATGTTGGCCACCATCGGTTCCATCGAAAAGCGGCCAACTTAGACAGGTGGCCAACTTACAGAAAATAAGTGTGATTTGTATATTTTTAGAATAGGATTTCTAGTACAGTATTAATTACTTGATTGTAAAATTTCAATAAGCAGTGGCACGACAGCTACTTATAAATAATGTATATATAGAGTAATCATAAAAATATACAGTACTAGAAAATATTACTATAGTATGTTTAACATATGTGCATACCTTTCTCTTCCTGAAAACTAGTCTGGTACATTGGATTATTCGGATTGAAAACACAATAACACAAACAACCATGAAATAGAAGCGTATGTACGCAGTTTATTGAAATTGATAATATAGCACACTGAGTTATTCAGATTGAAAACAAGAAAAGCTAAGATATAAATTGAGAAATTCATATGCAATTTATATGAATTCTTTTCAGTTTTGACTGAATGATGGTTCATTCTAGACGTATTTGTTTTATTCTTTTTGGCAGATATGCACATTCTAATATTGTAGTTAACTGCCTCTTGCTAATGAGCATGAGTGTTTCCCTCGGAGCAAAAGATGTTTTGGAGAAAATCTTGAGCGAATTCATATCTCAAAAACTCCGCTATCTTTTGACCAGCCGACAGGTGCCAATAGTTGACAATTCAGATGGTTAGTTTTGACCTTGAGAATTTTCCGGAATTACTAAAGCTCCCCACTAATGAGAGGAGCTGATATAGCTAATGGTTTCACCAAAACATACAGGGTAAACAAATACGTACAACCATTTCCTGAATTCCTGTACGTGCTTTTTCTTATTCACATCTTCCTTCACCACCCCTTTATCAGAGAAGTCTTCTGGCCATTGACTTCCAAGAGCAAATCGCGGGAATCCTTGCTTCTTTTCTCCAGTCACAAATACAGAACATCTGCCTCTCACATGGGAATTCGAAAGAGTTAAGAAAAACAACAAAACTGTATTTTACGTGGCCAAGATACGCAGGTAAATATATCATCATCATCATAGGATAAACATTGCTTCAGTGTGGCCAACTTCTAAGATAGACAGGTGGTCAACTTATAGAGTAGTGAGTAACGAATGTCTTATGGGAAAATGCAGGTTCAAGCCGAACTAGGCCAAGATAACAGGTGGCCAACTTATAGAAGCAAGTTGACAGGTTTCACTGTATATGTTCGTAGCTAAACTCCCTCTATAAAAACTTTTGCGCTAGTACCTTAGGTTTCTGAAACATGTATATTTGGATAGGGCATATATTAGTTCCTAATTGAAATCTTGACCCGACTACTGTAGGCCCCATAGTTTTCGAGTTATGGAGCTTTAAACTTCATTTTTTCATGTCTTCGGCAGCATATAAGTCAGAAAGCAAGCATTTATGCACCTAGGTTGATCTATACTTTTTGTCTTATCTTGATGTCAGGAATTATCTCCCAAACGTTGCCTGTGTTGTTTTGAAACACTCTGTACATATATACAGGGTGTCTCAAAAGTCCGCTGACATAGGGCAACTCTGTTGTTATCAATGCTACAGCAAAATGTAAGAGGAGAAACCGTCTCCAAATATGATGTTTTCAATCTAAAGTGAAGGATTTTTTAAAAATCGGACGAGCCGTTTGGACTGTACATTCTTTATGCGCTCAATGTTAAATGAAAATGCAACGTTGCCATTTACCTGGACCAACAACATAAGTGAATGGAGTTACTGTTTTAAATGAGGTACTGGCCATTGACACATTAGCGTAAAAGACAGTAACCTCATTCACTTATGTTGTTAGTACCTGTCGAAAATCAAAGGAAAGCAAGAAAAAAGACGTCGAGCATCGTTTGGACTCGTATCCTGTCACCAAAGGGGCACATATTGGTGGACACTTGTAGAGGGTGTATGAAGTCTATTGTGTGGCAGCAGGAGTCCATTATCTTTCCGATCGGGTATGACAGTGTGGCACTACGTGGTTTTACCTGTTCAAAATGGAGGGAAATAAGAAAAAAACACATCGAGTAGCATGTGAAGTGTCGTGTGTCACCAAAGTGACATATATTGGTGAACATACAGGGTGTATAAACTAGGGATGGGCAAAACCGGTTTTCATAAAAACCGGAAACCGGTTTCTAGAAAAAACCGAATACCGAAAATCCGACATTTCAGTTTTCTCCAAGAACGGTTCGTTTTTTTACCGAAACCGGTTTCGATTTTCTCCAAAACCGATTCGGTTTTCACCGAAACTGGTTTCGGTGAAAACTTTTGGAAAACACAAAACTTTCTGTAGAAATGGAATCAGTTTCCAGAGAATAACGAAACGCTATTGTGGTCAGAAATAGAAGAACTTTTGAAACAAATCGGAACCGGTTTTGAAGAAAACCGAAACCTGATCCGGCGAAAAACCGAAAACCGATTTTGGAGAAAACCGATAACCAGTTTCGGTGAAAATAGAACCGGTTAGGGAGAACACCAAAACCGGTTTCGGTGAAAAACCGAAAACCGATATTTGTGCCCATCACTAGTATAAACTTAGTGAGTTTGTGGCTCTTTTCATATATTTTTCGTGTGTGTATGTGTAATACTTTTGAAAATACAGCCTTTACAAAATGAACTAATCATTTATTCTAGCCTTGTATTACAGTGTACGAGAATTTCGTGCATATTTTCCAGGATTATTCTCACAGCTGTATTCAACATTTTCCCTCGTCAAAATACATTGCTTAGTTTGGAACTTAAGAAATCGATACGGAAGTAACTATATGAATATGGGCTTGCATGCATGTAAGAGTTTTTTTTTATACAGTTTCTTCTGACTTCTTTTAAACAAGAATATGTTCGTTACTTACCTTTTTTTCTTCTTAACCACCCCTTGTTACGTTTTCCCCATTTTATGTTGTATCATTGACGCCTCTCCTGTCTGTGGCTGGGAAAAGCTAAAATAACAGAAAGAATATATACTAAAAGTTTCTCTCTCTTTTTATGGTACGCCATATATCATAAATTATATATGTGGAAATTGTGGGTGCATGAGAAAGGAAATTGCATCTGAGTGAATCTTCCTCTATCCGTTAGTCAGGAATTATATTAAGGTAGAGGATATTCCTTATTTGTCTTTTATTTCTTTTATTTTAATTTCGAATATCCCTTAGCAAATCACTTTATTACACGCGAGTCACGATATTATATCTCTTCACACACATAAGAGAACACCTAGTAGATAAGAATAGCCTTCGATGAAACGTAATCCATTCATCCGTAGTGATGGTTTTTGTTCGTGGTTGAACTCTTAGAATATAAAACGATAGAATATAAAAGATATTTTACCCTACTTGAGATTTCTTTTCTTATCTCAATCTTTTTCTTTTCTTTTTTCTTCTTTTAAATATATGGACCGTTTGGATGTCAAGTACCTTAACTCCAAAATTGAAATTCTTCAGTAGAGAAATTTAAACTTAAACATCTCATGAACAATTCATCTATATATTAACATGCTAAGTTTATAGGTTTGTAGACGTATAGAAAATATATGTTTGTGGCTAATTCTTTTGACAGTGGTATTTTGGAAACCACAGGCTCTAGAAAGATGCCATTTTCACTGATCGATTGCAAATTTTGTGTAGATTGTTCAGCTCTATTGAATATATTTTTTAAATGGCTGTTATTTCTGTATTACATTCTTTAGGGGTACACTAGAAGTATTGGAATTTTAAAAAGTAAAGCATCATATACTACGAGTTACACATTCCAACCCCACACATTTGTATATGGGGTTAGTATATCTCTCCGGCGTTCGTTTCGTGGGCAAATGTTAATGAAAACGAAGGATAACCATGTCTCCAGTCTAAGATAAATCTTTCTGTTCGGAGTGTTTTGCCCAATGTACACCATATATCACTGACATTATAATTAATTGCATGTGTGATAATGTATTTTGCTTATTACATATTGCATGCAAGAAGAAAGAAAACACTAATCATACATGAATTAGGAACTTCAACCGGAAGTAGGCTCAAATCTTGCAAACGGTGTTTGATATTAAAAAAACTGATAAAGAAAAAAAATCTCTCCTTTATGACACCTTTTGCCGATTTTTATCAAGACGTCCTTCATTTGTGTCTGTAAAGGGACATATACAGATGTTATGAGGAGTGATAAGGAGATTCATGCTTATATGTGAATGATGCGCTGTGTAGAGAGCGCATTTTCAGCTAGTATTTATGCTATATTGACAATCAAAACAAAAACTATACAGTTTACGATTTTATAATTTACTGTTTACAAAATTATCTTTTAAAAGACGCCCATCTATAGAAATGAATGAACGCATTAGTCATTTTTTGGAGTTAGACCACTTGGTATCCAAGCGGTCTGTATTTAAAACAGAAAATCTTTCTTACGTTGGAATATAGTAAAGGGTGTTCCATAATGAACACAATTTTTGAAATGCCCGCTATTTCTGTTCTAGTAAGTTGGCAGCACTGAACATTACACGATTTTCATTTTCGTCTCGTCTCGATTTTCGAATTATCATTTCTCGTCTTTTCTCGAAAATTTGCCCACGAGAAGTCCTCGAAGGGTGTAATATAACAACATTCAAACCGTATTTATTATTTGGTATATTGTGTAATAACTTACGTATCTTTAGACGTTGATACTTTTTTTTTCCAGAAGTGTTCGTACAAATCACTTTAATAATATATGTAGTTTTTATATTATTATTAATCATGTGTCACTAAAACAGTGTTTGAGATCTAATACTTGGGTGAACTAGTGTTTCCACGAGACTCTTGAAATTTATCGTCTCGTCTCGTCTCGAAATAAGGTGAAAATTGTGATGTTTCTGGGCTCGTCTCGTATTTTAAAAGACCCCTTTGGTATCGTTTTCGAGACAAGACGAGAAATTCGTGGGCAACATTGGAAGTCTTAAGAGTCTTCATCCCGGCGAAATTAAAATACCGCTAATTTTACAGGAATTATGTGATATCTTCAAATAGATAAAAGATAATCGAAATGTGGAACAAGAGCGCCCTAGACAATATTATTTTACATTAGATATCGTTATCACGACTCACTTGTCTGCTTTCGATTTCGAGCCATTTTGAAAATCGGCATTTATTTTCGCGTTTCTAAACAGCTGAAAACGGAAAGCCACTAGGTGACTTGTGATAACGGTACCTCACGCAAAATAATATTGTCTAGGGCGCTCTTGTTCCATATTTTAATTATCTTTTATCTATTTGAAGATATCACACAATTACTGTAAAATTAGCGGTATTTTAATTTCGCCGGGATGAAGACTCTTAAATGGTAACAGTTTATATGGGTCACCCTGTATTTTCAGAGCACACAAAATAAGAACAGTAAAGGATCACCTTGTATAATGTCTTGTGCTCGAAAAGAACTTGTATTCACGCTGTGCAGAAGAATTTTCATTGTTTTGTGAAAGATGGCCCAGTGTGGCTTACATGTGTGCTCCGTCACCTAACACACATCAATCACTCCTCCTTCTTTCCTTTCTTCTTCTTCTTCTTCTTCCTTTCTGAAGATGACACTGTAGAATATTTGTGCAAGGAAGAAGTTTTGTTGTTGGGTAAAATGGTTGGTGGCAGAAGAGGCAAATGGGGATTAGCAGCGGAGGTTTGGTCTTAGGTGAGTGTGACAAAAGGTTGCCAGCTCTAGTGTGTTCCAAAAAACACATCGAATCCCAGAAAATCCACTAAATCCAGGAAGAAAATAAAAATAAAAATGAAATATAAGTTTAAATTCCAATGATTACGGTATTGGTAAATATGAGACTCACACGTGAATAAATCGTTACTTTTAGCATTTGGCGCAAAAGATTTCGTTCGATTTCCGATGAGGATCCACATTAAATGTTATATTGAAGATCTATATCTCATGTAGTTCTGGTATTATATATATAAAAAAAATATATTAAACTCCAAACATGCAAACAAGTAAGGATGAAAATAGTTGATGGAATAATGAGGAAAAAGAGATTAAAACTTACAAGAAAACACACCACAAATGATATAAACTTTGAACGAAGCAGGAATTATCAAAGCTGAGCCTTGTATCATCCGTGCATAGGCGCCCGAAAGTGAGCCCGCCCCCCCCCCCTCCTCCCTGGCTCACGAAAACGTATACGTACTAGATATAGCAAATCACGTATATTAAATACCAGAAATACAAGACGCAATATACCAACCATGGAGATGCCCACCCAAAAAAAAATTCCTTCGGGTACCCTGCATTCGTGTATGTGTCCGTATTTAACCAAACTTTGTTACCACTAAGCCGATATAAATTTGTCAAAGTCAAGGCTAAATAACTATTTAGAACAGCACAATCCAAGCGAGGATGTGTTTTCACAAATGGTTTCAAGAATTACTTGCTCTCTTCATAACTAAATATCCTCTCCGTGGCACAGTTTACGTAAAAAGCGTGAATTCTCCGCGGAACTAGGTCAGCATTCAAAGCTACAGGTATTAAACTGCCAAAAAATCTTAAATTAATAACTGTATAATTTCAAAGAACTAATAGCCTATCTGATCACCTGATCTAAATTCTCCTAACGTTTCTAATAGGTGTACCTGAAGAATAGGTTTTAAAATCATTTTAAATTCAATGGTTTTGACGTCATAGATGGCTTTTCCCATTTTAAGTATACCAAATAAATTAATATAAGAAACAGATCCAGACGTGTTGCTCACGAGATGAGACTTGTCTCGTCTCGAAAGGGACAATACTTCTCGTCTCGTCTCGAATTGAGAAATGTTATTTTCTTGTCGTGGATAACACTAACATAAAAGAAAAAAAACGTAACGTTGGCAAAGACAGTAGTAACAATGCAAATAAGACCTCGATGATTTTGCGGGTACACCACCTCGTAATTCTATAACAGCTCGTACCTAATAATATTTTCTACACCTTTCTCCCATTTCGTTATCTCATTTCCTCGATCCTTTCTCTTTCCCCATGTCCCTACTTCGAGTGTAAAAGCGTGTTTAGATGCTATTCACACCAGCGGCGCAAATCTGTCTTCAACTGATTTCTGAGGGGAACCTGTTCTGTATTATATATTAAGGGATGTATTTGGTCTAGGAATTAATTCGTGCGGTTGGTACGCACAAATTGAAGCTGTAGTACAAACACAAAATACATAAATACCTTAAGAAAAATATTGTCCATCGCTAGCCACCACTTTCGCCCATCTGTCAGGCAATGTACGGATTCCGTGGCGAAAGAAGTCCTCATCCTTGGAAGCGATCCAGTCAGAGACCCATGTTTCGATATCTTCTGAAGAAGTAAACCGCTGTCCAATCAAATCGTTGTTCATGCAATCGAACAAGTAGTAGTCCGAAGGAGCAACGTCTGGTGAATACGGCGGGTGGGGTAAAACTTCCCATCCGACATTTTCTAAATAGGTTTTGACCTGTTTTGCGACATGTGGGCGAGCGTTATCATGTTGAACAATAAGTTTATCATGTCTGTTCTCCCATTCTGGTCGTGTTCTGGTCAGAGCTTGCTTCAAACGCATTAATTGTCGTCGATAATGTTCTCCATTCATAGTTTCACCCGGTTGCAGCAGCTCATAGTACACCACACCTTTCATATCCCACCATATGCACAGCATAACCTTTGCACAGTGAATATCTCGTTTTGCTTGTGATGGACCTGGTTCACCTGGTTTCACCCAGGCCTTTTTTCGTTTAGGGTTCTCGTAATGGATCCACTTCTCATCACCCGTAATAATTCGATGCAGAAACCCCTTTCTGCTCTGTCGTTGAAGCAGCAATTCGCAAATGGTTTTTTGTCTTTCAACGTCTCTGTCTTTCAATTCATGTGGAACCCAATGTGACATCTTTTGAATCATTCCCATGGCTTTCAAGCGTTTGGAGACTGTTGTTTGATCAACGCCTAATGCTGCTGCAAGTTGTTCCTGCGTTTGACACGAATCCTGCTCGAGCAATGCTGTCAATTCTTCGTCTTGAAATTTTTTTGGCTGTCCAGCTCGCTCTTGGTCTGCCAAGCCGAAATCACCACTTCTAAACCGTGCAAACCACTTCTGACACGTTCGCTCAGCTAGAGCATGGTCACCATACACTTCCACCAAAATACGATGACTTTCAGTCGCACTTTTCTGCATGTTAAAGTAATGCAGCAGGACACCCCGCAAAAACACTTTATCAGGCACAAATTGCGCCATGTTCACTTAACTACAAACTGGTGTTGTTGACGCTTTAATCCACTGCCCTATACTACGAACGATACGCGATGACAGGGGTTTGCAACACATGTGTGGATACACGGAACTGTGGGACGCTCCGTTCGTTGCGCCATCTCTTGTCCACCCGCACGAATTAATTCCTAGACCAAAAATAGATGAAGTGGCAGTTTGACACAAATCATCACATTTCTACCCCCAAGAAACACATTTCAAATCGATTATTGGGGGGACAAGCCCTCATTTCCAACATTGAGGTGGACATGTCCCCCTCATCCCCCGGGATTTGCGCCAGTGATTTACAGAGAAGTATGAAACGGTTGGGTACTGTGGTTCTGGACTCCCCGAAGCAAGGCTTTTCTGTAAAGTTAGTTTAATTTTAGAGGTATTTTTAAAAGTTTTAATACAATTTAACACCATATTGAATTTGGAACCCCCCGAAATAAGTTTCTGTGTATGCTCCTGGCTATGCATATTTCAAAAAAAAAAAAAAAAAAAAAAAAAAACAATGAAATGGAATCTTTCAGTTTAACGTTCCACGATTATGCACTTTAGGCTAAGGGATTCGGATAATTAAAGTAAGTGAATGATTATGGAAGAATCGGTAGAATGAGAATGTGGGAGTAGCTCAAGAAAGCCGACGGAAACGATTTTGTCCACCACAAACTTAAATGGCCAGGCATCGAACCAAGGACGTCACGCACCAAAGAAAGCGTTCTATCATGGTTTTTTTTTTTTTTTACTTTTAAAAATTAACTGATTTACAGAACGTTCCTCAATAACTTAATTTTCCAAGTTATTATTCCACTTGTTTTACTTAATTTTCCTAGATATTACTTGTTTTACTTAATTTTACAGTTTTCCTAGTTATTACTTAACTACTTTTACAGTTTTTCCTAGTTATTACTAGTTGTACTTAATTTTCCTAGTTATTACTTGTTTTACTTAATTTTCCTAGTTATTGCTTGTTTTACTTAATTTTACAGTTTTTCCTAGTTATTCCTTAACTACTTTTACAGTTTTTCCTAGTTATTACTAGTTGTACTTAATTTTCCTAGTTATTACTAGTTTTACTTAATTTTCCTAGTTATTACTTGTTTTAGTTAATTTTACAGTTTTTCCTAGTTATTACTTAACTACTTTTACAGTTTTTAAAGTTTTTCCTAGCTATTACTAGTTTTACTTAATTTTCCTAGTTATTACTTGTTTTACTTAATTTTCCTAGTTATTACTTGTTTTACTTAATTTTCCTAGTTATTACTTGTTTTACTTAATTTTACAGTTTTTCCATTAGTTCCTCAAGAACAAGGACACGAGCGCGGAAACATTTAGGACAGCTAAAATTCCAAAGGCTCTCGCACCTCACATGGAATCGAACCTGGGACCACATACACCAAAGGGCACGGCGATAGCCGCTAGACAAGCCAAGAGGGCTAAACCACTGAACCACCGTGCCCCCAACGAATAGAAGAAAGTGGAAAAGTAAAAGAAGAACCAAATCGGATAACAAACCTCTGCTGTTGGCAACTCTGCTACTTTAGTGAAGCAGTAAGTCAAAAACGCAAGGAGATACAACAGACTAGAAAAAAAATGGGTGATAGGGGTAAAAGGTTAAGGAGATTTTAGGAAATAAAAGGTAGAATAAAAAGACTGTTGGTGGTTGTGTCATGCTTCATATGTGGTCACACACACACAGTAAAAATGATACATAAGGTAAAAGACCACCGTATAAGCACCACCAAGCGTCAAGTTTCTTGAAAGAACCCTCCAGAGAAAAGGATCCCACCAATCTTAGTGTGGATGACAAAAGAATAGTAAAGAATTGTGCCATATCCGGATAGGTATTGCTAAGGAAATCCAGCGTTGGAAATTGGCCCAAAAAAAATCGGAAGGGAAAATGAAATGAAATTTTTAAGTTTACTACTACTACGTTTGTGCTGGCTAGACTAAAGGAGACGGTGACAATGAGAAATGAACGAAATGGTGGAATGAAGAAAGTGGGAGAACCGCGAGAAAACTCACGCACACTGTGTTTGTGCACCAAAGAGTTCACTTAGCGCGAGCTGGGATCGAACCAAAGATCCCATGCAGCAGAAGTGAACGCTCTACCACTGAGCCGCCTCGGCCTGAATTACGGAAGGGATAAAGTTGTCAATGTTAACCATAGGTGCTGACTATATGGGTATACCGGGACTCAAGCACTCGTCGGAGATTGTTATTGGAATTAACTTTCAAATTACACTTTGGTACGGAGGGTGGGGAATGGAGCAAGCTCACCTAATGTGAGTTTCACAAAGAAATGTAATCTATTTTTAATTACATGACGTAAGTTTGTAATGAACAGCATCGTGTCTGTGGGTACTCCCCTTTCCTCCCACTTTCTCATTCCACCAATTCTTCTATCACCATTTACCTGCTTTGATCATCGTCCCCCTTAGCCTAAAAACCATAATCGTGGGACGTTAAACCGAAAGATTTCATTTTATTTTCTTCCGTTCGTCAGCTATGGAATTCTTCTATAAACTAACTCGACCTAAGAACGCGATACGCAGAGATGTACCCAGCCAGTTTTCGTCGGGGGGTATCTCATATGAAATCAACGTCTAAAGAACAGACTACGTCTCTGATCTGGTCCCCATAATGAAACCTAACTAATAGTTCTACAGAATGATGACGCCAAAGGACAGGGTTTGGGTCCTGGGGGTCCGGACCCCCTTCCGAAATTTCGACTTTTGTGTAAATTTAGCCTAATTTTAGGGGCAAGTTTAGGAATTTTAATATAAAATACCCACATATTGAGTTTGGACCCCCTCTCCAAAATAAATTTCTGCATACGCTACTGCCAAAGGAGATGAAAGCTGCGGTGACCACCTCATGGCATCGTTCGCCTTTGCGACTGCCTCCTCAGGCATGTTACAAAACGAAAATGGCTACCTCTCCAAAAAGAGTCTCTGTCTCGCCCTTTCCTATCCTCCTATGAAGAAACTAAAGCTGGCACCTACAACTTACGGTTTCCATATTGAATTCCTATAGTTTGTAAGCCTATCAATATTTAGTTATATGAAATGAAGGCAATTGTTTATAATACATAAATAATAGGTTAAAGGTTCTTTTGACTTAAACCCATTAATTTTAAACGTACAGTGTTATAAATATAATAGGATACATGTCTTATGAACAATTTAAACCTTCTACCTACAGAATGGCACATAATTATGTGTGTGATATTTGACTGATTGTAGTACTTGTAATTATGGACAGAAAACTTCGATTTGGCAACACTGTGTAGCCTGAGAGTGGGGATAATATTAACTGGACTTAGAACCCTTAGTGTATGCCAGATAGGATGGTAGGGCTGAAGGAAACATTCCGAATCGCTGGATCGGTCGACGTGGGTCTGTGGAGTTGCCAGCTTGATCTCCCGATTTGTCACCACCTGAGTTTTTCTTATGGGATGTTTTAAAAGTCAAAGTATATCAACACCACATACAAAATTCGGCCGAATTACGGGAAACTATCAGAGAAGAGTTCCACAGGATACTATGAAGATAACCATGAAAGTTTGGTCGCTTTTTCATCCACCACCTTCGAACTTCGATATGTCACCTAAGACGTACCTGCAAGATCAAAAATAGTCCCTACCAGCATCTGCCAACGTTATGAAGGCCATGGAATCCATCGCTGTAGAACTTGGTGGACCGTGAAGCGAAAAAGGTATCAAGTGCATTTTGCACTTCTACTAAGGATTCGAACTAGTGTCCTCTAAGGTGACTGTCCAAGGTATAGAATAAGTGATAATAATCGGATAGTGCAATTCCGGAGAGTATGGCAGATGCAATAGTGTTTCCCATACAAGGCGTAGAATAGTGTCCCGGGTCATCCTAGCCACGTAGGGATTAGCGTTGTCCTGCAACAGGAGGGCCCCTTTGCGAATCAGAAGTGCTGGCTCCAGAGTTCTGAGTTTTTTTTTTAACGGTTCAACGGTTTAACGGTTCACAGCTGCATTAATGCTCTGACCAGCTGGTAGAAGTTACCGGTGTACGATGCCGCGAGCAGTGCACCTAACACACAGGAGGACCTTCTTCTTGTGCAGTGCTGATTTCGGATGTTTTTGAACCGGTTCATGGAATGCTAACTAATCATGATATCGCCGTGGATCTTCGTAGGACCCACTTCTCATCACATGTCAACACCCTGTCCAAAAATGGCTCCTTCCTCAGATGAGACAGCAAAGTAACACAGGTGTCTGCTCGCGTTGTCTTCTGGCCCGAAGTCAAATCATGTGGGACCCATCGATCCAACTTGTAGTGCTTCCAAGGTTCTGCCGAATGGTTTTTCCACTCACACTAAATTGTAGTCTAGTTTTTCACATATATGGTCCCTGTTCGCCTCAATTGCTGCCTGCAGATCTTTAATTTGTACAGGTGTTCGTCTTCCGGCACGTAGTGGGTCTTCGAGTGTTTCGTCACCGACCTTAAACTTGTTAAACCACCGCTGCACTGTCCGCGTAGTCACGACACTCTCACCAAAGACCTGGCATATCTTCCGCCCCGCTGCAGCGGCGTTTGACCGCAGTTTGAGCTCGTACAGCATACACGCCCTTATGACGCTCTATGGAAGTCTCTTGTTCACTCTGTCCTTACGCAAGTTCACGGTGTAACTGAACTGCCACAACCAGGTAGTATGTTGGATATACCCATACCAACAACTAATCTTCGCCACTCATGGTGTGAGAGCCAATTGAACAGAGACCTCCACAAAAAGCGACAGAAATTTCTTGGTTACCTTTATAGTATGGGTCTGTCAGTCTGCCTGTGAAAACGTTGCTCTTCATTTCCAGACTTTGAAGGTGCATTGGTGGACCATGTCATGAAGAACAGAGACTAAAATTCTTGTAAGGGAAAATATGAGAGTAATGTGTTTGTGTTCAAATTATGTTGCTAGTTTCTTTACCACAGTCTTTGAACATCATATACGTACATAATTATGAGCCATCTTGTATATCTTACACGATAAATGGAACGAGAAAGTGGCAACATTGGTATTTCGGAAGAAAAGAGATTGCAGGAAAAAAAATCCAACACTGATCTAGCGAAGCATTCGATCATCATTCAGAAGGAAGAGTTAGCAATTTTACTGGTCCATTGGTTCTATTCGGTCTAGTTTGCAGACCATGTCTCATTCCGAAGATATATGGCTTCTCGACTTCTATAAATGTAGAGAGAACAAGCTAGAAAAAGGACAAAGAATATTTTGATCTCGAAATGCTTATTGTAAATTCTGTCAATAGCGTTCTCATTCTTCGTGAATCTGTGTCCTTTTTTGTGTTCTCCGTTTTCGGGTACAATGTGAAGCGACAGAAGTCACAATATCTGGACTTCCTCCAGAACATGTAAGGGTGAAATTTCAAAGCGAGTCAAATAGGGGAGGTTTTTCTTCTGAGCTTTCTTTTCAATATTTATAATTTCAAACTTGAACCTCACAAGATGTTGCTGAAGAATGGGGTATAAGCCGTACCAACAACAGGATTATAACAAAGACTTATTGTCATTTTTACACCTTTTAATCTTTTTTTTTCTTTCTTTACTTTCAATAGGATGTCTCAGGTTCTATTCTACTGGCCTGTTCGACCCTTAGAACTCCATATATTCTGCAAGGGTAGGCGCTCACGACAGCTGTCGCACGGGGTGTCCATGAAAGAGACCCTGCAAGAAAGAATAAGAAGATTCTCTGTGATTATTTTCTTTTTCAATGGGTTCTGTTAAGAAAAGGACACACACACGCACACATACGGTGTACTCTTTTGATATGAATACCACTATGAGAAATTATACGCCGTTCATCCTCCGCTTCGTATTAACATAGGATGTGGTGGCAAGATGCGTGGAAGATACCATTATCTTGTCCCACCTGGGGTGTCCTTTGCTTATTCGTATTGCTATTTTTACGGTGGAAAGAATATAAGAAGTTTACATTTAATCGTCTTGTGTGGTTTTAGCTCAAGACTCTCTAGCTCAACATCTAGTACTTAACTTTTAAGAGGAAATAGAAATTTCCCTGCCAAGAAGGATAACCGGCGTTTTCAAATTTCGGATGTGTGGTCAGCAAACTGCAAGACTTACTCTATTGCTCGCTTCCTTGACGTGAGTCTGCTTGCAACATCACCTTGTTTTCCCAATCATCAGTCATTGTAAACCTACCCAGTATTGAATAGCCCCCGAGCTGCTTGATTTTGATGAACCTTCTCGTACTCCAATAGTAGTGTTGGGGGGAGCAGTGGTAGTGCTCACCTCCGGTGCTTGGGGCCCCTGGTTCGATCACAGCTCGTGCCGTGTGGACTTTGTGGTGGTAAACACCGTGTTGGTGGGTTTCCTCGGGATTCTCCCGTTTCTTCCCACTTTCTTCATTCCACCATTTCATTCATTTCTCATAATCACCGTCTCCTTTAGCCTAACCGGCATAACCGTGAGACGTAACACTTAAGAGGCCTTATCACTGCGGAATTAATATACCGCTAATTTTACAGTAATTATGTGGTATCTTCAAATAGATAAAAGATAATCGAAAAGTGGAACAAGACCTCCCTAGACAGCATTATTTTGATTGAGATACCGTTATCACGACTCATTTATCTGCTTTCGATTTCCAGCCATTTAGAAAAATCGGCATTTATTTTAGCGTTTCTAAATAACAGCAAACTAAAAGCTACTAGGTGACTCGTGATAACGGTACCTCATGCAAAATAACAATGTCTAGGGAGGTCTTGATCCACTTTTCGATTATCTTTTATCTATTTGAAGATATCACATAATTACTGTAAAATTAGTGGTATTTTAATTTCGCAGTGATAGAGACTCTTAAAGATTTCATTTCATTTTTTTCCAGTAGTAGTATCGCCTACGTAACGAGACGAGACGAGACGAGAAATAGTTGTTTCGGCTCGGAAATTTCTGTAGAAGTCTCGTCTCGTTTTTACTTCTGGAAAGTTTTTCTCCTCCCGTATTACAAAATTTATGCTCTTATTATCTTTTTTTATTAATTTCATCAAGAAGTCATCAGACAAAATCCTTCCACGTCACGAGAGGTCCACGGAGAATGTGGTATAACAACATTTAAACTATCTTTATTATTGTGGTAAATTAATAATAAGTGAGAACAGAGTTTCTTTAAAACGTTGATAAATACTCTTCATTATGTTCGTACAATCACTTCTATCAATTTATAGTTTCTATACTTTGATTCATGTAACACTAAAAAAGTTTTTGAGATCTAAGACGAGATTCTAAGTTACCCACGAGATTCTTCAAATTTATCGTCTCGTCTTGAAAAGAAGATGGGAAATTATCATATTTTTCGTCTGGTCTGGAAATTAAAAATATACTTCGTGTCTCGTTTCCGAGACGAGAATTGAAATAAGACGAGAAAAATCTTATCGTGTGGGCAAAACTACCGCAGTAAGTCTACGGCGTTTGTAATATTAAAGATACACCTTTGTTCAGGACAGACTAGGCAATGTGAAGGTAAGGCCTCACGTTTCCATTGCAACAGGATATAAGGGATACGATTTAGTCAACCAGGACCATACTTCTGTGGCTGTAAGCCTGCAGGTTGTGTTTCCCTTTTCCAAAATCCTCACACCTTCATTTGGTAGAGGATTGATGAACTTGTAGGCCATATGGGACGAGCTTAGAACGGAAATAAATCCCATCTTAGGAAGTATCAAACCTAAGTTGCTCGGTTGGTAGATATAACGCTTTACCCACTACACCACCTATAAATATTATTATTATACTTTCTGATCTATACACACAAGCAGGGACATACGCAGGGAGTGGGACCTGGTTGTGCGGACCTCCCCCCCTGAAATTCCGACTTTTGTGTAAATTTAGCCTAATTTTAGGGTCAATTTTAGAAATTTTAATATAAAATGCCCTCATATTGAGTTTGGACAACCCCGAAATAAATTTCTGTGTACGCTACAGCACACAAGCCCTTCTTCCTGACCTAGTGGCCAGCGCATATACTTTTAGTTCACATAGATTGATTGCTGGTAATTGATCTTCGATCGCACTTTAAACTGTAGGTATCGTCTTAGAAAGTAAGTCTCTCTTTAAAAACTTTATTATTAAAAAACTAGTTTATATTGTTACGTGGTGCACAAGTCCCTATTTGTTGTTCTGTTTTTTTACAGGTTTCTATGGTCTTAAAGTTAACTGGAGTTCTGTTCATCAAGGCAATCATAATGTAGCTTGTTGGCACTGTAAAGGTCTGCAATATCAAAAGATTTAACACCACTGAATTAGTTTAGTGTGTTTACATTAAGGATTGTGTATACGTGTCTCCTCTTTCACGAGACCTTCATGAACTGCGAGTGAGAATTGAAGAAGAAACAGCTAGAGTCACCAACACATGTGTTAATTAGAGTCTAACAAGAACTAGAGATTTCTGCATCGATGTTTGTCGAGTCACACACTGCGCTTACATTGAGACCCTGTATTGTCTTCATTCTAAAAACCAAACGGAACCACTGGGCGTGACAGCCCTTTGGGAGTCTGAGTGGCTCTAACGCCATCTGTTAACTACCAGCAGACTACGTCCAACTTAGCGAGGAACCATGGTTAGCGTGCTGCGTTGTTCTGTCGTTAGCAGACGCATCAGGAGATTTTTAGACCTAGTGACCATCACTCTTTTATTTACATGGTTCCCCAGTTTGCCTCACGACGCTGTGTGGACGCTGAAAATTGGGAAGCACCGGCCGGGAATCGAACCCGAAACCACGCGGACCTGAATCAAACACTCTAATCATTAGACTACCTTCTTCCGCAATATCTTAAGAGTTCGTGTATCAAGTGTGACAGAAAAAGCTCATGATATGTACAGTAAATTTTTATAGTAGAATTTTTAAAGTGAGACTTATTTTAGTGACATCCTGTATTGTCTCACCGCTTACAAAGAAAACGTTAATACAACTCGCTCAAAATGATTCAACCTATCAATTATTTAATAAGCAGTCAGTCAGGGAGAACTGTCGTAAAGTTTGTTACTACATACAACATACGAACTACTTTACTGTTCATATTTCTTAGATGAATAATATATATTTGTTCTTTTCTTCTGCCAAGCTACGAATATGATGAGAAAACTG
Source organism: Thermobia domestica (assembly GCF_964235325.1). Lineage (NCBI taxonomy): Eukaryota > Metazoa > Arthropoda > Insecta > Zygentoma > Lepismatidae > Thermobia > Thermobia domestica. Next base: position 364,878,697 of record NC_137454.1, read on the forward strand.
TCATTGGGAATAAGAATGTATAAATACATCTAATAAAACTGAACAGTCAAACATAACCAAGGCCCTGAGACAGACTGATGCACGGGATGAAATGTATCATTAAGAGTAATGTTTCATATTGACAGACAATAGTATCCACCAGTGCAAGGTTTCCATTGAGGAGAAGGCCCTGCAAGAGAGCCCCCACAAGTCCCTTTGTAATATTCGAAGTGAACCCCCAGAAGTATCATACTTCACGCTGGAGAAGAAATTAATATTGAGCTACTTTCGACAACACCAGGGTTAGCGGGGAGGAGTAGGTGGACCAAAGCTCAGAAGCAAAGAAAGAGAGAGAGAGGGGGGTGGGGGTTGATAAGGGATTTTGGGAAACAGAAGGCCTCCCCGATGGATGCTAAACAAAGATTAGCCTTCTGGTCCAATACACTTTAACTCAGCATCTTTGATGTATGTCTGCTGCGTGAGAAGTCACTTGCCGATTGGCTGCGAGTTTCTTTATATACATATATATATACAGGGAAGTTGAGGGACGGAAAAAAAAAAGCAGAAGCAATGCTTTACAACCCCCCTTCACAGCATCCCCTTACTTCATACATTTCCAAAGGCATCAGCCTGAAAACAGATTTCCCCAAGGGGGTTGTTTTTTTCATATAACCTCCCGGAAAATCATCTCTTTTCTCACAACACCCTAAGAAGCATGAAAAATGCAATTAAACTAATCAGAACCTTTCTAGTTTTTCCTCTCCTCCCCATTCTCCCCCACCCAAAAAAAAACTCTCGATCCTTTTGTTAGCCAATAGAGTATTTTAGGTGTTGAGATAAAACATCTATAGCTACTTTCAAGATGGTATTCCATCTTCACATTACCCTCCTTTTTTTTAAAAGATACAGAATATTAATGATAAAAAAGGCAGGGTAAGACCTTTCTTTATTAGAAGAACAGAAAAAATGCATTTCGGGGTCCTGTACCTTTCGCTATTTATATTATAATCAGAAAATATTAGTCAATACTTTTATGATAGTCTGCTCATCTTTACCCACGAACTTCGCTATAAAACTACATAATATACTGATATGTTGTATCCCCTCATACGTCTTCTCACACATAACTTGCAGAACTTTTATTTTAGTTTTTACCGTACATGATTCATCTTGCTCATAATAATGATTAAAACTTATGAGGGCCGCGGTGGCTCAGTGGTAAAGCGTTCACCTCTGGTGCTTGGGGTCTCGGGTTCAAACCCTACTCCCGCCAAGTGAACTTTGTGGTGGACAATCACCGTGTGCGTGGGTTTTATCGGGGTTCTCCCGTTTCCTCCCACTTTCTTCATTCCACCATTTTTGATTCATCTCTCATCATCACCGTCTCCTTTAGCCTAACCGGCATAACCGTGGAACGTCAAACTCAAAGATGAAAACTTACTGGTTTAGTTAAACAGGATACAGTATACATATACTTACGGACGTCTTAGAAATCAAATGAATCGAAGTCTTTTTCTTTAATGTCAAATGATTATGTCCTTTAAGCTAAGGGAGACGGATGATTAAGGCAGGTGAATGCTAATGGAAGAATTGGTGGAATGAGAATATAGAAGGAAACGAGAGTACGCCGAAAAAAAAACCACAAACACGGTGTTGTCCATCACAAATTTACTTGGCTGAGGATAGAACAAAAGACCCCATGTACCAGAGATAAGTGCTCTACACGTTTTTCTTTTTAATTTCTTAATTCTTATTTTTTTTTCTTTCTACCACTGTTGCTATAGCCACGCCATCTCCGTCGCAGACTGCAACCAGGTACAACGATGACTTGTAAGATTCAGAGTTAAAATTTGTTCAGGATGACGCTATCGCAATTTCCAGATCGTACTAAACAACAAGTTTTACAGGTCGATTAAACTTTGACGATCCCTCATAAGAGAAACATGTAGCTTATCTCCTGTTTAATTCTAGCCTGTTTTTACTCTGATAAACCTTGTAGTTATCTTTCAGTGCATTGTTCAACATATACAGACGCAAACATAAAAGCGACAAAGAAAACTATATTTAGTGAATAAGCAATAAGAGAGGAGAGAATCAATTTGTTGGAATTGCATTAGTAGCCTCACACGTATTTCCCATATGCGTAGGACGATGTTTATCTCCGGGTGTAACCAGTTTACTGGATCGTTCTGAGTCATGGGTTTCACTGCCTCTTGGTCGTCCGTGCCCCATTTCATCACTGCCGTATACATTAACTCTCTTGAGATTATAGTAGGAGGGCATTGTGGCTCAATGGTAGTGGCAGAGCGCTTATATCTGGTGCGTCGGGTCTCTGGTTCGGCCCCCGACCAAGTAAGTTTGAGGTGCACAATACAGTGTCCATGGATTTCTCCCGTTTCCTCCAACTTAATCATTCCACGAAGTCTTTCATTATCGTTCACTTGCCTTAATCACTTTTCTCTTTAGCCAAGAGGGCATTATCATAGGACGTTAAACGGAAATACTTCATTTCATTTTTGAGGTTCAACAAGAAACAAAAAAAACAATATCCATGACCATGGTACGTAATCGATCTTTACAATAGGCGATGTATTTAGCAGCCCCCCCCCCTCTCCTCATCAAAATTCTTTGTCCAGGTTTTCATATGTATCATTCTACCCTTCTAAAGTTAATCTGTACCTAGAAATGTATAATCATTTCCAGAATATATACTTTTTAAGACAGTTTGAGTATAAATGACTTTAGAAACACTATGTTCATGTCGTATGTGTGTGTATTTGTGTGTGCATGGGCGCAAATCTGTCTTCAACATTGGGGGAACGGGTAAGACCCTTCCCATCAGTTTTTTTCTTTTTTTTAAAGCGATGTTCAATATATTTATGAAGTTGAAAAACAATGCTGTGGAGGATCAGGGGAGTAGAGTTGTCTTCAACATTGGGAGGCGGGCAGATTTGAGGCTTATTCTGGGGGAGGGGAGGATGAGACTCATGTATCTGATTTCTGAGGTGAACCTGTTATCTATACAGCAAGGGACATAAATTTCATCTCGCTTTCCTTTGTGGCAATCGTACACAAATCATCACATTTTTTCCTAAAAAAGACATTTCAAATCGGATTATTGGGGGTACAATCCCCCAGTTCCAAAATTGGGGGTACGTGTCCCCCTCAACCCCCCAGAATTTGTGCCAGTGTGTGTGTAGACCTAAACTCAATCTGGACGCTTTTATAAATGATTGATATGCCAGGAGTACAGTGCTATCTTAACTTTGTGAGTCATGCGTGGAAATGCTCTAGTCTAGCTATTGTGATTCACATACAAATACGATCAAATAATGTATAAAGAAATGTATCGCATATTTACATAATTTCTACGTCTTATTTGAAAAGGAACACGATAAAAGAGAGAGAGAGAGAGAGAGAGAGAGAGAGAGAGAGAGAGAGAGAGGGAGAGAAACTTAGTCACCAGTAACACACCACAGAGCTTTTAAATGAATTGAACGAAATGAGATTGACGCCAGCTCCTGTCTTCTATATGATAACTTGACTAGATATATATACACATTATACGAAGTAATTTTAGAATAGATTCTGAACAACAATACAACAAAAGCGTTTCTTTTTATTAAAAAATCTAAAAAAAGAAAAAGAAACAAAGAAATACACAAATCCATTCACAAGATTTGCTCAAATTCTCGCAAGTGTTAACTATGAACACAGTAGAAAGAATATACTTTATATAAATGCTATAAAAGCCAGACTTTCTGGAGCTCCTATAGGGCGAGAATAGAACGGTCACGCAAATGGGCAATGAATATTCTTTCTCCCACTAAACAAGAAAGTGCGTTAAGAAACAATATTATATAAATGTAGGGTTGGCAGGATTCAAAATTTTAAAATATGATACATGAAATGTTTCTCTTCCAACCAGGATTTTTTTTTTTAATCTTTCAAGGATTGTGAGTTTTCCTGGATTCAAATACCGGTATATATACGAAGCCTCTGATAAATCTTAAAATATAGTAGTCTGAATTCCATCTTAAGCACTAAATGATGTAGCCTGAATGTTAAAAATGGCCGTTAGAAAGATTGTTTACAGTATGCTTTTGGGAGACATGGTGGCTGAGTGGCAGACGGCTTACCTCTTATATATGGGGCTCGTGGTTGGATCCCGGCCAAGTATGTTTGTGGTGCACAACATCGTGTCCATGAGTTTTCTCGTGGTACTCCCGTTTTCTTCCACATTCTCATTCCACCAAATTTTCCGTCATCATGCTCTTACCTTAATCATCCGTATCCCTTCGTCTACCGAGCATAATCTTGGGACGTTAAATTTCATAATATCATTTCATTTTATACAATGAAACCTCTCTAAAGCGGACAGCCGTGTAGAATCAAAACTTGTCCGCTATAGAGAGGTATCCCCCTTAGAGAGGTTTCAATATTTTATGACGTAAATTAATAAACAAGGTAATATGCAATTAGAAAAAATATTTTTGCATGAATCACGTATTTATGAATATCACCAAAATGTCACTGTACATGCATTATCTTGCGTCATCCAATTTCCTATGTTCGAGACAGAACATGGGAATAAGATGTTACAGTTCTCTGTACTTTACAGTTATCGCAACTTACTACGTTTTCGGTGTGTTACTTTAATTCGTGAGTTAATTGCAGTCCAGTAATGACTTCTTTTAAAGACAATATGCGTATCCGTGGTCAAAAATAACAAACTTGTCTTCTGTTTGGTTAAAGATTCCAGCGGGACAGTAGAATGATGTGTCATCCCAAACAGTGGGCAACTGTCAATCACTTTTGTTTCTGAAGCAGGTTGGGTGGGAGAGGACTGCAAGCAAAGGACATAAGGGTGTTGTGAAACAGAGACCCTTCCTCTGGGTTGCTGAACAGACAGTTGAGGAGGCAAAATGTTGTCACACCCTCATGTTCTGTGTATTTTTACTGTACTTTTCAACTTGTTTCTAGATAAAGTGTCCGTAAAAGGAGGTAAATAATACTTATAACAGACAAGAAAGACTGTCCGTGTCCGTACTAGAGAGTGCCCGCTTTATTAAGGTGTCCGTTAGTAGAGGTTTCACTGTAATATGCTTTACACTGGTAAATCTGAGATAGTATTGCGGTTCGTAGTTATTGGATGGTTCGAAGTTTACGTTCCTTTCAGTAGCATACATGAAACGCGGGTATAGAGTAGAGGGGGGCAAGAGTACGTGGGGGGTAAGAATACGATTCCCTAAAATCAGGTGAATATATTCGCGTATCGCAATAATGCGTCATGTGGAGTTTGATGTTAATGGCGTCTAGAACCTAAACAAGTTTGAGTGTGCTGCGGCAAACTACAAGCTATCTAGGTAATTGTTTATGTTTTTCTAATAGTTTGATATAATATTCGGACATAAGTACTTAAGGAATAACTTTCACAATTTTTTAACGATTTCAAGGTACTATAAAGCGTTAGTTTGTAACATATCCATTGTTTGACAGGATCGAGTAAATTGACTTTCTTCCAACAGTTGGCTGTACAACATCATGGGAAAGTCAATTGTGTAGTGAGGGGGCAAGGGTACGCAGATACCGACGGGGCAAGGGTACGCGTGCGTACTCTTGCCCCTTCTGTTCTATGAAAAAACAATCCAATTTTATTTAGATCTAACAATCAAAAAAGAATGTAGATTCCATTGTAATAGAGAGTGACGGCAAACTTTACTAATACTGGTTCCCATATGTAGCCTCTAACGTTAAGAATTCTAAAGAATCCTGATATTTTCTTATGTACGAGGGATAAATTGTTATTCTAAATGCCACTCCTTACATAACAGTATCTAAGATGGTGTTTGAGTTTTCGAAACAGATAAACGTGTGAGATAGTTAAATCTGCAGTTATTGAATAACATTACTCTTGCTTAATTTATTCAGATTTCAAAAATGCTACGCTTTGTCCTCTTTTATCTTAAATTTCAATGGGCCTTATGCAGGGTCGTTCTGACGCGTGATTAGCGCCATACTAAAAAGTTCGACTACCATATGTTTCCTGTAGTAGTCAGTCCTTTAATAATTATACGTTAAAACGACTCTGCATAAGGCGGTATCAGTCCAATGATTGGTATGGAATCTTATAAAGATATACGAAGCTAACCTAACCTAACATTTGACAATATGTAGCTTCATCAAGGATAGCTCGAGAAGTTTTCAAGTTACCCTCGTAGGTGACAAGCATTCTGTAACTGATGGAATAAGCTGAATTTGGAAATATATTTTTATAAAGGGTCTAAATATTATCTGTTTTTTTTTTTTTTTTTTTTTTTTGCATCCTATGCATTCCCATTACTGATATAAGGAGAATTAAGAATTTTTCTTTCCTTTTTTTAAATGAGAATCTGCAACGTCTTTAGGCACAATAAAGTCAGTAGGCCTATTTACCGAAGAAATGGAGAACGAATTAGTAGAATATATCACATTACTGGATCGATTCTTCTATGACTTAACTTTAAAAGAACTAAGAAGAATGGCATACAATTTTGCTGAACGTAACTAGTTGCCCAATATCCATTAGCCATGTGAATCGAACGGCAGGAAGAGATTGTACAGAGTCTTTCCGTCGTAGGCATTTAACTATTGCTTTGCGACAGCCTTCAAAGATTGGTCTGGGGGGAGCTCGTGGTTTTAGCCAGCCACAAGTTGAACGCTTTTTTAAATGTCTAAAAAATCTTGTAAGAGAAAACGGCTTTCCTCCACGGGATATCTACAACATGCACGAAACTGGCATAAATACGGTTCCTCATAAAGTTTCAAAAGTCGACTAAAAATCAGTTGTGAATAAAACTGTATCTAGTGATTTTGGAGTTAACATAATAGCTGTTTCCTGGTGAGTGCATCTGCTTCCTTTATTCCCCAGATATTTCCCAGAAAACGAATGAAACAAGAATTATTCGATGGCTCGTCGCTGGGTTCTGTGGGAATGATATCTGATTCCGGTTCATCAATTCACAACTTTTCGTAGAATGGTTATATTATTTACACTAACATGTGTGATCAAATTCGGTTCCGAAAATGTATTGTTACTTTTTGACAATCAAACCTCTCACATTTCAATCGAGGCGATTGATTTCTGCAGGCAAAATGTGATAGTGATGTTGACTATACCACCCCATACTAGCCATAATTTGAAACCATTAGACCGCTCCTTTTTTGACCCACTGAAATCCTGGTATTCAACAGTGTGTGATAAATGGATGAGGAATCATCCATTCCGCCTAATTCCAAGTTGCGAGTTTGTCTACTGAGGCTTGGTATCCAGCCTTCAAGAATCTGGAGTTGTTCCACTGAATACAGATGTGTTCAATGAAGAAGATTTTCTTCCTTCTATTGCGGATGTGGTAGACTTAAATGTAGAAGCCAGCTCTGAAGATGAAAGCATTCCTGAAGCAACAAATCAAGCATCAGACCTGAATAGAGCCCAAAATCGTTCATTGGATGATTCACTGGAAGTAAAAATGGGCCCATGTGGCGCATCCAGATCAAACACTCCTTTGCCAGTTGCTCGTTCTCCTCCATCTGTTACCAAACCTTCAAACAGTAACGCTAGATCCCCACTAGAAGCAAGCAAGAGCTCATGCGGACTGCCCACTTCAAACAGTCTTCTGCCGGTTACTCGTTCTCATTCATCTGTTACGAAATCTTCAACCAGTAACGCTAGATCCTCACTAGAAGCAAGCAAGAGCTCATGCGGACTGTCCACTTCAAACAGTCTTCTGCTGGTTGCTCGTTCTCATTCATCTGTTACGAAATCTTCAACTATAACGCTAGATTCTCAATAGAAGCAAGCAAGAGCTCATTCGGACTGTCCACTTCAAACAGTCTTTTGCCGGTTGCTCGTTCCCATTCATCTGTTACGAAATATTCAGCCAGTAACGCTAGATCCTCACTAGAAGCAAGCAAGAGCTCATGCGGACTGTCCACTTCAGTCTTCTGCCGGTTGCTCGTTCTCATTCATCTGTTACAAATCTTCAACCAGTAACGCTAGATCCTCACTAGAAGCAAGCAAGAGCTCATGCGGACTGTCCACTTCAAACAGTCTTCTACCGGTTGCTCGTTCTCATTCATCTGTTACCAAATCTTCAATCAGTAACGCTGGATTCTCACTAGAAGCAAGCAGGAACTCATGCAGATTGTCCATATCCAACACTCCTCTGCCGGCTGCTCGTTCATCGGTTACCAAAGCTCCAACTAGTAAAGCTGGATCTTCACTGGAAATAAGCAGGAGCCCATGTGGACTGTCCACATCATGCACTCCTTTGGTGGTTGTCAGTCCTCCTCCGACTGCCACCAAACCTTCAAACAAAAATATCTTGATCTTCCAGAGGTCAATCAGAGATTCTGACATCCTCTCCTTTCAAGCAGAACTTACTTCTGAAACGGCGCCCTCCAAAGAGCAAAGGCAAACATCAACTTGTACCAAGAAAGCTACAACCGAAGGTAACTCCTCAGGTCAGTGAGGAAGTAGTGTACGAGTGTCCATTAGCAATATCATCTACAGTGATCCACCAATAGAAGACTGGATCAAGTGCGCAAGATGCCATGAATGGTGGCATGAACAATGCACATCATATGAAGGAGTAGGCACCTTCATCTGTGATAATTGTTAATGCTCTTTTGAGTGCGTGCTCTTGCCCCTTTGATTTCGTACTCTTGCCCCACATATCGGGGCAAGAGTACGAATTTGAATGTTTTCATTTTACGAATTATAGTTCCTCCAAGGACAGAGGTGTATAAAAGTTGAGTTCACATTTCGTAAAGGAGAGTTCAAGTTTTGTGTTCCATGTAAAAGTTTTCCGTTGTAACTATTTTTTACCAAAATATATAAGTTTAATTGAAATTTGCGTACTCTTGCCCCCCCTTCCTATACAGCTTAATGTCAAATCATCCGAACCACATGAGCTCCGAGCAGGAACCAAACCCGAATCTCCTGTAACAAAAGACGCTTAAATCAACCATAAAGCCACAAAGGAAGTCGTTTGTAGTTAATGCCGAGTCTTGCAATCTTAAGTGCACGCGGTTAATTGTGTAAACAGTAATATATTTCCATAGCAAGGAGTTGATGAACTGTGGTTTACGAAACACAATAATTTGTCGTGTGAAGCAATCTTGACAATTTTCTACGATCTGAGAAACTAGGAAGTACTGTAACCTCACTTACACTAATTTGCACGTCTTAAAGCTTTATGATCAAACTTGCAGAGATAGTAAATACTGATTTTACACACACATTTCGTGAGAAAATCAGGAGACTTGGCAATCCTGTATAGATACAGGAAAAAGTACCAACAAGAGATTGTCTCTTTTTCTTTACGCTTTCTACTGTACTATGACTTTTTAAAAATGTATTATTAATATGCTTGTGTTAGCAATAAAATCTTTCTGAAGCAACTTTATTTGATAAAGACTTCATAAAACATCTTATGAAGAAAGAAAAGTAAACAAATAAATAAATATACAAATAAAAAGAAAAGTTTCTCGATGCTTTGAAGGTGTTGAAACTTAATAATACATGCCCGCTCGTAACTCTAAATCGAAATACAATCTCAAAAGTATGTCTGACGATACCGTGAACAATTAACACAAGCTAACATAATACGTAGTAGCAACGAAAATGTTAATCCAAGCAGAATTCTGTTCATGTACTGAATATTATATGTAGATAAGACATTTCTTATTCACTTGTGCTTTTGATATGTTTCTTATCCGTTCTTTGCTTATAGAACTTACTCTCTGTATGAATCACACTACAATGCATCAAATTCAATTGCTTTAAAAGACTTTAGATATTGTGCTAGATCCTACGACATAGGTTTCTTAGGATGAAAAGATTACTAACAGTAAAAAGCCGAACTTGAGAAGCGAGATTCAAATTTAACGCACGCTTGCTTGTTTTGTTTTTTCTATATGTAAATATTCTTTGTAGTTGGGTACATAAAAAAAAAATGAAAAGCATGTACGCACGTATGACGGTCTACGGACATGTGTAAATGATATAAACACGAATTTCTTATTATATAACTGAGTACTCAAACATAATGGTATGCAACCTTTTCTTCCGCGTAACTCTAAAGATACTTTTCCATTCAAGCGTCTACCCTCAAATTCAATCTGTTCTGAATTCCAATTGTAAGTAACTAAATATTTTTATTTTAAGATGAATTTATTACCTACTGGCATCAATTACCCACTTGGCTGCTTTAAAATAAGAAAAATTAGTAATATATTCAGTTACTCGGTCACTTTTTATTATTACTGAATTTATTGCGGAATACTTTGGAATCAGTGTTGCCATACAATTTCTTTAAATAACCTTTACTTTCCCAAATTTCCCTCAAAAGCTTCTTTTCCAAAGACAACACTGCTCACATGCTGCATACCTTTGGAAAGGTCATTTCATCACCTTTCAAATCCGCTATGTTTTACTACCTCTATAAAAAAAAAATGAAAAATGAAATGAAATCTTTGAGTTTTACGTCCCACGGTTATGCCGGTTAGGCTAAAGGAGACGGTGAAGATGAGAAATGAATGAAATGGTGGAATGAAGAAAGTGAGAGGAAACGGGAGAACCCCGAGAAAACCCACGCACACGGTGTTTGTCCACCACAAAGTTCACTTGGCGGGGGCTGGGATACCTCTATAAAATAGTTAAAGAGTGAACAATACGCAGCAAAGTCAAATATGGTTTACAACCTGTAGCTCTCAAACCGTTAAACTTTCTTTCTTTCTTTTTTTTTTTTGCTTAGAATCATCCATACTACCATTTCCCAATATATATATATATATATATATATATATATATATATATATATATATATATATATATATATATATATATATATATATATAATTCCAATGAAAAGAGAAAGAAAATATCCAATGATGATGAGACAAGTACCAATAGATAGATGCAATTGAGCTTTACAAGACTTATGCCTGAGTATAAAATCTCATGCGTAGTTTTCGAGAAAAATGAAGGGAAAAAACTAATTTTTCGTTAATTAATGCTGTACAAGAACCATGCCACTTATTCAGATTGAGAGCTTTCTTGTGGTGGCTAAGGGGTTAACGTAGACGCCTTTAACGTGGAGATACCTGGGTTCGATTCCCGACGAGAGCTCATGTGGTTCGGATTCCACACTAAGCTGTAGGTCGACGTCTGATATAGCCTCGATGCTGAAAGGGACGCTGAACTTAAAATCCAAATCCAATAAATATGTTGTATTCATTGTTATTAGTCGTTTCCTACCGGTGATACCAAGGATGTTATAAAATAAAGGATCTGTCCTTACAACAAAATCTTGAAGCCATACGTCACAGTTTCGCGACTCCCCCCTCCCTCACTCTGCCCACTCCGCTCAATAAGATCGCAATGTTTTGAGCCAACAATCATGGCGGAAACTAAAGTAGCCAACCAGAAAATGGCGGAAACGAGGGTAGCCAATGAGACGTGCCGATGCTTGGTTGTTTTTTTGGTTTCATTGATTTAATAGGATGAAGATACATAGACTATGGGCAGATCCTCTATTTTATAACATCCTTGGGTGATACACTCATATTTTTACACCAAGGACATAATTGGGCTTATGCAGAAGTATAGGCTTATATCCACCTAATATTTTTATTGTCTCGTGTATTCTCACCTTAAATTTACAAATGCACACGCATGTAAGGGGTAGATATACGCTGTATCTTTGAAAACGACGAGGGTATATCTATCAAGAATTCCAACATTACACTCTATATTACATAATGTACACACTGCACTTCTTCACTAGTAGCCCACTCTTAAAATAAACAGAAGAATTTCCCCGTAAATTTAATAATACTAGAAAGTTCCTGATATACCTGATCGAGACAGGGCGACGCAGCTCTCTGACCACATGTTAGCGCATGTAGTTCAACTGTTCGCTAACAGATGGCGTTAGAGCGACTCAGGCCCATAAGAACTGTTATGCCAGTGATGATTAGGTGAAGTTAGACTTATGTTGTTCAGGTACCTCTGAGAGCTCATCACATACCATACCTCAAGCTGAATGAAACTAACAATACACGGTCAAATATGAACAGGTACTTTTGGAAATTTCCTAGAGTGATGTTCGAAAAATAACTCCGAACTGGCCTTAGTCTCTCCATTACCTACAAAATATTATCTAAAGCCTGTGACAAACATCTTGGCATTTCAGCTAAACGAATAAAATATAAGCTCTGACGCGACGTTGCCAAGTGGTAAAGAGGTGCGACTATGAATTTGCTAAGCAGACGAACTACAGCGCGATCAGGTAGCAGGGAATCGACTGAAGTGAATGCGTACAAAATAAACGTGGTAATACCGCAGCCTCTCATTTGCTAGCAGCATTTAAAGGGAACTTGGAGCGCCGCCTTCAAATGCCAAGATGTTTGTCACGCCGTTTAATTCATCATTATGGCCCAGAATGTGTTTGCAATATTTTTTTTTATTTAAACACATTTTTTTCACTTTCTTTCTTTATTTTCTGATATCTCTTCTGTAATATGGCAAAAAATTGCAAGTGACCCCACGTAGCGTAGTCATTGACGCTGTTACCTGTAGTACAAGCAGTCCCAGAATCGATTCCCAGTGGGGAGGTTTGAAATTCGAACTCATTACGGTGGTTCGGATTTCACTTTAAACTGTAGGTCCACGTCTCATACAGCCTCGGAGTTGCAAAAGAGACGTTAAACTCAAACCTAACAATCAGGTAGAGTGTATTGGTATTTGAGTAGGGGTGCACTATATAAGACGAGACAGTTTTTTCTTGACGATATACGAAACAGAACAGAGACACTTCCCAAGTAGAAACATATACACATTGGGAGACGAAGCATGGCTTTCACGATACTTTTCCAAGACGAGACATTCTCAAGTCTTGTCTCTATGGAGGGACATGGCGGCTCAGTGGTACAGCGCTTACTTCTGATATTTGGGGTGTCCCTTGTTCGATCCCCGACCAAGAAAGTTACTGGTGGACAGCATCGTGTCCATGGGTTTTCTCGGAGGTAGTCCCGTTTCTTTCTACCTTGTCATTCCATTATCATTCACTTGCCTTGATTGTTGTTTTCCTTAGGCTAAATGGCATAAACGTTATGATGCGTTAAACTGAAAGAAAGATTTTCAAGTCTAGTCTCGTTGAGTTGAGTTGATTTTAAGTTTAACGTCCCTTTTCAGCAGCGAGGCTTATATGAGACGTGGACCTACTGATTAACATGGAATCCGAAACACATGAGCTCCCGCCGGGAATCGAACCCGGGCCTTCCACGCCAAAAGTCGTATTCTCGTGCGCAATCCTATATTTGGGTACAGTTCTTTCCTTGGGCCGCCGAATTTTGTTTGGCGAACCCTTCTATTTTATGGACATCCTGTAATATGCTGTTAACACAGGCTAGGGTTGGCAACTTCTGAAAATGGAAATACTCGACACCCTTCTGGAGTACGTATACTCCTAAGCAGCGGCGCAAATCTTTCTTCAACATTGGGGGGGAGGGGGACAGGTAAGACCATTCCCATAATTTTTAAAAAAAATTTTTAAGTGATGTTCAAAATATTTACGAAGTTGAAAAACAATGCTGTGGAGGATCTGGGTAGCAGAGTTGACTTCAACATTGGAAGGTTGGGAGATTTGTTGCTTATTCTGGGTGGGGGTGGGGGATCAGACTCATATTACGGTAGATAAATCTGATTTCTGAGGTGAACCTGTTGTGTATATATATATTAGGTGATGTAGGTTAAGTGGCAGTCGGACACAAATCATCACATTTCTCCCCCCCAAAAAAACAAAAGCATGAACAACCTAAAAGTGGCTACTTCACATAAAATTGAGCGATTCGGAGTTCGAATTTAATAACTTTATTTACTTTTGTAGCATTTATTAAGCTTACGTATTCCAGTTTTGATTGAGTCGGTACATGTACGTTTTGTAGTCTAGCATCAATAATACATGGTATTTAAAACAGAAAAGCAAATATACATAATTGGCAATATAATTATGGCATGCGCAAAATATACTTAAAAAATAAGTCTTACCAACTTCGCTGGGGCTTGTAATGTCTCATAATGCCTATACATACTTTTATTGGATCTAGATTAGGGTGACCAAATCGTCAACTAGAAAAAACGGGATACCTTTTATTTCTGAATAGGTTGCTCCCCTAAATATATTTTTTTAGCCTCTCCGTTCTCTCTTTTTCCCTTTTTGTACCTCTCACAAAAAAGGGAAAATTTACACTTTTTCGTTTTAAAACCTATTGAAAAGGTTGTGGAATTAATTAGATAACAAGTAACTATCAGCAGCTAACAAAATATGAAATATTTGAAATAACTACTAAAATATATATGAGCGCTCAAATCTATCCCCGACAGGATTTATAATTATTCTCACCATGGATCGGATTCCGACTCCTTTTATTTTCATTTTCTTACTCTTAAACATTATTTCATTTACAACTAGTTTTCTTTTTACTTTTATAGTTCTATACTTCTAATCACCTTTCGTAAATGGAAGTATGTTATATCCTAGTCAAATCCGAGAAACACTGTACTGTATTGATGACAGCGCCTCAATCTTCCACCGACCGAAACAGAGAGTAAAAACAGGTTACATTTGTTCTGCATAAGACTTTCAGCCCCTTGTACTGTCGTCTGCGGAGTGGGGAGGCCTAGGAGAGAAAAACGTGCAGTCTCTAAACGCAATATTGCAAACGTCGTAATGACGTTGCTCAGTAATTAAACATATTCCAATATAATCACATAACTTAGAAAATAATAACATAAATTAAGAAATTTTAGCGATTGGAAAGGTTTTTTGTACCCAATGTACGTAAATACGGGACATTTCGGCGTCCCGGGAGAAGTTTTCGGGACACCGGGAATAGTAGTGAAAAAACGGGACAATCCCGTTTTTACGGGACGGTTGGTCACCCTAATCTAGATGCATTATTTAATTGGAAGATGTAGCTGAAGATGAACCAGTGCTAGCAGCACTCTTGAAAATGTACTTTTGTTGACCTTTTAGCAGTTTCGGTAAGTTCAGTAAATATTCCTGCCTTCAACTCTTCAGCAAATTCCACGCACGACAAGTCGACATCAAAGCGAATTATAACATCTGCTTTAAACGTGTTCATCGACAAACGATTCCTTTCGTCACTCCAAAACAATCCGAATAGAACAGAGAATGACACTAGCAAGAGGAATATTACCGGACATTTAACGTCCGTTTTTGAGATCGTACCGGGCATCGGACAACGAGGTCAAAAACCAAACTGTCCGGTAAAATACCGAACGTTTGGCAACCCTAATTTGTGCCGCCGAATTTTATTTTGTGTACCCTATTTTATGGACATCCTGTAATACGCGGTTGACACAAGCATAGAAATTTTATTTTTCTGTTCAGAGATTTAAATGGTATGCAATTATGTAAAGGGATTAAAACACACACCAAGATCCAGAAGGAGAAACAAAAAAAAAAATGTCTCGATTCCCGCGAAAGGAACAAATTCAATTTTTGTCTCGACACAAACTGGAACATTTCCGCATGCCCCACTGCACCGGGAGACAGCTAGCTTTTCTCTCTCTCTCTCTCTCTCTCTCTCTCTCTCTCTCTCTCTCTCTCTCTTGCTTTCTTTTTGACACCATAAGAATAACGAGCTTTTAAAAGCCCCCTACTTTGTGTTTTCTGTCTAACAATGAGTGGAACAAAATTAAAAATCGAGCCACCAACCGAGAATGCATCCATCCTCACTATTGTTCTGTTGGTCAGACATTTGTTTTTTTTCTTTTCTCTTTCTGGCTTCCTCTACCTCCAACCATTTTCTAAATCCAACACTAATATCATGTCCAGCAACCAGAAAGACTAAAGAAGGAAGAAATATTAAAAAAAAAAAAATGTTACAAAATTAGAATTTCTTTTTAAAGAATTTCCTAACAAAAGTGGAAATTAAAAATTCATACGAAATCATGTTTTGTTTTTCTGAAAAGAAGCTATTAAAAAAGTTATACCCTTTGAACCGAAAATAGAAATATGTTTCAGAGATAGCGCACAGAATGTATTAATAATTTGAATAGGTAATTTGTTTAATTGAACGCGCATAGACAAGAATTTTAAAGAAAATATTCTCCAATATAGAAGTGAAATATGGAAATATGAATGTGAATTTGAAAGAAAATACCGTACTCTTAAATTCCCAAATATTACATTAAACATAAGCATTTCGGTACAGAATTTTGTTCTACTACTTTAAACTCAAGATAGCACTAGTAACAATGTACAGCGTTGTTCGGAAATGGGCGTGCCCCTAATTGGTGTTTGATGACGGTTTTAGATTTTAGGTCTTACCTGGAGATGCTTAATGAGTGGTTGGTGCCTCGACTGGAAGAAACTGCTATCAAAGACATTGTTGTGATACAGCAGGATGGAGTACCAGCGCACTTCGCGGTTCACGTGCGCAATTACCTGAATCAGACGTTTCCTGGCCGCTGGATTGGAAGAGGTTGTGTATCTTCACCAGCTCCCATTACCTGGCTTCCAAGAAGTCGCGATCTGATGACACCAGACAATGCTCTCTGGGGTTTCATAAAGCAACAAGTAAGAAACACTCGATATCACACAACGCAGGAATTACGAGCAGTTGTGGAACACTCCTGATTATCCCTCGCAAAACGTCTGCGAGAACTTACGACATGGATGGTAATCATACCGATGTTTATAACTCCTAAGACCCTTAAGACTTCAAGGTAACTGCATACAGACATTCTACCGTAACTAACTCTATACTGTTGAAACTCCGGGGGTTCCCACTTCCGGATCACCCTGTAGTATTTAAGTATAGACATGTGGCTAAAAGGGAGATACCGTAGTCCCGTATTTTTCAAATTTCTTTTTTTTTGGGGGGGGGGGGTTAAAAGGTAGATTTCCATGAGCTGTGTCCAATGGCACTGCTTTTGATTTCTGGAACCGATCGCTTCAAGTACAAATTAGGGGTGAAAAATAAAAAGTTGGACCATTTGGGCAATGCAGATCAGTGACCGACTGGGACAAAATGGAAGTCATTCGACTCATATTCAAACGTACATGAATAATTGATATACCATTTTCCCGAAAATTCAATTTTGAGCCGGAAAATTAACGAAAGTTCAAAATCCAAAATTACAGATATTCGTTAATTTTCGGAATCACAGGAATCAAAAGTGATGCCATTGGACACAGCCCATCGAAATCTACATTTTAAACCCAAAAACGTTGACAAATAGGGACCACGGTAACTCCCTTTTAACCTAGACATGTATTTTTTTTTCTTAAACATTTGTGTTGTGAAATATAATTTCTAAACTACTAGATGATAGAAAAGAATAGATCAAATCTTTATGTTACATGAATAATTTCTCTACTAAAGGAGTATAATTTTTATTTTAGGGATTAGAATTAGAATTATGAGCTTTCGGGATTTATGGCCATGTTAGCCTGTCACGTACGAGGGATGGCGTCCTTTGGCGATCACACTATCCGAGAAAAGGGAAGAAAGGAAGTGGTCTGAGACCTGTATATTAGGTTCTACCCCGGCATTTGCCTGGTGTGAATGAGGAAAACCCAGGAAAACATCATTCAGGGTGGCTGGCCTAAAAAAAAGCTTTCATACTCTTTTTCGAAAGTTTTTATTTTCAAAACAACTATACATGTGAAGTTACGAATTTTAGGGGAGTCTGGACCCAGTGGACCCCCACAAAAGTGCGCCCCAGCACACGACAGACGATCACGAAACACATTAGCAGTCTAGGAAGAGTCAGCGAGCAATCATTGTTAAATTCATTTTTATTGATGTAGATTATTAATTTATTGACGGTATTTATTTATTTTTGAAATTATTCATATATTATTTCATCTGTAAGTAGAAAAGAAATCATTCTTTGTAGTTGAAAAGACAAGGAAATTCATTATTATGTTGTTTTAAATCCAGTTTAGCGAGTAAAAGTAAATCCAGTTGAAGTCCATTTTATCCAGTGTATACCTAAGCGTAAGGGGGGGCTATAGCCTATATAATCCCCCTTGAATCCGCCCTATATATATATATATATATATATATATATATATATATATATATATATATATATATATATATATATTTGTGTGTGTGTGTGTGTTTCTCCCCCAACCGTACTGAGGATACTCAGAGGACACTTGTTAATGAGTTTTATTACCATTGTAGAGGAAAAGTATGCCTTTTTCGCTAAACAAAGGGGTTTAGCCGGTTAGTTGGTTCCTAAGGTATCTTTCGAGAAGGTTCTGATAATTTGAAATAAATGAAAAAAGCTTTCCCTCCCGCTCAGCAATAATATTATTTAACACAAATTAATTTCTCCTTCATCTCTCCCAGTAATTCAAATACGTACGAATTAGAGTATTTTCATATTGAATTTTACGTATTTACGCTCATACGTAATGCATTTACTGTAAATTACTGCACACAATTACCGTTGTGAGAAATTAAATTTCTGTAACCTCTCTGTAACAAACACCTCTCAGTAACGGACAAAAAATTCATGTCCCATTGGTGTCCGTTATTCAGAGATTTCATTGTATTTATTACGACTCTACAAATATTTTAGGGTCCTGGTTTACTTTTGGCACACCATATTTTGGAAGACTTACCGGTAAAATTCACTACCTCAATTGCATTAAAAGACATATTTATAAAGAACAAATTTCTGCAGGCGGTAGAATTAAATACAAAATAATACAGCTGTATTTAGGTTGAATTGAGTTGATTTTGAGTTTAACGTCTCTTTCAGCAGCGAGGCTATATGAGACGTGCATCTACTGATAAAATGGAAACCGAACCACATGAGCTCTGCCGGGAATCAAACCCGAGTCTTCCACGCCAAAGTCGCGTACCCTAATCCCTTAGTCACGAAGCAGCTCAGCTGTATTTAGTTTTACAAGTATAGAGTTACTAGGTAAAATCAATACAAGTGCTTTTCGACGGATAAAATAGGGTTAATTCCGTTACTTGGGGCGCCAAAACAAGGTAAAAAGGAAACAGGATGTTTACAGGAGAAACGAATTGTTATGGAAAAGTAATTAATGTGTGAGTAATCTCTGAAGTAAATGAGTGTGTAATGGAGGAACAAGAATTGTTGCCTGGGAAAGTGGGAGCCAAAACTAGGTAGCTAATAAAACAGAAGCCGTTTGCGATGTACATAAACCGTGAAGGTAAGTACAAAGTTGAAATTCTCATGGAACACCTAACGTAACTGAAACTAACATAAACTAATCAAAATTAGGCTATAATTAACAAAAAAAGTATACATTAAAAAAAAAAGTCTGGACACCCCAAAAAAGTCTGGGGTCACTTATCTTATCCATAAAATAAGTGAGTGCATATAAAAGTTGACTGTATTACAGACTATTTTCCACAGGTAGTGTATTTCTGCACAGTGTATAGAAGCTGTGCTTTATGTTTACAGGTGAAGCGCTACTAGTATGAATCCATGACAAGGGCTATTGAAACTCGTATCATTGCCTAAATCCACTTGTTTTCAGTACTGTCGCTTAGCATATACACACTGTTGGCTCATGTGCTTTCTCCTTTCGGACGCAATCCCACAATTTCGCGCGGGTCCACCAGCTTCGCTCTGCTCTGACTCGGTTAGATAGCATTTGTGCCTTTTAGTGGCCACCTAGCACATATTGGTTTGTATTTCCTGCACTGAAATTGTTATGCCATATATCCGGATGCCGTTTTTATACTCAAATCGTAAAAAAATGTAATTTTTCAACAATTACTTCTGATGGCCCATTTCAATTTTATCTATGCCAAATGAGATATTTTCACGTCGCCCAGCGCAAGTCATTTGGGAGATAATAAAAAGGAAATTAGTGAAAGAATTAAAATATTTCAACAATTATTTCGAGTAGTGTGCCATAAGTAAACCTGCATGTATTTAGTTTACATCACTACAGAAGTTTCAATATTATTTCGACTATTGCATAATCATCAACAAAAGAAAATAACACAAAATATTTTGTACTTACAATGTAGCGAAACTAAAAGATGTTACATGAGATACCGTTATCACGACTCACTTATCTGCTTTCGATTTCGAGCCATTTTTAAAATCGGCATTTATTTTCGCGTTTCTAAACAGCTGAAAACGGAAAACCACTAGGTGACTTGTGATAACGGTACCTGACGCAAAATAATATTGTCTAGGGCGCTCTTGTTCCATATTTCAATTATCTTTTATCTATTTGAAGATATCCCATAATTACTGTAAAATTAGCGGTATTTTAATTTCGCCGGGATGAAGACTCTTAAGCAGCAGAGGCTCTGACTCGCTATGCATTCGTATAGGTTGACCAGACTTTGACAAGCGAAAAGTAGTATACAGATATAATAATAATATAATATTTTACTGAGATCCTTATGTCCTTATTTCGTTTAATGATAACCTTAAGTTAATCTTTTTTTTTTTTTTTTTTGTTAAAAAGAAAAGCACTGAACAAAAGTATTCCAGGAATTCAGCACAATTCCAAATGCTTTGATGAATGACAAAGTGGTTTATGAACGTACAGTGAAACTTGGTGTAGGGTTAAAGACGTTTTTTAAAATTGATTTTCTGAGCTTGCGATTATTTTAAGGAATGAGGGAAAATTTAGACCGGCACGAGAGAACTTCTACTTAAACTTGGTTAGCATCGCTGATGTGTGTTGAAAAAATAAACCTTTCGTACCCTACCGATATCTCAACAAGCCGTTCTCAGTAAAAACAATGTATTGCAAAACAATGCTTTTTGATTGTTCTCCTTCTCTAATCTTTTGAGAAGTGTTAATAAACAGCGGTTCATCATTCAGGAAAAGTGCCTGTGATTTAAAATGTGAATAAAGAATGAAACATTAAAATATTACAAATATGTTAACTTAGAACATTTCGCAAGACATTTTAAAAAAGAAGGACATTTTACAACGATAACGTTGTATATGGTATTTGCAATCTGTGCCAGCTTATAAAAAGGGGATCAGAGGCGAATTATTTGAGCAGTATTATGTATAAAGAAAAGAAAGACACACAGAGATATCGAGAGATTATTTTGTAATCGTTAACTAGAAAAAGGGTTGTTGCTATGGAAACGTAGTAAATAAGTGTGTATGTTTGTAGACATCTTGTTAAATATGCATAAAGTTGATTATGTACGCTTCTCATGGTTGAATATTAAAAATCAGCTAAGAAAGTGATAAAACGTATGAATTGTTTTGAAGATTACTAAAATTGAATTTACGAACCACCACCTAAATTGGTGCCTCAACACCGGGAAATATAAAAGTGTCGTTTTGAAGAATAGTAAAGACGGCAAGCTTTCAACGTGACGTTAGTGTTACCATATTGAGAAGCGGTAAGGTGATACACCGAAATATGGTCATGAGTGCAACAGATAGTGATATAACTGGTGATCAGAGTGTGTATCCAGAAATGAATCCTAATGAAAATTTGACTGACATTTTAAGAGACTTAGCTCAGCAAATTCGGAACCAATCTGAGCAAATTAAAGATCAAGTTCGAAAAGGCGATGAAATAGCTCAGCAAATTAGGAACCAATCTGAGCAAATTAGGAACCAGTCTGAACAAATTAGGGAACAAGGTCGACACTTTGATGAGAAACTAGACCAGAAGATAAACCAGCTAAATAAGGACTTTGATGAAAAGATAGCGAGATTAGAACAATGTAATGAAAGCAGATGGGATCTTATTCAACGTCAACTGAATCAGACGAACCAACACATAGTAGAAAAATTTGAACAGTATGACGAAAAAATGGAAAAAGTAACACAAAGATTCACGGAAGTTCAAGATTCAGTAGATGGCCTAGAGTCAACGATAAACGCTCACGCCAATCACATTAAAATATTGCAAGATGAGGTAAACTTTATCAAGGAGAAGTGTATTCCCGAAAGTGCATCCCAGGACAATGGATATATGAATGTGGTGCATCCTACATCTACTGGTTATGAACCTACTCGTCATCCCAGACCAATTTTGGAACTTAATGAATCTTCGAGCTGTGAAGAGAGTACTGATAGAGAAAAAAGAGTGAGGCAAACATTCCGGCGGAAACACAACTCCAACAGATGTATGAAGACAAATACAGGTAAACCGTTACGATTCAGCGAAGTTAAGTCGCTTACTAAATTTAGTGGTGTGCCGGAAGATATCCCCGCTAGGGCATTTCTCGAAAAATTTCAGGATGAATGTGAACTCATGGGTATAGATGAGTCTCAATTTTTAAAATTATTGCCGCATATATTATTACCACCCTGTTTAACATGGTTCAAAGCTATCAGGGGTAGTCTTCGTACATATTCCGACTTCAAGAATGCTCTCCTATCAAATTATGAAAATGATTTTATGATAGCGAATAGAGATGCCGTCTTACGAACGAAACATTTCAATCCAAAGTTACACAGGAGTATTACAGAATTTGTAGTATCTACATATAATGAGTTAAGATCACTAAATCCAAATCATCCGGAATCCCGAATTATAGCTTCCATTTGAATCTTATTGCCATTTCGACTACAACAGTTGTTAATGTTGGCGAAGTGCATTAACTTTAATCATCTAATTATGCTTATTCAGAATTATAAAAGCCAGTCGGCAATACAGAATAACAATAAAATGCAGGATAGAGGTCAGGGTAATTATGGACGCAATCAGACACAATATGCTTCTGTCCGTAATGTAAATACACAACCTGAAAATAACTCTAATGTCCATAGTTTTAATAATAGAATGAATAGTTATAATCGTACCGATAATCAAACGCAACCTAATCACAGAAATGGAGCTAGGAATTTTAGAAATAGCAACAGGAATTCCAATAGGAGTAATAATTATCGCCGATTTTCACAAAATCAATTTGCAGATGGCAGGAATTCTGTAAATAGGAATCAAAATATGGTATCATCCTATGAAAGACAAGAATGTACACAAGATTGTGCTCGAACGTATAACTTGAACTATCAAAAAGGCATCCGATGGATTTGTATTAAATTGACCTTTGCTTACGTCTATGGTTAATATGTTCTTCATTCGATTTATTATTAAAATGTATGTTAAAAATATATGTAATTGTGAAATAGTTCGAAAAAGTGATGAAATTAAGTTATGGTAGTTAACTGAAAATATTATTGAATTTGTTCCTTATAGTTTTGTTGCTATTTCCTTTTATGGTATTAACTGAGGAAATGTTAATTTGTGTTTCATGCTAAGAAATTATCTAAAAGCTTTATTGTAAGACGCTACTCTTGTTTTCGTGTTTTTATTCTATGCGAATTTCATGCGAATATTATAAATATTTAAAAATAAAAGATCATAATTTTAATGTAAACGTATGAAGGTAGTGACAGATATATAAAATAGATGCAACTTATTATATGGAAAGAATATGAATAATGAATATCGAATCTCATAATTTTTCAAAGTTTATTAATGTATTAAATGATAATTCTTAATGTGTTTATATGTTCTAATTTTGTTGCCTTCTGATCCTACTAATATTTAATATTATAAAGATATTTATTTGTAATTAATGTTGTTTGAACATGAAGAAAACTATCAGTTAGATTCAATTTTTGAATAGCCTCATCGACGATAATTGTAAATCGACGTTCTTAGTATTGATATATATTGATAAATATAAAAATGTGTAATGTTATAATATGTTATATATAATGGAAGAGTAAAATATTTGTATTAAAAGTGATGTTAAGTATATACGAGGGCTATTCAAAAGGTAGGTGTTTTATAATCTTCAACCCAGGGTTCTTTCCTTCATAGCAAAACTATGACGGAAGTCCCGTCCGGACGACATTCTACAAGATAACGTTGTATATAGTATTTGCAATCTGTGCCAGCTTATAAAAAGGGGATCAGAGGCGAATTATTTGAGCAGTATTATGTATAAAGAAAAGAAAGACACACAGAGATATCGAGAGATTATTTTGTAATCATTAACTAGAAAAAGGGTTGTTGCTGTGGAAACGTAGTAAATAAGTGTGTATGTATGTAGACATCTTGTTAAATATGCATAAAGTTGATTATGCACGCTTCTCATGGTTGAATATTAAAAATCAGCTAAGAAAGTGATAAAACGTATGACTTATTTTGAAGATTACTAAAATTGAATTTACGAACCACCTTCTAATTTCTCGATTTTGTAGGCGTCTTCGCAACACGCAGGACAAGTCTTTGAAAAACAGTACTGTACTGCGAAAATCAGTACTTCTGGTGACCCTACATTCATAGGACTCGCTACTCAAACGGACTACCCGTTATTTATCGGGCGTATAACCGATTTTGAATCCGAGAGCTGGTCTCGAGAGTTTGTACATTTCCTTTAATAGTTCCAACAACTGTATTGCCAGCATGTATCAAAACTGACACGAAATGCACCTTTATAAATTCGAGACGAGACGAGACAAGAATCATGGCTATTCTCGTCCAGTTTTCGAGACGACAAGAGAAATTTCACATGTTTCGTGGACAACACTAGTTCACCCAAGTTTTAGATCTCAAACACTGTTTCAGTGTTACATAATTCATAATTTGAAAAGGTATAAATTGATAAAAACGATCGTACGAACACAATGATGAGCACTTATCAACGTTTAAAGATATAGAAATCTTTTACAATATCTTACAATAATAGTACGTGAATTAAATATTGTTACATCACATCCTTCGTGAACCTCTTGCGAAGCGGGAAATTCTCATAACTTCTACATGAAATTCAGAACATAGATCAAAGCATAAATTAGGGGCCGCGGTGGCTCAGTGGTAGAGCGTTCACCTCTGGTGCTTGGGGTCCCTGATTCGATCCCTGCCCCCGCCAAGTGAACTTTGTGGTGGACAAACACCGTGTGCGTGGGTTTTCTCGGGGTTCTCCCGTTTCCTCCCACTTTCTTCATTCCACCATTTCATTTATTACTCATCATCACCGTCTCCTTTAGCCTAACCGGCATAATCGTGGGACGTAAAACTCAAAGATTTCATTTTTTTTTCAAATTATAAATTTTGTACATAAATTTACCAATAAAAAAGTAGATGAGAAACTTTCGAAAGAAGATGAGAAAGAATGCCGTACTCTGAGAATCGAAATGAGACGATACATTTACATGTGCAAGAAGTGAGGGACGAGGAGACCTTATGTCTCGTTTCATCTCGTGTACAACACTAATCAGAGTACAAAACATGCAAATCTCTTCCCTCTATCAACTCCAAAACGAGCCAATTCTGATTTGTTATCTCATAGATTTTGGCCTGTTATTCCGAATATCATTACTTCCGAAAATATTGTAATAGAAACTCTGAATCGATGAAAGTTATAAAGGAAAATTTTACTTTTTATATCCTTGAATTTTTTTCTACGAAGAGCAAAGATACCTGGAGGGTATGACGAAACTTTTACACCCTTTCTGCACACAAACATCCTTAGATTTTCCTTACTCTCACAACTGTCGCATGTCACCAACTAGAACAATCCAAAGGAGAAAGAAAACTAATTTGAATACAATTTTATTTTTTGATGACGTGTCCCTAACCCACTTCTCATAAACCACGACTCTCTGCTGCTTGTCTACAGGAATTTCCAATATATTAAATATATGTTCATAAAGCCATGCATAATTTCATGAGCCGGCACTTTCATGCTTTCTAAAACTGACTACTGCAATATCCGTAGTGACTTTATAATATATGCATATATAAAACTCTTCTTTTTTTTTTTAGCATTGTAAACAATTTCGGAGAACCTATTTGTTAAATGTTAAAAATATTATGAGTTTTAAAAATATCATTGACTCCATTCTGACATTTGCTAATAAATCCTGTACGTGGAAAAACGAGAGTTTGGTTGTAGAAAGAATTCTTTGAGTTTCTTTTCTTTCTGTGTCTTGCATGATACTTTGAAAGAAATAAGGAAATAGAAAAAGAGAGAGAGAGAAAGAGAGACAGAGATGAAACAGAGAAAGATTTCGTGTATTTTCAAGAATTCAGAAGTCGTAAATTTTATTTCAAAGCTAACTGTAATAATTCATGTTTCGAAATCGCCATATTCTTCTCAATCACAATAGTCTATGGTCAAAGAAAAAAAGAGGGAAGAAAATAAGCTTAAAATATGTCAAGCAGACGCTGGAGTAAGTTGCATAAGTTACCATTACTTAACATTTTGAGCACATTAAGTAAAAAATACATTTTTTAATGTAAGAAATAATGTTACCCACTCTACAAGAAATTTCTCGTCTCGTCTCGTCTCGTCTCGTCTCGTCTCGTCTGGACGCTAGTCTCGGAAACGAGACAACAAGGACTTTGTACAATCTGAGACGAAAAGAGAAAATGTCAATTATCATCTAGCTTTTGAGATGATAGGCAGATACTAGTTTACCTAGGTACAAATGTTTCAGATCTCGAACATTTTTTTAGTGTCACTTGATTCATGGTAAAAAAAAATGATAACGTGATTGTACAAACACAATGAACAGCATTTATAAACGTTTAAAGACATGTAAGTCAATATACAATATATTCCAATTGGATCGAAGCTCCTCGTTACTCGACTTATGCGTTGGTTTGTTCGGGTACTCCTCCGAGATGCCTGAACTCCTCTTCACTCGACTTAGGCGTTTATTTGTCCGGATACTGCTTCGAGATGCCTGAACTCCTCTTCACTCGACTTAGGCGTTTATTTGTCCGGATACTCCTTCGAGATGCCTAAACTCCTCTTCACTCGACTTAGGGGTTTATTTGTCCGGATACTCCTCCGAGATGCTTGAACTCCTCTTCACTCGACTTAGACGTTTATTTGTCCGGATACTCCTCCGAGATGCCTAAACTTCTCTTCACTCGACTTAGGGGTTTATTTGTCCGGATACTCCTCCGAGATGCCTAAACTCCTCTTCACTCGACTTAGGCGTTTATTTGTCCGGATACTCCTTCGAGATGCCTAAACTCCTCTTCACTCGACTTAGGGGTTTATTTGTCCGGATACTCCTCCGAGATGCCTGAACTCCTCTTCACTCGACTTAGACGTTTA
The DNA here is from genome assembly GCF_964235325.1 of Thermobia domestica. Classification (NCBI taxonomy): domain Eukaryota; kingdom Metazoa; phylum Arthropoda; class Insecta; order Zygentoma; family Lepismatidae; genus Thermobia; species Thermobia domestica. Next base: position 364,905,821 of record NC_137454.1, read on the forward strand.
TTTGTCCGGATACTCCTCCGAGATGCCTAAACTCCTCTTCACTCGACTTAGGGGTTTATTTGTCCGGATACTTCTCCGAGATGCCTAAACTCCTCTTCACTCGGCGTAGGCGTTTATTTGTCCGGATACTCCTTCGAGATGCCTAAACTCCTCTTCACTCGACGTAGGCGTTTATTTGTCCGGATACTCCTTCGAGGTGCCTGAACTTTTCTTCACAAAAATTGACATGGTGATTCGAGGGAGCGCGCTGAGTATCGTAAGAGGTAGCATGTTCCGTTCGGACATACCATTGAGGCATAATCACCGAAAAATGAGATGTCCATAGACTTAACCTTGAAAAAGCATTTGACACACGATTTCTCACTGTAAACAAGGGAAAATAGGAATGAAATTTTTGAGTTTTACGTACCGTGAGATGGTGGAATGAAGAAAGTGGGAGGAAACGGGAGAACCCCGAGAAAACCCACGTACACGGTGTTTGTCCGCCACAAAGTTCACTTGGCGGGAGCAGGGTTTGAACCCCAAGCATCAGAGGTGAACGCTCTACCACTGAGCCACCGCGGCCCTGAAGGGAAAATATAATTTTCAGCATTAGAAATAGAACGAAGTCCTTTTTGTTTTATTCTGCGAACACAAGTTTTCAAAGTAATGCTTTTTTTTTTTTTTTTTTTTTTTTTTTTTTTTTTTTACTCAAATTATGTGTTCATTTTGAGCGGATACTCCTCCGAGATCTCTGAACCGTAATTTCACACTGTAAAACGAGACGCTCTTGTTTTCAGATACATCAAATAAAGGGAAAAAAAAAATGCAACCGTATGAAATAGTCCAGTCCAATTCCAGAATTCTACAATCCATCTAACATTTCCTCAGAGTTTACAAGTCAAACAACCTATAGGTTAAGAATCGCAGTTATAGAAGCTGTATCCTTTCCTTCTTCTTCTTCTTCTTTTTTTTAATGTTACGAAAAATAATGTAATTTACTTTATGATTATTCATACGATGCTAACTAAATGACTTAATAAACTTCAGTTTAGTAGTAGAATAGTTAAAACGCTAATAATATAGTGCAGTAAAACCCTCTATACATATATGTATATGTAAACACACGAATGAATATGTGTGTTTTCAATAGCTATAGGCGGAAGAAGATATATATATATATATATATATATATATATATATATATATATATATATATATATGAAAAAGAAAGAAAATGTTCATGCATATGAGGGTTACATGATGATAAACTCACATGAAACTTTGCGTGTGATTTTTTTGTGTGTTTGCGTAGAGGTGCGTGCCGTTTTGATTATTTCAAATCAGTAAAAATGGGACTTTATCCTTTACCCATTCTTTATTGTTTCTTTTTTTTTTTCAGTGCAGTAAGTTGTGCTAGTTACTGCGGTAGGTACTTTATTTGAAGTACTTTTTTTTTCCCCTCTAAAAGTTTATTTCTTTTCCGCTTATCCAACACGTAGGAAAAAAAAATAATATTGTCGTGCGGAATATCTTTTTTGGAGAAAATCCATGTTTCGTCTTATCCCATAATATAACACATGAAACTTCCTTTATAAATTTTATGCAGTTCCTCTCCAGAATGTATGAAAATTGATGATAAAAAAAAGAAAAGAAATTATTTATATATGAGAAAGGTCATGGCAAAAGGATTAGAAGATTGAATTAGGTCTCCAGGAAGAGCTTAACTATTTAAATGGCTTAATGCGTCAGGCGCTGTTAAGTGGTCAACAATCTTTATGGGCATCTCGACACAATCCATATATCTTCGGCTATACACGTCAACTCGCATATATTTTATGTACTTCCAGCGTGTGTATGATAACTTTAGAAGGAATATGGAAATTCCACACATTTATGCTTTATTATTTTTTTTGTGGCGTCCAAGTTATTATATACGTAAAAATATATGTGAAAAGTCTTATATTAGAAAGACTGTGTCCGTCCGTCTGTCTGTCGATAGGTATCGAGCAAAAACGGTACGAAAAGAGACAGATGATTAAGAGTCCCTATCACTGCGAAATTAAAATACCGTTAAATTTACAGTAATTATGTGATATCTTCAAACAAATAAAACATGATCGAAAAGTGGATCAAGACCTGCCTAGACGATGTTATTTTGCATGAGGTACCGTTATCACGAGTCACCTGGTAGCTTTCCGTTTGCAGTTATTTAGAAACGCGAAAATAAATGCCGATTATCTAAATGGCTGAAAATCGAAAGCAGATAAATGAGTCATGATAACGGTATCTCACGCAAAATAATATTGTCTAGGGAGGTCTTGTTCCACTTTTCGATTATCTTTTATCTATTTGAAGATATCACATAATTACTATAAAATTAGCGGTATTTTAATTTCGCAGTGATGAGGCCTCTTAAGGCAAAACTTTGTGGAATGATAATGTAGGAGAAAACGGGAGTAATCCGAGAAAACCCACAAACAGAATGTTGACACCAAAAAAAAACTTGCTTGGCCGGGAATAGAATCAGAGACTCCACATACCAGAAACGGAAGAAGCCATTTGCAGGAAGACAAGTTATTTTTGCGGGACCTTGAATAAAGAGTTGATAAATACACTCATAAAATGCTTCGGGTGGGATATTGTACTGCACGGGTCAGAAACATGGGCATTAAGAGTCTTCATCCCGGCGAAATTAAAATACCGCTAATTTTACAGTAATTATGTGATATCTTCAAATAGATAAAAGATAATTGAAATATGGAACAAGAGCGCCCTAGACAATATTATTTTGCGTGAGGTACCGTTATCACAAGTCACCTAGCGGCTTTCCGTTTTCAGCTCTTTAGAAACGCGAAAATAAATGCCGATTTTCAAAATGGCTCGAAATCGAAAGCAGATAAGTGAGTCTTGATAACGGTTTCTCATGTAAAATAATATTGCCTAGGGCGCTTTTTTTCCACATTTCGATTATCTTTTATCTATTTGAAGACATCACATAATTATTGTAAAATTAGCGGTATTTTAATTTCGCCGGGATGAAAACTCTTAAACAAAAATGATAGAAAACGACTGCAAGCTTTCGAAATCTGAGTGTGGAGAAGAATGGAGAGAATTACTTGAGTCGAGCTGTAAATGAGGGGGGGGGGGAAGAAAAGAAAATTTTTAGATATTATTGAGAAGCAGACGAGAAACTGGTTGGAACATTGGCAATGAATGAACTGTATCACAAGGGAAGTGCTAGAGGGTATGGTGGGAGGAAAGACAGAGAGAAGGAGAAGGAGACTACAATTAATGGACGATATCAAAACAGCAAATTCATATTTGAAGACGAAGAGGTTAACTGAAAGTCGGTGCAGCGTGGAAGTTTCTCAGTTGCAACAAGTGACCTTTTAATAATGGCAGAATACCTATGATGATGAATGAGATCTAAAGATTAGTATGTGTATATATAGGAAGTAGTTCTGACTGCTTGATTGATCAAAGTCCAGGCCAAATCACTTAAGCTAAAAACTTGAAACTTGGGCAGAACAAAGAATTTGTGAATTAGATGTCTCACTAAGGATAATTTTTCTTTGGAAGTTTGACGGTGAAAGAAGGATGGTAATTATTATCTTAAGATGGTCATATCTCGAAAAGTTCGTAGCTTAGAGACATGCAATTTGGTAATTAGAACGTGTTACAGCGTTTTTCTTTAAATATTTGCTCTAGAAAGAAAAAAAAGACAGCAAAAAAGCGAGGAAGTGGCAATTGTTAAAAGAAGATGACCATATCTCGAAATTCCTTATGTAGGGATGCACACGAGTCGAGACATGTCTCGAATCTCGACTCGACTCGACTCGAATTCGAGTCGAGATTCGGGTCGAGACACACTTTGTAAAATTCGAGACAAGTCGAGACAAACGTATTTCTCCACTCGAATTTTCGAGTCGAGACAGCTGGTAAAAATCTCGACTCGACTCGAATGTCTCGAAAATCTTTCTATAATTTTTAATATTATTTTGAAGAAAGTACTCACTCAGAAACACTCGGCATGAGAATTTCGGAAACTGCAGGACTTGTCAGGTGTTCGAGGAGTGCTGTGGTGATTGTCTTCAAGAAGTGGCGAAACCAAGGGGAAAAGACGTCCAAATGTGGAGGGGTTGAGCGCCCCACACCTCATTACAGATGTCGGATGTCGTAGGCTGAAAGACTGGTAAAACAAAACAGGCAGCTAACTGCGTCGGAACTAAGATCAGAGTTTAATGCTGGGCAAAGTACAAGTGTGTCTGAACTAGTGTTGTCAAATTTCCGGAAATTTTGAACATGTTTTTTTAAAAAACGTTTTTTTTGATTTTCCGGAAAAATTGAAAAAAATTAAAATGTTTGTATTAGGTTAATTTTACTAATAATGATATCTCTTTTTTTTGAAACACGTGAAAAATGTAAGTTCAAAAATTTCAATATTGCAATATAAATTTCAATATTAAAAAAATAGCACTCGAAAATAAAACTATTCCAGTCTATTATCTACATATTAAAATACTAGATTTACGCGTATGTTTCTCCTCACAGAAAAGTTTATGTTTGTCTTCAATCGCTTCAACAATGAAATCTCTAACCCACAAGTGCTAGAACGTGCTGTTTTCATTTGTCGATTCCAAATTTTGTATAAATTGTCCAGTTCTAATTGAATATTTTTTTTAAAAAAAACATGGCCATTAGTTCTTTATTACATTTTTAGGGGTACACTAGAAGTACTGTGGGGGCGCGGTGTCTCAGTGATAGAGCGTTCACCTCCGGTGCTTGGGGTCCCTGGTTCGATCCCAGATCGCGCCGTGTGGACCTTGTGGTGGACAAACATCGTGCTCGTGGGTTTTCTCGGGGTTCTCCCGTTTCCTCCCACTTTCTTCATTCCACCATTTGATTTATTTCTCATCATCACCCTCTCCTTTATCCTAATCGGCATAACTGTGGGACGTAAAACTGAAGATTTCATTTCACTAGAAGTACTGAAATTCTTGAAAAGTAAAGTATCATATCCTACGAGTTATATATTACATCACATAGTTGTATATAGGGGTTGTATATCTGTAAGGCGTTTGTTTCATGGCCAAATGATAATGAAAACGAAGGATAACCATTTCTCCAGTCTAAGATTAATCTTCATTGTTTGGCGGTTTTTTGCCCTATAAACATCGTTTATCACTGACATAATTAATTGTGTGTAATTTACTTACTTATTAAATGATGCGTGCAAATGTATGCATACACGATATGGGCATTCAGTAAATTGATACTTGAAAATTTGAATTCAATTATCTATACAAGCCGGCTACGAGTCTTTTGTTTTGGCCACGGGTGCAGTCCAAACTACTTTTTCCTCCTACCAATTTTACAATTAGGATTGAGCTTCTTACCGGATGTGTAGCCTACCGAAGGACCACACAGATGTTATCGAAACTATTGTGCTATTGTTTCTTTGTATGCTTTTTCAGAAACTTCTGTAGATATCGAAGCCCGCCAGTGACGCTATATCTAGCATCTTGGTGCTAGATCTTGCATAATTCACTCCCATTTAGCATCTAGCATCTTGACTTTAGCATCTTGGCAAAATCTCATTCTTCCCTCTGGAGAACAAAAAAAGATCGAAAATTTAGATGGTTCACTGAACGTTGATAATTATCCCTTAGTTGAAGCGCTGGTTGGAGTAATAAAACCAGTTAGTATTTCCGCTGTTGTATTGTTGAATTCACAGAAATGCTCAAAAATAAGCAAAACGTGACTCTGCACAAGATGTTTACTTACCCATAGATTTATTATTGACAACTGAACCCTGAGTGTGAGGTTATCTGGGATGTTTCTGTCCCTTCTCACTTTACAACTTCAGAGGGGAGGGGTATGATCGTCAGGAGACCACTAGTAATACACCGCTAAAAGAAATGCTTCAGTGCTGCGTCGGAAGCGGCATGTTTTGTATATATTTCTTAAAATGTTATCCATTCATAAAGTATAAATTCCCTCTTTCTGTCCTGATTCTCTTTCCAATACAGAGAACCGACTCTTTAAATGAAGAAAGAACCCTGAACCCTCCCGAAAATGCTAAAATGAATGATGCGTACAAATAACAAATCTGTGGATGAAACAAATAATACAGATACATGAGAAGATGATGACGAAGATAACAGTGCTTGATGCAGCGCAGTCCACCACATGTAAATAGATTTGAAGTGTTCATATTTGTGCATGAGTACGTGTGTATGTGCTTGTTTCTGAGTATTTATTTGCGCGTATGTCTTGTAATTGTTATATTAATATCCACTGGATTAAAGCATAAAATGGATTTGATGACTGCCAAATTGACGTCACCTTGGTGAGTCATTATTTTTTAATATTTAGTAATATTAAATTAGATTATAGTTTAGCGTCGTTTTCAGGAGCAAAGCTCTACAAGTCGTGAACCTACAGTTTAACATGGGATTTGAAACACATGACCTCCTACCATGAACCAAACCTCGTTCGAGAAAGGCGCATACGCTAACCACATAGCAACGAGGAGCTCAACATTTAGTAATAGGCCTATGTATATTAAGTTGTAAAATTATATTCGTTTAATTTTCACTAATATAATCTTCACAATGTAAAGTCTTCGCTAGGAACGTTATCTTGTTTAGAAACAAAAAGCCTCTCTCTTATGTTTCCGTCTCGGGGTTGGACTGCGGGATGATTGAAATCCGAAAGAGATGTTTTTATTATATTTTGTACAGTAGATCTGCTACTTCATAATCTCAGTGTTTGATAAGAATGAACCTCCCTGACTCACGAAAATGTATACGTAATATAACAAACCATGTACATTAAATGCCAGACTAATATAGCAAACATTGAAGATGCCCCCTAGAAAATTTTCTTCGGCCGCCCATGTCTGGGGAGGTACACAATTTCGCAACTCAGTGGATACGATGTGGATGTATTCAAAGTCCACTGATTTACCCATCAAATTTAAATTTTATAAAAATATCCTCAGTGAATTTAACCTGAGGAGAACTATTTTTTTAATTCGATCGCTAAAGGAGTTTTTTGTTTGTTTGTTTGTTTACCAGGTCTCGGTAATCGTCCGGCACGAAAACTGAAGTTTCTACAAGTGTTTCCCCAGTAAATTTTTTGAGAAAGGGGTCCTCCAAGAGTGTTATTTAGGGGGTAATTCCTGCGTTTGTTATATACATATATAGATATAGATAGATATAAATATAGATATACTGTATATATATATAAAGATAAGTAGGAGCGGGTCTTTAAAATTAGTTCGGAAAGATAATTTGAAAATCTGGCATAATTTGCAAGAATCCATCTAGTCTAATATAAATAAAATAAATAGTTGTTTTTGTGTTTGTCTGCCTGTATGCGGCCTGGGGACCAGACGAGTGGACCGAGAGTTATCAAATTTTGGTCAGGGGTACCTTGGCCTAGGCCGCAAGCTGTTTTCAAATTTCGAACCAGGGGAGTCTCGGGGGAGGAGCGTTTACCGGAACCGGCTTGGAAACCAGACAAATTGACCGAGAGTTACCAAATTTTAGTCACGAATACCTTGGTCCAGGCTTCAGACCAGAGTTGAACCATTTTGTCAAAATTCGAACCAGGGGGGTCTCAGGAGGTCGTTTACCGGGACATGTAAAAATAGTAGAAAATAACCGATATTAGTGTTGAATTCATAGTTTTCGCGGTCACTGAAATCAATGGTGAAACTCCGATCGCATTAACTTCCAAATTCATGCTATGCGGCACCGGGCCGGGGTCACCGGTAGCGGGGGAAATTGAGATATCCAGACGTATAAAAGTAATTCACAATGACCGATATTAGTGTCAAATCCATCGCTAATCGCTGAGATCAATAGTGAGACATCCATTAGCGATGATTTGCAAATTCAGCTGCAATTCTATGTGGGCCGGGAGTCATCGGGGGTGGGGGATACCGAAACATGTAAAAGTAATACAAAATTACCGATATTAGTGTCAAATCCATAGTTTTTGCGGTCGCTGAGATCAAGGGTGACACTTTCATTAGTGATGATTTGCAAATTCAGCTACCATTGTATGTGAGCCGAGAATCAGCGGGGGATAGGATACCGAGAGATGTAAAAGTAATCCAAAATGACCGATATTAGTGGCAAATCCATAATTTTCGCGATCGCTGAGATGAGTGGTGACGCTTTCATTAGCAATCACTTGCAAATTCAGCTACCATTATATGCGAGGCGGGAGCCAGCGGGGGAGGGGAGATACCAAGACATGTAAAAGTAATCCAAAATGATTGATATTAGTCTCAGATCCATAGTTTTCGCGGTCGCCGAAATGAGGGTAATACTTCTTCAGGCCTTGACTTCCATGCGAAGAATGGGTATATTTAGCTAATATATATATATATATATATATATATATATATATATATATATATATATATATATATATATATATATATATGGATAAAAAAATTAGGGAATCCTATGAAAACACATGTAAAACTTCTTACGAATAATGTGAGAACACTGTATCTTGTCCAGTTCAGATTAAAATCATGAAGGCCCAGCGTGCAAACGAACCGTTTGGAACATCTGTGCACGTGATCAGTGACGTGGCGCTTTACCAGATATCACTTTGTAGTGTGGCGCTGCCAACACATTCCAGCTCCAGGATACCTTTGTTCTCATTGTGTTTAATGCGTCACAAATCCACGTAGTGAAATTGCGCAACAACGTCTTTGCCAGAATCGTTGGCATGGCGAGCTGTCGGCAGGTTGGAAGCTGGTCAGTCACAGCGGGAGGTGGCACATGCCATAAGAGTGGCACAAAGTGTGATTTCCCGATTGTGGAATCTATTTCAAACAATTGGAAGTGTACGAAGAAGACAAGGACATGGCCGTCCACTAACAACCAAAGCCAGAGACGATCGTTATCTCTTGTTAACAGCCCGTCGAAACCGGAGTCAGAATACAACTTTGCTCCCGCGAGCCTTCCGAACAACAACAGGACGCACAATATCCACTCAAACGGTCCGCAATCGCCTTCAAGAAGGTGGTCTCTACGCACGTAGGTCTATGGTGTTTGTCCCATTACCTCCACGACATCATGTTGATCGAAGATCGTAGGCGGAGGAACATCGTGAGTGGGGACGCAATGAATGGGGCAATGTTTTGTTGTCTGACGAGTCTCGATTCAGTGTGGAGCTTGATAATCGACGTGTTTTCATCTGGAGAGAGTGTGGAACACGACACAATCCCATGTTTGTGCGAGAAAGATCCCAGTACCATGGTGGTGGACTGATGATGTGGGCAGGAATCAGCATTTGTGGGTGTACTGAGCTCCACATCATCCGAAATGGCTCTTTGACGGCTCTCAGATATAGGGATGAGATCATGAAAACTCTTGTTCTTCCTTATGCTGGTGCCATTGGTGATTCGTTCCTTTTCATGGATGACAATGCTCGTCCTCACAGAGCGCGGTTAGTGGATGAGATGGTGGATGCTGAGGGTATCGCTCGGATGAACTGGCCAGCATGCTCTCCGAATCTCATTCCAATTGAGCATGTCTGGGATATGCTTGGCAGACGAATTACAGCTGGGCCAGTAAATCCAAAAAAACATTGAAGCCCATTTTATGCAGCGTATACTTGAGTGTGAAGGGGAGGCCTATAGCCTCCTTGGATCCGCCTCTGTATATATATATATATATATATATATATATATATATATATATATATATATATATAGGTAGATAGATAGATGGATATAGATATATACATGATCGAAAATGGCCTCGAATCCATACTCGCTGAGATGAACAGAAGATATCGTTTAAATCCACAAATTCAGCCCCATGTAAAGGTAAGTGTCATGTAAAGGTAATTGAAAATTATCAATATGAATGTCAAATTCATAGTTTTGGGGGCTCCACAAGTTCATTGGTGACAGTTTTGGAGCGCTTTGTGTCCAAAATGAAACGTATTCTCCCCGTGCGAAAAACGGGTATTCTGCTAGTCTGTAATAATATCTAACGGAAGTTTCACTTAATATATTTCTCGCTGCTCAAATGTACTCACTTGTGCGGTATATGTGTGTGTAAAGTAGAATTAAAACCTGTTGCTTTAAGTATTTTTCCGTTAGCGAAATACATTGTATATATAGTAGGACGTCGATAATCCTAACGTCAAAAATCCAAACGCGGTCCCTAGAAGCTTTTTACATTTTGTCTTAACGCTAGCGATAAACAAACAATAGCGTGTCAGTCAACGTTATGTGAAGTCAGTGTTTTTACGAAAGTTCATTTACATGTAATTGTTTGTCATGTATTTTTATTTTTTCTTAGGCTTATAAGTTTTAAGTGTGACTTACAACAACAGTGTTATTTTGAGTACAAGCAGGTTCTTCAGAAACATTAAATGTAAGTAACCTTACGTACCTGTATTGTAATGGCTGTATGTTCTGAATAACCACTTTATCGATAGAAGAACATACCATACAGTATATGTAATTCTAAATGGCATTTTCTTGATTACTTTCGAAAATCCGAACAATTTCAAAATCCGAACTACCTGTGGTCCCAATTAGTTCGGATTTTCGACTTCCCACTGTATATGTTGCAGACATATTACAGCAAGTAAGATTACTAGCATCAGGCCAAAAAAATAGTTTTTAAACTATATTTTCCTGTTTTTGCCAATATTTCCGAATAAATGTTTTTTTCTAATGGTTTCAAAATTTCCGGAATTTTACATAGAACAATGAAGATATCTCTACGAATTATATGTTTGATTTAACATATTAACTGAAATGATGATTCTGATACCCAAATTTTCCGTTTTTTACCCAGCTCGGGAAAACCGTAGAAAAACTGTTTTTTACCCAAAATTTCCGTTTTTTTCACAGGCCTTCAAAACACTAGTCTGAACACACAGTGCACCGAACACTCCTTACGATGGCGAATGTTAACACCACGACATCGGCAACTACAACTGAAATGAACACGTGACAATTGCCACTGGACCTTGGCACAATGGCAGAGCGTTGCATTGTCTGATGAATCCCGATATCTTCTTCATCATGACAATGTGAAGGTGCGAATCCGTCGTGTTCCAAGGGAACAGCTCCTTGACATCTGTACTGCGAGACGGAGACAAACTTGGTGCGGCTTAATTATTATCCGGAGAACATTTAGGTGAGCATCCATGTGTCGAGTGGAGCTCGATCAATTCACCATGACACCGGGGCGTCGCACGCTGCTTGCAGACTACGTACACCACTTCATGACGGCCATGTTTCCCATCGCTAGTGGCATTTTTCGACAAGATAATGCAAAAGGTCAGGAATGTGATGGAGTGGTTCGATGAACACAGGAGCGAGTTCCGAGTGATGTGCTGGCCCCCAAACTCTATGGATCTGAACCCAATCGACCACATCTGGGATGTGATTGAACGTGACGTGAGGGCGCATCACCCCCTCCCCGGAATTTAAGGGAATTAGATGACCTGTATGTGCATATGTGGTGCCAACTCTCTCCAGTGACCCACCGAGGAATATTGCGACCTTGTCAAGACTCGTTGCCGTTGTTATTCGTGCCAAATGGTGGACATACTAACAATTAGGTAGGTAGTCATAATCGTCTGGCTGATGTGTGTATATTTTAACTCATATATTTTGTCTCGACTCGAATTCGAGTCGAGTGGAGACAGCAACATATTTTCGAGTCGAGACAGGCTTAAATCTCGACTCGACTCGACTCGTGCGCATCCCTATCCTTATGGTTGGAGACATGAAATTTGGAATTTATACTTTTCGTTTAAAACTAGCTTAACCTGTACTCTGTACATAGCACATCATTCATATATGAGCATAAATCTCCTTGCCATTCCTCACAACATTTGTACATGACCTTTCACAGAAACAAGTGAAAGACTTTTTGATAAAAAATGGGCAAGGGGTATCATAAAGGGGAGATTTTTTTTCAATTATTATTTCAATATCTCGCACCGTTTGCAAGATTTGAGCCTACTTCCGGTTGGAGCTTTTAATTCATGTATGATCATTATTTTCTTTCTTTTTGCATGCAGTATGTAATAAGTAAATACATTACACACACAATTAATTATAATGCCAGTGATAGGTGGTGTTCATTGGGCAAAACACTCCAAACAATAAAAATTCATCTTAGATTGGAGAAATGGTTATCCTTCGTTTTTCATTATCATTTGGCCATGAAACAAAACGCCTGAGAGATATACTAACCCCGTATACAAATATGTGGTGTTGGAATGTATAACTCGTAGGATATGATGCTTTACTTTTTAAAATTTCAATACTTTCAGTGCACACCTAAAAATATAATAAAGAAATAACGGCCATTTTTTTAAAATATTCTATTACTAGAACGTAATAACCTATACAAAATTTCGTAATAACCTATTACTAGTACTGTAATATGTAATAACCTATTACTAGAACCTAATAACCTATCAGTGGAAACGACATCTTTCTAGAGTTTGCGGTTTCCAAGATATCATTGTCAAAGGAATGGCTACAAACATGTAAACTTTTCTTGACCAGAAATATATAAACCTAGCATTTTAATATATAGATAATTAAAAACGCGATTAAGAGTTTTATTTAGTATTTCCAATACAAGATAAAAGAAAAGGTGGATAGAAAAATAGGTGGAGACTGCAATTATTAAATACAGTAGCTTGCTATAACTTTTGTTTCGTAAAAAGGGGGTCAGTCTATAGCTGTTTCACAAGTTGGTAGCTACCGATCTAGATTGTATAGTGACAGAATTCAGCAAATCATATTTCCAGTATCTTCATTTAAAATCATTATAAAAGAAAGCTTAATGTCAAGAATGATGAAATGTTATATAATCTAGCGATTAGAAAGAATATATCACAAACCTTGGCATGACATGTGGTGCTCCGAGCTTAAATATAAAGTTCAGATGTTAGATATACGCATTTTATACTTACCTCCGCACATTCTAAGGTTAGATATATGCGTATTTTTTATAATCGGAAAACACTTCAATCACGAAATATAATCACGAATAATGAGTTCCCCTATTGCCTTCATTGATTCATTTAGCGAACCTTTATAATACCTAAAAAATGTAATGCATATCGTGCATAACATGGCTAGTCAAACGTTTCAGTTGCGGTAGCGGATCTAGAATCTAAAAACTGGGGGGGGGGGGTAGCAAGAATCCACACTATGATACACATTCTTTAACAATTCAACACATCATTAAAGAAAAGATTTCTATATTTGATAGCCGAGCACGGCCAGCTACAGACTCGGTTCGATTCGGCTTTATTTGCATGTGGTAGTTTATTTTTCGGTAACTGCTGGTTGGATCTGAACTAAATTTAGTAGACAAGTTGCTCATTTTCTAAGCTGATTACTAAATTTGTTGGCTGATTTTAGGCCAAGGGCAGGGTCGGCTCTACAACACAGGCTTTCTCCCACATCTTTGCGCGCCGGGAGTATTTGGATTTAGTTTATCCTTTTTTATGATGTTTCTATTGTTTTAATATATCACGAAATGAAGCATTGTATAGTCATTCTCAAAACCTTTACATCCCAGAAGCTCTATATTCAATCCTACGTAAGATTTCAACGTATTTGTTATATGCAGTGTTTCTTTTATGTTTCCGATCTCTTTCTCTACATAATTATGGGGCACACATGTATAAAAAAATTACTAAATGCGGTTGCGAATTGAAAACATTAAACAAGAAAATGGATGCTTAAATTAAGAATATACAGGGTGGCTTATATTTATGTATATGATGTTTGATTGACAGTAGTATTTGTAATTCTAGACAAATAGTTTCGATACGGCAACACTGGGTAACCTGAAAGTGAGGATGACGCAAGATGGAGCACCACCACATTATGCCAGTCAGATAGAGACCTGCACGGGCCGGGCTTGTTTTTTGTTCATGTTGGGCCGGGCTGGGGCCGATTAATTGCAATTCTTTAATAATTATTGACTTTCGTTAAACGGTAATTAGAATAAAGGCAAACGTTGAAGAAGTGTACCCGTGAAAAATGTTACAAAATGAAACTTTTAAAATTTATCGGACCCGGGCCGGGCTTGGGCCAAGAATTTTAATAAACTTATTTGGCCGGGTCGGGCTCGGGCCGAAAATCTCCAAAACTTTCCGGGCCCGGATTGGGCAGGGTCTAGGTACATTCGGGCTGGAGTGGGCTCGGGCCAAAAAATTCGGCCATTACAGGTCTCTACAGTCAGAGCAGTGTTGGGTAAGTTACTTGTAAAAATGTAACGCGTTCCAAGTTACTTTACTTTCTCCTAAAATGTAACGCGTTACTAACGCGTTACTTGCCCCAAAAAAGTAACTGTTACTTTACTTCGAAAGTAACGCGTTACTAACGCGTTACTTTTAGGTCCGAAACTTTAAATATGTGAAAAAAGTACTACTTCAATTTTTCGTACTACTATTACTACCACTACTACTATTATTATTATTATTATTATTATTATTATTATTATTATTATTATTAATCTATTATTATTATCATTATTATTATTATTATTGCACGTTCTGAATCGCTTTATGTAAATGCAAGGACAAATTTTTACTTGATATATGAACATTTTCATATAATGTAACATTGATAAAATGCCATACTGCGTTACCCGTAGGGATGGTCACGAGCGAGTTTTCTTTGAAACTCGATTCGACTAGAAAGAGACATCTTTGAGCTCGACTCGAGAACTCGGTTCGAAAAATTTCCTCCAACTCGACTCGAATTGGGGTCGAGTTTCGAGTCAAATCGAGCCAAATCTGGTGTGTAGTTTCGAGTACATTCTTCAAGTATATTACATAGACAATATACACTACTACTATTACAACATATTATTATTATTATTATTATTATTATTATTATTATTATTATTATTATTATTATTATTAATTATAACAACACTAAACCTGAAAGATAGGCGGTTTGTATTTGAATACTAAAAAAACTAGTCCATTGCCAACCTCGGTAGTCGTAAAGTCTAGGAGTCAAGGACATTGTTTACGAGCTTGTGAATTTGGGTTGAGGGTCTAGGTTGAGTATTCGGGCTCGAGCCAAACACTGTTAAAAGTTATAAGGCACTACTCGCCAAATATCTTCAAAACTGCTCGGCACGGGTTTAGAATTGTCAACAACTCGAGCAACTCGGCTCACAGCTCATTCACTATCGACCCGAACCGAGAAGTGAGCCGAGCCAACAGCTCACCCAACCGACTCGGCTGGAACCGAGCAGATGGCTCATCCCTACCAAGCCAGCTCGAGCCGGTGGTTCACTTCAAGCGAGCCGGCTCGAGCCATCTTCTCAGTTGAGCCGAGCCGAGCTGAGCTTGTTATAAAAAATCTCTTGTGGTCTCGCTATCGAGACGAGATGCGAGCAGTGGCTCCTCTCGTGAGCAACACTAAAAGTAATCCATATTACTGTTTAGCTTACATTTCTCATGGCTTTCGCTTTCCAGTGTAATCACTCCATGATTTCAAGACGAGTTAAAACAAATGAGCCATTTATCAAACTCGACTGGACTCGAAACTTGACGCGAAAAACTGAATCGGCGGAACTCGGCTCGAAAATATTACCTTTGACTTGACTCGAAACTCGACTTGAATTCGAGTCGAGTCGAGTTTTAGCTTGACTCTTGCTCATCCCCATGCATTAGAAAAAATGGTTGCTTATTATTATTCTGCTAAACTAATTATATAATAATAACAATGTTGTTATGTAAAATTAAAAATACAGAATAGAATATAGAGAAACACATCACCACAACTAATAAAATGAGAACACATGATCTGGGGGTGAATCAAAACGCCAGTAACTCTTAAAATCGATACATGCTTTTTAAAGCTAGTTTCAAATTCTGTAATCAACGGGACTCTAGGATAAGCAAACTGATCTGAAAGAACTCCAATATTGCATAAATACATACATCAGCAAACTATTTTCTAGTTATAAAGTAGGCCTGCTCATCAGAACACAGTTTATTCATATTAACCCCTTACTGTATATCGTTAATTATGGCAGCCTAGTTGTTGATAAATATTTTCCGCCGGGGCACTTCAGACACTTTACTTTTAAATTCTGTCCACCATCATCCTCAGCTCTTAAAAAAAAAAAAAAAAAAAAAATTCTTTCAAAAATTCGAAAGGTAAAATATTTTCGTTCTCCATCTTTATGAAAAACAACACCAATAAAAGTAAAATAGACTACCGGTATCATTGCACTCCTAGTTCACTCACTGAATATATTGATTTGTAGCTATCAAAATCCACGACAAAATCTTCTGGGTGCTTGCAATCAGTACACGTGATTTCCCTGAGGCTGTTCTCATCTTCCAAAAACAGCAAGTGGCACTACAAACTTATCTGTTTCTCTGTGTGTCGGTGACTGTCGGTCACTGACATACGTAGTTCATGCTCGATTGTTTCATTCTGAGAAATTCACTTACAGGAAAGAAACATTTGTTTCCGAAAAAAAAACTATACATATATTGTAGTTACTCATCCGAAATGTAACGCGAAAAAAGTAACGCAAACTAGGTACGTTACTTAAAAACTTGTAACGCGTTACCGTTACAGTTACTTTGCAAAAAATGTAACGCGTTACTAGGAAACGTTACTTAAAAAGTAACGCGTTACAAGTAACGCGTTACTTGCGTTACGTTACTTCCCAAGACTGAGTCAGAGAGTGGCTGAACAAAACATTCCCGAACCACAGGATTGGTCCACGTGGGTTTGTGGAGTGGTCAGCTCGATCTGCCGATTTAACATCAATTGACTCTTTCTTGTGGGATGTTTTAAAGGAGTTGAGTTGAGTTGATTTTAGCTTAGTGTCCCTTTCAGCAGCGAGGCTATATGAGACGTGGTCCTACTGATTAACGTGGAATCCAAATCACATGAGCTCCCGCCGCGAATCGAACCCGGGTCTCTCACGCCAAAGGCGCGTACAAAGTGCACTAACATCACATACGCAATTTGGCAGAACTACGGAGTTATCACAGAAGAGTTCCACAGGATACCAGTACGGGTCTGTCAAGCTGGTTTTGACAATGTTGCACTTCGGCTTCAGGCATCCAGGCATGTGTCGATTTGCATGGTGTATTGGTAGACCATGCCATAGAGAACAGGGATTGAAATTCTTGTAAGGAAAGACATGAGAGTAACGTGTTTATGTTCAATTTTATGGTCATGTTATGTTGCTAGTTTCTCTATTGCAGTCTTTGAAACATACATAATTGTGGGTCACCCTGTTGTTAATGTGCGCGACTTCGGTATACAGAGTCCCTTACTTTCGGTGGGTTCACTAGAATTATTCAATGTTGGTTCAGTATCAAGAGGCAATCTGGGAGCTATCTGAATTCAAAGGTATCGAACTCCTGTCCAGAAAACCAGAAATACTGGTGCCTGGGAGGCGATGGACTGACCACGTATCACTAAGTTAAATGAGCGCCAATTTACCGGCTAGTCACCTTTATCGACTATAGCGAGAGAGAATTTAGTGCTTCCCTCAATCTATAAGCAAATATAATAAGTTTCTCTATACCGTGCAACTAAAGAGAACTGCTAAGAATATACTATACTGCAGATTATAATGGTCAGGCCTGAATTATAAAGGTAGCCAAGAAAGTTCTGTCGCTTTATCACTCACCACCTTCGAACATCAAAATGTCACCTAAGACGTACCTGGAAGATCAAAAATAGTCCCCATCAACATCGAGAACTTTCTTGGTTACCTTTATATTAATAGTTTCTGCTCTGAATAGGGTGGCGCCTAGGGCCACATATTTCACTGCCTCTCTCGCCTCGGATATTAGAGAATAAATTGGTTTATTATACTAGAAATTTCCTACGTATGCGTTTCTATACTACATATTATAATACACTATTCCATCTTCCAAGTGATGCTACCGTATAAAGGCGTGTTTAACAATGAGATTCTCTGTAGCCCAGATTGAATACTGAATCCATTGTCGACGACAATTTTGTCATTACAATTAACAACACAAGAATTTTTGAGGGAGAAGGGAAGGGCCTCGGGCGCCAGAGTGTTGATTCGGTCCTATACGTAATCAGTTATTGGCTTCAAATGCTATATTTCTCTTCTATTCAGGCCAGTATATGTGGAAATTTTTATATAATGCTTTGTTATATATTACAGGCAGGAACGAAATTGCAGAGAGTTCAGTCTCCATTTTTCTCGCACAGATGTAATTTATGGAAATGATTATCACCAAACTAAAATATTTAGTCATCAACGGCGATCTGGTGATTTAAACTTTTCGATTACTAATAAAACTCCAAGTGACCAAAGCAGTATATATATTTTAAGATTATATATTTGTGTTACAGTTTCGGCTATGTAACATAGGCTATGTAAAATAGATAATGTGTCTGAGAAAGGCTATGTTACGTAGCCGAAACTGTAACACAAATATATAATCTTAAAATATATATACTGCTTTGGTCAGTTGGAGTTTTATTAGTAATCTTGAATTTTTCAAAGCTGCAATGAATAATTTAAAATTTTCGACATGGTAACAAATTTGATACACTGTCCTGTATGTTTTGGCCTTAAATTACCAAGGCGCCTTCCAGTCGTATACCCAGTCGACATGGCGATCTGGGGGACTTTTCGAATCATATACATATATGTATATGCTGTTGTGTATGAGCCCCCCTTGATGAATTTCTGGATACGCCAATGTCACATAGGCATAGTGATCAAGAAAATTCAAATGGATTTCAGAGGATGATCTTCTTTAGGCGTGATCGATATTACCCCGGATGAATTTAAACCAGGAAACATACTGTAGTTCCATAAATCTTCCATCTTTCCTTGGTCATTTGCCACAAACCGCATGAAAATCCGACTTTAGTTAGAAATTCTACACCCACATGAAATCCGTGAGGTTTTAAAAGAATCACCCTGTAGAAGGCTGCTGTGTGCTGGTGTGTTGGGTTGTTGCCATCAAGTGACAAAAATCGCAAACCTTCAGTAACAAGGAACAAAGTTCTCAGCAAATAATTGAACTGATATTCTGCAGTCTATCTAGTATCACAAAGCAAGGTGTATTTAGAACTAACTTTCTTGGAAGCGGAGTTTCTCGAATGATTTGAAAAGAAGAATCCAAGGAGATGCACTTAACTCCCTGCCCTCCTCTACCGAGTTTGTGTGTGTGTGTATGTATGTATGTCTGTCAATCATAAGCTTTTCGCATAAAAAATGTCACATACAGCCAGCATATTTTGCACATAGACAGATTTTCACCATATCTAATCGTATACGAAGCCGTTCTTTCGACTTTAGGCTCGGAAGGGATTTGTGGAGTCAAAATGAAAGGACATTTATTTTTCTAAGAACGCCTGATTGATATGCAACCAAACATTGCATATATGTTATGCGGGCTTACAAAACAGCACAGGATAAATATCTGAGCAATGGAATGGTTGTGGAAGACATTTCTTTAAGAACATTCTTCGTACTCCCTTTTTTATCCAGGCTCTGAATTAAGAGCTATCAACAACAAGTGTTTATAGCCAGTTTTTAATATAAAATATTTTCAGCTATTGTAAGTGGAAATTTTTAGCATAAACTTTAATAATAAACAAATATATAATTAAATTTATTAAAGACGTTCCTCAACACAATGTAAAACTATTGTATTCATACCTTAAAAGCAACTGAAGCTATTTAAAAAAAAAAAAAAAACATAAAACAAGAGCTTTAACAATATTATCTTGATAATAATTCATTTTTACTTTGTCCAGGGAACTCTTTGGCTTCAGTGCTACTAAAGGATGGATGATGTAAGAGTTGGTTGGGAAAAAGGTCGTGAAGGATTGAAAACAAGTTTCTTTGGGGGGGGGGGGATGAGGGATTTGATGGGATCAGAACCAGCGCCCTGCCGAGTTTCCCAGCAGGATTTGACTCTCGCTTTCTGCCGGCCGCCAGACGTCACAAACTGTCAGCCAAGAAACAGCAACATGCATGTGCAAGCATGAGGGAGTGTCAGTCAAATGGATGCTTTGTTTTCTTCGGTACTTTTTTTTATGTTTTGTTTTTAGAAATTAAAAAAAGAAAACAACAGAAAACTGAAGTTCCGCTGGAGTACAGAAGTATGTGAAAATATTTTTCTTCATATATTGATTATACAGCATCCAACTACTCTGTACGTATATCATATTTGACAACCTACATCCCTTATGACTGCTACTGGAGATACGATGACGTAAGAAAATGGATTGATACAAAAAAAAAAAAAAAATTACGGCAAGCACAAAAGTAACCAAATGCTTCTTGTACAGTCAAGAGGAAAAAAATCAGAGATTGTTTTCTTTTAAATAGAACAAAGGAAAATATTATTTTCTCTTATTTCTTACAAGAATACACGTTGATTATTTTCGAGCGACGATAGAAGATTATTATTAGATTTCTGGGCCTTTGGCATCTATGGCCATTTTAGCATGTCTCGCATGAGGAATGAAGTTCTCGATCATCACGTAACCTGGGAAGGCGGGGAAGAGAAAAAAGAAATGGGGAGGGAACCATCATGTTAGCTACCATCCCGCCATTTGGCTACTGTGATTGACGAAAACCTCACTCAGGATGCCTGGCCTGAAAAGGCTTTTACAGCGTTCCGACCGAGTGCTCCCACAGGGAATCGAATCCGAGACCACGACGATAGAAGAGAAAAAGTAGTGATGAGAAAAAACAGTTTTTGTACAAACCGGAAACCGGTTTCAAGAAAACCCGAAATCCGGAAAAAAAGACATTTCGGTTTTCTCCAACACCTGTTCGGTTTTCTCAAAAAACCGGTTCGGTTTCCACCGAACACATAAAACTACATCTGTGGAGACGGAATCGGTTTCCGGAGAACGAAACATTATTCTGGTCACATATAGAACCAGTTTTGGAAAAACTAAAACCGGCTTTGGAGAAAACAGAACCAGTTTTGAAGAAAAACTGTTTCTTGAAAATGTTCAAAAAGGTTCCGTGCATGTAGCGCCCGTAGACTTAGCGGCCAGTGTTTCTGGCTCACAGAAGGAATTTTATATTGATTTTATCTCACAATCAGGGATGTCCAGTTCATTTTACCACTAAGGTTACATATTTAGCTTTTAATGTGAAAACTATGTAAAACAGACGTAATCTACAATACCGCAATGAGGATAAGGCATACAAAAAACGGTGAACATATTCTCACGACTGAGAACCGGGACAAAATGTAAACTGGCGAAACACCGGGATAAGAGTCTTCATGGAGGTCACGGTGGTTCAGTGGTAGAAACACTCACATCTGGTTCATGGGATCCCTGGTTTTATCCCATCTTGCGTCAAATGGGCTTTGTGGTAGTCAGACGCTGCGTGCATGGATAAACTCCGAGTTCTCTCGTTTTCTCTCACTTTCTTCATTCCACCATTTCATTCATTCTCACAATCACCGTCTTCTCTATCCTACTCCTATTTCCTTAATCGTGGGATGTAAAATTCAAAGATTTCATTTCATTTCAAGAGCTTTCAAACCGGGACTGTCCCGGTAAAAACCTGACATATGGTAACTCTGACTATATAACAACATCGGTTTCGATACCAAAAAAGAAAAAGTCAAATTATCATAGTGTATGTGATTTAAGGTATTGCTACAACACCTTGTGGACTGTATTATTAACGCTGATTCTAAGATTTGGCCTTGTTATTTTTATACTATGAATTTATTACAGATATAAAATATTCACACTACAATGACTACATGCATTATTGCTTTGCTGTAAACAAGTCTTTATACAACATACATTGCTATGATACTAATAATTATGTTTTTGGTATTTACAATAACTGTTGCATTTATATATATAGAAATCAATGAACTACTTGCATTAATGTACTGATTAAACTGGTAATTAATTGTCTTTGATGCGTATGAACTGTTTTGATTACAATTATGGGAAATTCTGCTTGCTGCTTGGTTCCACACTGCACATTTTTAACACTGCACTGTTTCCAACTAGCAAGATAGAAATATGTCAATTAAATGAATACACACAAATAAATAAAAAAACCTCAACATACTCCCCCCCCCCCCCCGTTGATTGGTACAATCAAAATTTTTCACAAGGAAGAGGAATAACTTTACTGATGGAACGTTTATATGTTCCTGATGATGTGCGCACGTTTACAACACGTACAATTCCGTCACGTCCTGGAAACACTTGTTCAATTATTCCCAATTTCCAATGAAGAGGTGGTTGATTATCTTCTTTGAGTAGAATCACCATGCCTGGAACAATGTTGCACTGTTTGGAAAACCACTTTTGTCTTTGCTGCAATGACGTGAGATAGTCTGCTTGCCAGCGTTTCCATAATTGATGAAGCATTTGTTGAATTCTCTGCCACCGTGATAAACTGCCTTCTTTCACTTCTGTCAAATTTGGCTCTGGAAAACTTGTCAAGGGTACTCCTATGAGGAAATGTCCTGGTGATAAATATGATAAGTCTTGAGGATCATTTGACAATGTAGTGATTGGTCTTGAGTTTAAGCATGCCTCGATTTGAATTACTAGAGTATTGAATTCTTCATATGTGAGTAATGCATTACCAGCTATACGTTTAAAATGGTATTTGAAGGACTTTACTGCAGCTTCCCACAGTCCGCCAAAATGTGGAGACATTGGAGGAATAAAAGACCATGTGAATTCTTCCGTCGTTGCGTGTGTAGCAATTTTCTCCTTAAAATCTTCAGACTGGAACAATGCTTGTAACTCTTGTAGTTCGTTTTTGGCTCCAACGAAGGTGGTACCATTATCACTGTGAATGGTCAAACATTTTCCTCGACGACCTGTGAAACGTCGAAGGGCTGCTATAAATGCTTGTGTTGTACACCCATTTACTATTTCTAGATGTATTGCCTTTGTGTTAAAGCAAACGAATACTGCTACGTATGCCTTAACGTGGTTCGGCTTCTAACTAGTCCAGCCTTTATGTGGAAAGGCCCACAGTAATCTACACCGACATTTAAAAACGGACGTGATGTTTGAAGTCTATTTTTAGGCAATTGACCCATGAGTTGGGATGTTGCCTTGCAATTCAGCTTGAAGCAAATTAAGCATTCATGTATTGTTCGTTTGATTATCTGCTTTGACCTAATAATCCAATAACGTTGTCTCAATGACGCATTCAACAATTGAAAGTTTGCATGAAGCAGTCTCTTGTGTTCATCGATTATGATCAATTTAGTCAAGTGATGATCCTGCGGTAAGATAATGGGATGTTTTGTATCATATGTTAAGTCGCTTTCTTCTAAACGTCCACCAACTCTTAATATACCCTGGTGGTCTAAGAACGGATGTAAGTTGCGAATTTTGCTTTGTTTTGGTAATTCTTGATTTGACTTGAGGCACTTGATTTCTCTATCAAGACACTGCTGCTGTACAAGTTTGATGAGAGTAAGAAGTGTCTTTCTTGTTTCTTCTACTGATAATTCGCCGATAACTTTCTTCTTGGAATCTTAATATTGTTAATGAAACGAAGACAATATGCGAATACTCTGATTACTTTCTCCAACTTCGAAAATTTTGAGATGACTTGTGTTGTACCATTATCAGTCGTTACTAATAGAATAGTTTTCCTTTGTTCGATCATTGCATTTTCTTCCATTACTACAGCTTCTGACGGCCATATTTCTTCTGGTTCTTGCAAACATGGAGGTCCATGCCACCAGAATTGAGCTTGTGTCAGTTGATGCACTGTTGTACCTCGAGATATCATATCAGCTGGATTTTCTGAAGAGGAAATGTGCTTCCAATTATTAATGTTGGTGTATTCTTGGATTTTTGCTACTCTATTAGCCACAAATTGTTTCCAGCGAGTGGACGGTGATGCTAGCCATGCAAGTACTATCGTTGAATCAGTCCAAAGGTGAATGGATGAAATGTTCAGATTGAGAATTGGCATTACTTTGTGTACTAATGAAGCCAATAATAGAGCAGCACATAATTCTAATCTTGGAATTGTTACTTGCCTTATAGGAGCTACCTTAGATTTGGAACATAGTAGATGAACCGATATTTCGCCTTTGTCATTTACTGAACGTATATATAGACAGGCTCCATAAGCATTCTGTGATGCATCTGCAAATCCATGTAGCTGAATGTCAATTAGATTGCTCTTTGCCACGACTAGCCGACTGACTTTGATATGTTTTAGGTTATCTAACTGGTTACACAATTGTATCCATTGTTTGTGCAAATGAGCTGGTAGTTGCTCGTCACACTTTAATCCTTCCTTCCAAAGTTTCTGTAGGAATATTTTGTAGGCAATGACTATTGGACTGACTAAGCCAATTGGATCAAAGATAGATGAAATGTGAGAAGCAGCCTGACGTTTGGTTACACCTTGACTTATTGTTCGCTGCATCTCCTCTAGAGGTTTGTAAGATATCAAGAATATATCTGAGCTTGGACACCATACGATTCCCAATGTTTTGATGTTATCTCCATTTTCAAAGCTTACAGATGAGTTTTGTTCTCTGTACTCCGTTGGTAATTGTTTCATTAGTATGTCACTGTTTGATGACCATTTTCTGAGATTGAAGTTGCCTGTTTTGAGTAATGCTATGAGATCTGATTGCAATTGTATTGCTTCATTAAGATTATCACAACCTGATAAACAGTTATCTACGTAGAAGTCTCTGCGTAGGATTTCTGATGCCTTGGCATATTTTAACTGTTCACTGGTTGCTAATTCTTGAAGTACTCTCGTTGCCAAGAATGGAGATGAAGCTGCTCCATAGGTGACCGTTTTTAATTTGTATTCCTTTACTGGCTGATCTGTTGATTCTCTCCATAGAATATGTTGATACCTTTGATCTTCAGGATGTACTTCAATGCACCTGTACATTTTTTCAATATCTGCTGAAAATGCAATTTGATGAGTTCTGAACCGTAGAATGATTGATTGCAAATCCTGTTGAATAGTCGGTCCAACTAATAGCATATTGTTTAATGAAATTCCATTTGTTGTTTTTGCAGAAAAGTCAAATACTACGCGGAGTTTGGTTGTTGTACTTGACTCCTTCATGACTGCATGATGTGGAATGTAGTATGACCCTTGTGTAGTTTGATTTTCATTGATTTGCTCCATGTGTCCTAATTGTTCATATTCTTGCATGAAAGAGATGTATTCATTTCTCCATTCAGATTGTTTTGTGAATCTTCTTTCAAGATGTTGAAGTCTTGTTGTCGCTGTTTGCAAAGAGTTACCTAGCTGTACTTCTTCTGTGCGAAATGGAAGGCGAACGATGAATTTGCCACTTGGATCTCTTGAAGTGTTTTGAACAAAATGCTCTTCACATGCTGCTTCTTCCTTTGAGAGAGGACACGTGACTTCTTCTAGCTTCCAAAATTGGTGTAACTGCTCATCTAAACTGTCAGAGGTGCGTGAGAAACATGTGATAAGACTGGGTGACTCAGATGATGAATGATGTATTGGTCCTGACAAGATCCATCCTAATTGTGTATTCTGCAGCGTGGGGAGACTGTGATGAAGGACAACTCGTTCTGGACGCAGAAGATTTAAAAATAATTCTGCACCAATTAGGAGATCTATTTTATTTGGGATGTTGAATGTTGGATCAGCAAGTCTTATAGTATTGGGTATGTTCCACTCTTGAATTGAAAATTCTGATGAAGGTAGATCACCTGTAATGCGTGGCAATACTGCACATGTCATTCTTACCTTATATTGACTTACTCTGGATTCAACGTCTAAAGAGGTAATATGCGTTATTTCAGACCCCGTGCCATTTATTCCTTGCAGTGGGATATGTACCTTCTCTTTACGTAATTTACACATTTGTACCATATGTTCCGAGATGAAGTTCGACTGTGACCCACCGTCTAGTAACGCTCTACATGTATGCACTCGACCAATATTGTCCCTAACGTTCACTAACGCTGTAGCTAATAACACTTGAGTTTTATATTTAACCCTTGCACTGTGATATGAACCTTGACTTTCAATTTGATTCGAACTGGCATTAACACCTGAATTTGAATTGGTGGTCTTTGATGTCTCGTCACCTACTTGTTCTTTATTACTGGTGGTATTACTTAGAGAACCTTGATTGACCTTAATGTCTGTATGTAAGAGAGTGTTATGTTTCTTTCCACATTTTTTACACGTACTAGCCCGACATTTACGTGAACTGTGAGAGGGATGTGACAATTGAAACACAGGTTATTTTTCTTAAGACAGTTCTGTTTTTCTCTCAACGTAGCCTTTATGAATGACGGACACTGAAATATTTTATGCATTTGCTTACAGAAGATGCATTGTGTGATGTTTGTCGATAAATAAGATTGTGCCTTTTTGGGTCGACTGTTACCCTTTGATTTTATTTCATCTTGGTGTGACTCATTACCTTTGGATTTCATATTTTCTAGCGCCTGACATTTATGTTCTAGAAAAGAAAGTAACTCTGCTAATGGCTGGAAAGATTGATTATTTTGTTTTAATTCCCATTCTCTACGTGTTTGAAAATCCATTCTTTCTACTAGCAATTGACTCAATAATGCCTCTTCTAGTGGTACTTGTAAGTTAAATGCTTTCAGTGCATGAAAATTGCTGGAAAATGTGTTTATGAACTGACGTAACTCCCTTGCATTTTCCTTGTGTATTGCCTGAATGTGTAAGATTTCCCTTATGTGAGTTCCTGCAATCATACGTTTATTTTCGTATCTTTCCTGTAATAACTTCCATGCTACGTCATAGTTCTCTTGCGAAACTGGAAGATTTCTTATTAATTCAAATGCTTCTGCCTTAAGTGCCGATAATAAGTAGTGAAGTTTTTGAACAGGTTGCAATTTAGAATTGCTATGAACCAACAATTTAAAGTTTTCTGAAAATGCTAACCAACCCTCGTATTTTCCGTCAAAGGTAGGTAATGAAATAGTTGGCAGTTTTAGATTATCTGCGCTATTCCCCTCCGAATGATTCTGACCAGTGTGTGTACTATTTTCTTTGAATGTCCCTTTATTTGATCGTTCATTGACTAATTGTTGCATATTTGCCTTTAAACTATAATACCTAGCTTCAATTTCTTCGCGTTCAGTTTCTTGAACACTACCTTCATCTTCTAACTCGAGTGTAGTCTGGATGTCGTCAAACCTTGTCCACAATTCTGTTAAATGTTCAAGCCTCGTTGTAGTTTCACCTATATTTTGTGTTTCGTTAAATGTACTAACGAACTTTTCCATACGTGTAAGCTGTCCTTTGATGTTACCTTTCTGTTTGATAAGTTTCTGAATTTCCCTTTTTTCCATTGTGTAAGATAATTAATTTTATTGATTATGCAAAATATGTGCGTTTGGAAACACTGTAACAGAAGTAAAACGGTGACGAAGTACTCACTTCCCTCTTGTTACTGTCACAAATCACTACCTGTTTTTATTATTATCACTGGAACTTGTTC
Source organism: Thermobia domestica (assembly GCF_964235325.1). Taxonomy (NCBI): domain Eukaryota; kingdom Metazoa; phylum Arthropoda; class Insecta; order Zygentoma; family Lepismatidae; genus Thermobia; species Thermobia domestica. The sequence continues at coordinate 364,933,325 of NC_137454.1, forward strand.
TTTTGTTATGCTAAATTAAATTTATATTACTTTATTGTTGTCATTGTCACACTATTCACACTTGTCACTGAATCTGAGCTGTAACTGTCACTGTTTCGTTCACTTTGTTTTTAATGCATGCTTTATTGCTGACTTTACGTAAATGCCAAATCTGGAAACGGAGGACCAAAAATTTTTGTATGTGATTTAAGGTATTGCTACAACACCTTGTGGACTGTATTATTAACGCTGATTCTAAGATTTGGCCTTGTTATTTTTATACTATGAATTTATTACAGATATAAAATATTCACACTACAATGACTACATGCATTATTGCTTTGCTGTAAACAAGTCTTTATACAACATACATTGCTATGATACTAATAATTATGTTTTTGGTATTTACAATAACTGTTGCATTTATATATATAGAAATCAATGAACTACTTGCATTAATGTACTGATTAAACTGGTAATTAATTGTCTTTGATGCGTATGAACTGTTTTGATTGCAATTATGGGAAATTCTGCTTGCTGCTTGGTTCCACACTGCACATTTTTAACACTGCACTGTTTCCAACTAGCAAGATAGAAATATGTCAATTAAATGAATACACACAAATAAATAAAAAAAAAACAACACATATGGTATTACATAGTTTCAGAAAAAAAAAACATCTAACAAGCTAGCCGCATTAAGTCTGATACATATTTCACAACTTTATGCGTAATATAAATGTATATAGTTAAGCAATTGATATCATACACTACAAGCACTGAAAAACAACGTAACGTTCTCTAATAAAAAGAACGTTACTTTACGAACCAATAAGTTAATCGCTCTACGAACCTTATTGTACACATTATACCCTAAAGTTACAGCCTTATGCAGTAATCAATTCCAATCAGATATTGAACGAGCATGGCGTTACCTTGTGAATAATCCATCACTAAGTTGAACGAGCGCCTTTGAAGGTTAATCGTCTTCCATTTTACCCTCTTCTTCGGTAATTCATCTCGCTACTCTTGTTCGATGCAGTTGAAACCATGGCCTCATCCTTTTGCAATGTCCATCCACAAGGAAGGATGAACAGGTTCAACCTTTTGGAATTTCAAATTCGAAGCTTCTGTCAATTTACTCGTTCGTGTCTCTTTCTATAATGTTGCTATATGAACGGGTATGTTGCGAGGAAACAAAAGAGGCTAGCAAAGAAATCGAATCATAAGATCACCATAAGATGAAAGTCGCATACTCCAGAGACTACCTGATACGTAATGTTGATCAAAATAAATTAGGAATTCTTCAGTTTCTTCTGGTACGATTTGCTGTAAGTAATCCATCACTTCTGACCCTTGTCAGAGAGAAGGAAAACAAATCCGTCCACTATTCCATAGAAATCGGACTTTCTCATTCTCCCTGTAAAAATTCGCCAATCCCAACTGCTGCAGTATGTACTTCGTGTTCGTATGACTTGTCTGGGACGCTTTGGATTACGACTTCCCTCACTACCCACGTCTGGTTGTGAATTTAATTTACATATTCCAATATTTGTTTGTTTTATCCCTCCCCGCTGGTCTAGTGGCAAGCACGCAAGCCTTTGGCGTATGAGGTTCAAGGTTCGATTCCTGGTGGGAGAGCATTGAGTGACCAAAGTGGTTCGGGTTCCACTATAATCAGTAAATTCAAGTCTTCCTTAGCCGACCCGGCAAAACCATGGAACGTAAAACTAAATACAAACCTTTTCTTTTTTCGCAAAAGGAACGTTTTATTATGAAGCAAAACACTATTCAGAAATATAATATTAAAATTTGCAAGAAGGAAATTTATTTCTGCGTAACAAAATTTAAAAATTAATTATTCATAGGTAATTGTTTTATTGTATTGTAACGAGTTACAGTATAATTTCCCAAAGACTCTTCTCATACAATTCTGCTGTTCTCACATGTAACACTTCCCAAGTGTAACACTCCGATTTTGATAAAATTTAGCAGGTAGATATTACACATGAAATAAACGAATGCATGTTTTTTTTTTCTTTTCAGCGGAAAAATAGTTTTAGGGGGCAAAAGCCCCCACCCAAAATTTTGAAATTTGAGTCCCGAAAGGCAAGAAGTGAACCGAAGTGAATAATATTGTGCACAGATGCTATAAATGTAAAACGAAGGAATAGATGTTTCGTATTTTCCTGGAAAAAACGGTTGGACATAATTGCAACGATAGTTTGTGTAGGAACAGTACGCAAAAATAAATAAAGAAAGAAAGAAAAGAAAAGAAAAGAAAAGAAATGATTACGTGTTTTTGATTTTGTGCAGAAAAACAAAAGTGTGACAAAGAGCCCCCCTCCTAAAAATACGAAATTCAACTCCACGAGCCCAGAAAGAAATATACTGTAATAAATGAAAATGTCCACAAATATTGTAGACGTAAAATGAGAGAATACGTGTCGTATTTTCCTATGAAAACTACCTGCGCTTCTGCGGTAATAATTACTTTTTTTTCGGAGGGAATTTAGTCACACCACAGTTTTTCCGCAGAAACTAAAAACACGTATTCGTATATTTTTTTGCGTATTGTCTCTAAACACAGTTTCGTTACAATTCTCCATGTCGTTTTAGGTACTTTTCACTATACTAATGAACACTTTGATAAGTCGTGATTAAATGTTTGAAGGGGTCTGTACCCCACCCAACCATCTTTTCCAGAAAAATGCAACACAATATTCTGTCATTTTAGGTCTACAATATATGCACACGATTTCGTTCATTTCGGTCTACTTCTTCATGCCTTTCGGTCGTCAATTTCAAAATTTTCGGTGGAGACTTTTGCCCCTAAAAACATTTTTTCTGCAGGAAATAAGAAAGAAGTGTTCATTTATTTTTTCTATATTGTCCCTACCCAAAATTTCCTTACAATTCTCCATGTCCTTTAGGCATGTTTAACGTACTGTTATTAGCGCTTTTGATATTTCGAGATCAAAGGTTTGAAGAGGTCTGTGCCCCACCCAACCATTTTTCCCGGGAAAGTACGAAACACATATTCCATCATTTAACGTTTATAATATCTGTGAACAATTTCATTCACTTCGACTAACTTCTTCTTCTTGTCTTTCCGGCCTCAAATTTCTCCAAATTTTGGGTGGGGGCTTTTACCCCTTAAAACAGTTTTCCTCAGAAAAGAAAAAAAACACGTATGTTTATTTCATGTGTAATATCTACCTGCCAAATTTTATCAAAATCGGAATGTTACATTTGGAAAATATTACATGTCAGTACATTCATATAGCTTGCATTTGCGGCAGAAAGTTCTTGTTTTGTGCTCCCTCTTTGCTGGAGAGAATTTCTTAGACTGTTCCTCTTCAGTATACTGGGAAGCTTCCATTCTCCGTGATTTTTTCTCAACGTTGGCGAACTGCTAACCAGACGAAATGAAGAATTTACGGCATTTCAAACTTTTTTAATGTCTGTTTCTCTTTTGAAATTACGATTTGATGACACAATACCATAAGTGTTGAGTCCACTTACATCAGTTATGTAAAATACTGTCATAGGCCATTTTGTTCATTGTTTCGTGGTATAACGGCGAACCATATGATTGTTAGTGTGAACGTCTGATTTTGTTGTGTTGTAATATATGATAACTTTGAGTATTTTCCTCCGCTCTAGAAGTGACCACTTCAGGATATAGTTGTACATTGTGTTTTGCAATTGTAAAATGGCTGATCTTAATGGGTATATATTGTCAAAAGAGACAGCGCACCCAAAAAATGAGAAGTTGTTCGTCTACAGTCATATTATATATAAGAATAAAATTATATTGCAGTGTGTGAAGAATCTGCAACTTCACGAATTAGGAACAATTCGTTATCAGGTATTCTAATAGCGCCGATGTTGGCATCAAAACATAAGGCAGCCCTTGTAGGATCGCTTTTCTCCGGAGTTTTGCCTTTTGCATTAGCTATAGGTACTACGCTTCAAACTTCTAACCAATCCTCTGATTAAGAAAACTACTCAACGTCTCATTTCAATATCGGTACCTGAACAAGAAACTTCAGTTGCATTTGTATATGTCTGCTAATATCTTATCGTCTGTCGGGAATCAATTTCTTCATCGTTTATTGATTTACCAAAAATATTCCTCCTCTACCATCAACAGTGACGTGTATTGTTAGTGATCTGTTAATATACCACGTGCAATAGTCAAAACACACTAATAATAAACAAAACTTTACATACAATCAGTGGCAAAGCCACGATTTCTATTGAAGGGGGGGGGGTCAGTGTCCTCCTCCGGAAAACTTTTTTTTTTTTGTCAATATGGAGACTGAAAGCGCAAATTTAGGTTTTATTCTAGCAACTTTTAAAAATGTTGGGGCTTGGGAGTCCAGATCCCCGGAAACTGCCACTAAATACGCAACTGCATACAATGGAAAATTAATACAGTTTGATAGACAAAAGCAACAATTATGCTTCTGACAAGAGACTTTATATAAGTAAAGCTGCTACTAAAATAAGCAAAATTGCAAATAATTAAATCAATCAAACTACATAATAACATATAAAGTTGCAATATGTTATATCTGACTTCATTAGAACAGTTAGAAGATTATCAGAACGTTAACTCCGCTACGAGCCACAATCTCAATCTATACTGAATCCATCCTCATATTTCTGCATTAAGGCTGGAGTTTAATGGCCCCACTCGGTACCCAATGCTATACATTTTAAAAACTATCACTTGACTCACGGAAATGAAAAAAAAAATACTTAAATAACACACACAAGAACACAACCAGGGAAATGTCATAGAATCTCAATACTTACTAAGCCTTAGTAATTATTAAAGAAAGTATGCGTACGAGTGCAATGGACTCACCTGGTAGTCCTAGGGTTAAAAGTATATCCTTGTATGGATATTTAGATAGAGGAAATACTAGTTCTTGCCGGATTTCTTTAACTACTTGCGATATGTTCCATTATTTTCAAACTAGGGTTTAAAATGTAATTGATTGCGTTTAGGGCGGCTTATAACACTGAAAGGAGTCGTTCTATGATACATGTTTATTAGAACGTTTTATTTTCATTTGATATAAAGAATTACCCAGCAAATTTTGGCAGTTGAATTTTGCCCCCTGACACCCTGTATTTACGATAGGAAATTAAGTTATGTAATGTGCATAAATAATTGCTGTTTTTGATGCAGTACTCGTAGTATTTGCATTAAGGTGCGTGTAATTATTATTATTTAAAACTATATAAATTTTAAAATAACACTAGCACATGAATTCACATCCACATATGAAAATCTCATAGGTGATATGGTAATGCTCTTAAGTCGTAATTAAATTGTACGTAATTACAGATGTACATGAAAAGTCAGAGTGTTAGAGCTGACGGTGGTGAACAGGAGAGGAAGAAAAGAACACATTTCTTTCAACTTGCCTAAGGGGTTTTAAAAGTGACATGACAATTGTGCAGGAAGTATAGCAGGATCTTTCAAGTGAAAAATTTTGTTCTTTAGTCGTCAAAAGAGAGGGGATGGGATAGATGATTTGAATACGAAACTACATTTATACATATAAACTAGTTCTCTCTTTGGTCAACCCTAGCACACTGATAAGCATCAAATATTTTCTGGGCGCTGAGTACACGATATTATATGTGGGCGCTAAATCTACGGGCGCAAAGTATACTCCACGGTTCAAAAACTGGTTTCAGTTTTCCTAAAAATGTCGGGAACCGAAAGACTTGTTTTTGTGCCCACCACTAGAGAAAAGTATAGTGATTATAAGGGGAAAATATTGACCAGCTAACACTTTTTTTTGACTAGATCTGGGCTCAAATGTCATTCGGACTGTCACCAATCACCTTAGCGACCCCGAAAACTATAAGTTTAACACTAATACGGGTCATTTTGAACATATTATATTTCACGTTTCTCCAACCCTCTTGATGATAGCGGCTATATTGGACTTGAACAGCATCTGGAGTTTTCACTATTCACCTCAGCGAACCTGAAAACTATAGAATCAAGATTAATATTAGTTACTTCCGATTATTTTTACATATCACCCTTTTCCCACTCCTCTAGGGGTGTTTTACCTCCACAATATTTTTTTCCAGATTGTATATACAAAGATAGTAGCAGAAGTATCCAACCTGACGTATAGCTGGCAATTGCTGTTTCAAAAACATTTCTATGGTTGAAAATACCAATCTTATAAAGTTTAAGTTTAAAGTTTCTATGTAAATCTGTACGAGCATACATTATCCATATGCTACGTACGTAATCCCTTTTTCTCACTTAGATGTTACATCATGTCGCGGTAGAATGTCTGACATTTAACAGTTTTCCTTATATTACATATATATACGTATGTTACATACATCAGCTATATGTTATGTACTTCTATCTGTATATGAGATCCCTAGCGTCTATATACACTCATATCAAAAATTTCCTGCTCCCGCCAAGTGAAGTTTGTGGTGGACAAACACCGTGTGCGTGGGGTTTGTCGCGGGGTTCTCCCGTTTCCTCTCACTTTCTTCATTCCACCATTTCATTCATTTCTCATCATCAGCGTCTCCTTTTAGCCTAGTCGGCATAACCGTAAAACTCAAAAATTTTCATTTCATTTTTCATATGGAAAGTACGTATAAATGGAACACTTATACGGAAAGTATTATAAAACATATGTTTGCTGCAAAATGTTATATATAGTAGTACTTGAAGTCCAAAGACTACAGGATTTACTCAGGAAACTTACGTTTTTACTACCTCACAACACGTTTTCTTTTTCATTGTGTGACTGTGTGAATAGTGTTACATTTTTTAAATTACTCTGTATTTAATTCAGTTTTTTCTTTTTTAAATATTTATATCTATGATTTGAATACCGGTATGTTTTCTTGTAGCTCAAATTAGGTATGTAACTGAGATATTTGCTTATTGTTACACCAACGCTAGAATTTAAGCAATGGAAAAAAATATATACATATAGTAGAATTTTTAATTTATGATGGTAAGATTTGTTTTATATAAAATACAGCGTTGTTTGTCATTTCATCACTCTTTCTGTACAAGCTAAATATACACAATTACTTGGTTGGAATCTTTCGTGAACATTATTTAGACGCCGATGGGCATTGCCAAATAAAAGTGTAAAAGAACACGAAACAAAGATAGAACAAAAAAATTATATTATTTTCACTCTGTTTCTGAAGGGTAGAGGTCGCTTTAGCAATTTTCATTAGTGTCAACTTTCAACCTTACGTATGAGTTTTTTTTTTAAAACCTACTTTATCCGCACACTTCTTTCTGTTTTCGTTTTCCTACCAAATAAATAACTTCCGTAACTTATTATTTTTCATATGTTATACAGGGTGGCCCATTTTAATCTTTCCATGTAAATATCTCGAAAACAGTTTAATATAAATGAACCAAACAAAAACTCAAATAGGAAATGCCATGGGGCACATCGTATGGTGTTGTCGCGGTGCCTCTCAGGGCCGCCATTCATGGGGGCCCAGGGCCAAACTTTAGAATTTCAAATGGAAACATGGGTCGAGTGATATTTCGTTCGATAGACCTTCAAACACTAAATAGAGTTGTGGTAAAATATTTTTCATATCGGTCATCGTATTTAAAATAGCCTCCAAGACACGATGTCTGTATCAGATAAAACGCCCAGTATCACTAATACGAAAACGGTTGAAATCAATAACTGAATAAAACCTCAAATAGAAAATTCCATAGAACATATCGAATGGTATTGTCACGGTGTCTCCAGGGCCGATCTTCATGGGCGCCCATGGCCCAACTTCAAAATTTTAAATGGAAGCATGGCACGAGTGACACCTCGTTTGATAGATCTTTAAAAACTATAGAGTGTTGTGACAAGAAATTGCTCATATGGGTCATTGTTTGCAAAATGACCACCAAGACAAGATACCTGTATCAGATAAAACGTCCAGTGCCCATAGAATGAAAACGGTGTTCGAAGATCTATCGAACTAGGTATTACTCGCCCCATGTTTCTATTTAAAATTTTTAACTTAGGCCCTGGACCCCTATGAAGGGCGGCCCTGGGGGACACCGCAATAATACCATTCGATGTGCCCCATGGCATTTTCTATTTGAGTATTTGTACTGTTCATTTATGTGCAACCGTTTTCGAGATATGTCCGTGGGAAGATTAAAATGGGCCACCCTGTATTTGTACTCTTTTATCTTCATAAATAAATAAATAGATAAAATACATTTGATTACATAAATACGTGCTCGCTGCGTTTTATGATTTCATGTATCTTTTATTTCATAACGTACTATAAAAAAGAGAAAAATCGAAAAAAAGGAATAATTAATGAAAAGACAATCATATACCCTTACTGTACCTAAGATACTATAAATAACTTTTTTGGTGACTTGTTTTCATGTTATATGTTTTTAAATCAAACTCGTATAACGGTAATGTAGTAATAACATATAAAACTTCCTATTAATATTGCTTTAGCTGCTTAGATTAGAGTACTTTCTCTTGGGTATTACTAATTGACACGTATAAATGAATATCTGTAAGATGAAGCCAAAATTATTTAGATTTTGTGTCCATGACCTCCGTCATTCTAAATCTTACTACTGTGGTGCTACCTCGAATTTCCAAATTCATTAGTTCCAGAAGGTTTGTTGTTTCTTCGAAATTTCATATCTCGAGTCGAATTTTGGAATCTATAATAATGAAGATTCCATCAATTCATTTCAATATTTCATATAAAGTAATACAGATCCCATTAATTGATTTCAATTTTCCTATATAAAATAATGGAGATCCTGTTAATTCATACCAATTTTCTCATAAAATAATGAAGATCATATTAATTCGCTCAATTTTTCCATACAGAATAATGAAGATTCATTAATTCATTCCACTTTTTCACATAAAATAGTGTACACTCATGTCCAAAATTCTTGTCGCATATATATAACTGTCTTCTCGTAAGAATATAATTTGATGATGATTTTGCAGGGTACTTCTAATACTGATACTATGTGTATAATCGGAAAATGTATATTTGTGGTAATTCTCATAGGAAAAAGAATTATAAATTCGAAAATTATCATGAGTGAAATAAAATATTGCAAAATGGACAAGAAAGTTTTATTTTCGTTTTATTGTACCTATTTACTGCTCATTTGACATGAAATTTTCCACATACATGTCCTTTCCGATTATACACATACTAGTTCCGACATTAGAAGAAATACCGGGCGAATTCGTTATCAAATTATATACCTACAACAACATATTTATAGACATGCGACAGTAATTTTGGACATGAGTGTATATCACATTAATTTATTCGAACTTTCCCAAATGAAACAACGGAGACCTATCAAAAAGTTTCAATTTTCTTATATAAAATAATGAAAACCACATTAATTCATTACAATTTTTCCATATAAAATAATGGACATTCCATTAATTCATTTCAATTTTCCCGTATAAAATAATGGACATCCCATTAATCCATTGTAATTTTCCTTAAAGAATAACGCAGATATATTAATTTATTTTAATTTACCCATATACAATAATGGAATTCCATTAATACATACCAGTTTTCCATATAAAATATTGAAGATTAATTAATTTTCAATTTTTACATATGAAATAATGGGAATCCCATTCATTATTCCAGTTTTCCCACATAAAGCAATGGAGACCCATTAATACATTCCAATTTTCCAATATAAAATAAGGAAGATCACTTTTATTCATTATAATTTTCTATATAAAATGATGGAGATCCATTAATTTGTTTCAGTTCCCATATACAATAATGGAAATCTATTAATTTATTACAATTTTCCATAATGAATAATGGAGATTAATTAATTCATTTCAATATTTCCATATAAAATAATGGGGATTACTCAATTGATTTCATTCTCTCGTCAAAAGAATAAATATAAGAATTGATTTTCAAGTAATTTTAATAATATTTGCTTTACAATTAAAAATAATGAATGCAGTACAGTAAACACTGCGTAAGAAACATAAATCAAGAAAACAGGGGCGGATCCAGGACGGACTTCTGGGGGGGGGGCGGTGGATTGTAATACTGCTACTTAGAGCCACTTTTAAGAACTCCAAACTCTGAGATGGGTTTTATTTATGTATAAAATAAAAAGAAAACTTTCTTCTACTGGGGGGCGATCGCCCCCCCTGGATCCGCTACTGCAAGGAAATAAAAGAAGAGTAATCAAATTCCGTATTGACTTTCAAAAGAGATACTGTTGCCCGTAGGAAGACCATAGAAGGGTGGAAAAAGACCATTGATTAGAAGTGAAATCTAAAATCCTCTTATTTGAACACTGTAGGTACTATTTCTCACGAGAGCCATGAGACGAGAATTACATTTTCAAATTCGAGACGAGACAAGAAACGTGATAATTCTTGTCCTGTTTTCGAGATGAGGTGAAATATTTTTTCAAAGCCTAGTTCTTTCAAGTCTTAGATTTCAAACTTTAAGTGCTACATAATTCATAGCATAAATATTATAGACTGATAAAGTGATAATACCTTGGACATAATGAAAAACATTTATCAACGTTTAAAGATACATAAGTCACTATACAATGTACTCCAGTAATAAATTGACGGGTGAAAGTTAAATTGATTCCCATATGATCATGAAAATACTAAGTAATCAATTGTTGAAGAATGATCTACCATCCTATGATCCATCGCCAAGAATGTCTTTGTTGGGAGAGCAAATGGAAGATTATGTTACTCAGTGTTGAGAGTAGTTACTATTTTGAACACAGTGAAGTGTTCTGTGCTCGTATGCAAATTTACAAGTGAACCGTTAAATAGCCGTTTTTTTTTCAATTGTCATATGTGACCTACACTAGACTTTCTGGTAATTAGTAAGGGAGAGTTCGATAAAAAAAAAGTACATATCCGCCTTCTTCAGGGGAGTATCAGTAGTAGGTCGTGTCCTGGTGTTGGTTTCAATACTATGCTCAGAGCTTACCTAGACACTTATCTTCATCAGCACAACGCGCGTCCCCATACCGACAACTGAACCCACCATCCTCTTACCCAGAATATTCCTTCTTCCCTGGCCAACTATGTCTCCGGACCTCTACGACTAGCTACGAATCTGAACTGTTGCGTGCGTGGCTGTTCGGAGTACGTAGTTATACGTACTATTAGGGCGAGGGCTGTACGTTTTTGAACACTGTGTAAATGTCCAAAATGTCCCACGAGTGTCATTTGGGGAACAGTATAATCTACAATCACTTTTTTCTCGTGTACAACTTTGGTCCAAAGCCATGAATTCGTGCTTCGTTTTTTTAAAGCATTTACATTAGTGTAGCTCTGTAGTCTGCATATATATTTCGATTTCTTAGCTAACAAAATCTTGATTCTTTGAAAGAGGTCTCATGATGACGCTCTCGATTTGATTATAAATTTCGAATATTACTTCTTTTTTCTTCTTCTCCTGTATTCTTAATAAATTCAAAAGGTACCTACCTTTTCATCCTTCATTTTGTTGTATGCTTTCCAACTTGTCTTTCAGAATAGCCATTTTCGTTTACGATGTTTTTCCTTTTAATGCCGTACAGTATACAGTTAATTGTTACTGACATCCTGCTCCTCAATGTATTCCTTCCATCTTCCTCAGGCTGCAATTCGCTCATTAAAAAAAGATCATTCCCATCTTTGTTTTCTGTATTGTCATAGTAGTTTTCCCTTTCCTTTGGTACCCTTCTATTTACATTAATTTTATCTTCATATATATTATTCAAATTTCTCTATTCTTTTTAGTTCTTGTCACCTTTACTTCCATTGTATATTTCCCTGTCTTTGTAGGCAATTCACAGATCAACTTTCCATACATTTCATACATTCCAACACCAGTTTTCTTCTTCATGAAATCCAACCGTTGCTGCTTGAGCAATGAGAAATGGTATGGTTACAGTCGAGACTACTTTGAGTAACCAAGAATTAACAAAAAAAGCAGTGTAGCTAATATATACACTGCCAATATATACAAGCAGTATAGCCAAAAATAGGTATACAGTACCGTACTACATTTTATATCATTTCTTATTGTTATCCATCGGGTAGACTTAGTTTCTTTATTATTTGTTCTTAATGTGTGTTTACTTACATCTTAAGCTCGGAAGAGCCGAAGCAAATAAACAAATAAACTAGAATGTTATACTTGATCAATGCAGGGGTGTATACCATCTTTTGGGCCACCCTGTATATATATAAAATAAAGAGTTTTTTTTGTGTGTTTGTCTGTATGTCTGCCTGTGTGCGGCCTGGGGACCAGACGAGTGGACCGAGAGTTACCAAATTTTGGTCAGAGGTACCTTGGGCCAGGACCCAGATCAAGACGAAGCCCTTTTTTCAAAATTGGAACCAGGGGGTCTCGGGGGGGGGGGCGTTTACCGGAACATGTAAAAGTAGTTGAAAATGACCGATATTAGTGTCGAATTCATAGTTTTCGCGGTCGCTGAAATCAATGGTGAAACTCCGATAGCATTAACTTCCATTAACATAAATATGGGTACGTGGATTTACGTGGGGTAAATATGGGTATGTGGGTAATATGGTCAAGAGACAAAAGGTTTCGGGAAAGCGATACAGGGTACATGTCAAATACATGGCTCATTAGGTCGAACAGTGGGTAAGCCTTGCAAGTATGAGTCCTGTCCCATCGCGCGAAAAATAGTAAATAAAAACTCGAAAACAACACATTCAAAGCTGGGAAATTTCCTGTTATACAGTAAAACAAATATAACATTTCACGTAAATTTTAGGTACAGTAGGCAGTTCCAAAGAATTGACAGCAGACGAAAATTTTCTGATGCTGAAAAAGAGAAAAACTCTAGATAAGACGATGAACACCGAAGTTGCTGAGAATAACACTGACTCTCAATGTTCAGTGTGCTAAGGGTGGTTCCATGTTAATCACATTGAAGAAAAGTGGGTCGAGTGTACACGATGTTTGATGTGGTATCATTTTGCGTGTGTTCATTTTGAAACCAAAAAGAAGTTTATCTGTCCTCAGTTTCCTTAGGCAGAATTTTTAATTTCACGAGTTCCATGTAATATTTTTCATTTATAAGTTCCTTTTTCGTACCATTGAGTTCCTAATATTGCCTATATGAGTATGTTTGTCACTACCTTTTGTTCTAAAGCTTATTATTGTAGAATGTATGTGTACTGTGAGGTAATTAGTTAATGTATTTCTATTGCTCATATTCCTTACACTCTAACCCATATTACCCATATATGGGTAATATGGGTTATTTCACATGTGTCGCAATTATGCGTGTAGTACTAAACAGTAAGCGTAATGTACTAATGTTTGCTAATATTTATATGGCGTAATACACAAGCTTTGTTATTACCAAATGTTGATTCAATTGTTTAATAAATTACTGAAATACACAGCTTTATTTTGGAAACTTTCCATATTCCCCCTATTTATCTTATATATGTTTGAAAGTAAAACATATTAGTCGCACATTTCAATTTTAGTACAAAAGAGAAGTTAGTGAAAGTACAATTTGTTGATGTTACAGTTATGATGTTAAGACTTACTGAACAGGAAAGAGAGAGAGAGAGAGAAAAAAAAGGATCTAGTAGTGATACAGACAATATACACCAACGACTTCGCATACAATTGAAGAAGTAGAAGAAAATTATGAGAAGTTATATACAGGGAGAAGAGGAATGCATGTGTAATTGTAATGGGAGATTTCAATGCAATTATGGGAGAAAAACAGGAAAGTAGTTTCGTAGACAAATATGGTTTAGGCGAAAAAAAATGAAAGGGGAGAGGGTCTGGTGAAATTCTGCACAGAGAATTCACCAGTAATTGGGAACACGTGGTTCAATCAGAACAAGACAAAAAGATATACATGCAAATTCCCAATATACGGCGGAAGACATCAGATAGGCTATGCAATGATTCAGGACAGGTATTGGAATAGCTTAAAGAACGCAAACACCCTTCTTGGATCTGACATTTTCTCTGATCATAACCTTGTGCTTGCCGAAGCAGATATTCAACTGAAAAATATAGGCAGAAGAAAAGTAGACAACAAGGTGTTGAATACTCAAAAGTTTAAAAAGGAGAAGGTAAGAAATCTTTTATTTGAGAAATTCGAAGAAAAATTCTTAAATGGGGGAAGGATAGGTGGGGTAGTAACAAACAGTGGGATTATATTATACTTTGCATACAAGAGGCTGCAGAAGAAGCAGTAGGTTACCACGAACACAAGCCCGCTAAGAAACCGTGGGTTAGAGAACAGATATTGCAGAAAACTAGGGAAACAAAAATTGTACTTGAAAGCGATGAGGTTAAGAGTCTTCGTCCCGGCGAAATTAAAATACCGCTAATTTTACAGTAATTAAGTGATATCTTCAAATAAATAAAAGATAATTGAAATATGGAACATAAGCGCCCTAGACAATATTATTTTGCGTGAGGTACCGTTATCACAAGTCACCTAATGGCTTTCCGTTTTCAGCTGTTTAGAAACGCGAAAATAAATGCCGAGTTTCAAAATGGCTCGAAATCGAAAGCAGATAAGTGAGTCGTGATAACGGTTTCTCATGTAAAATGATATTGTCTAGGGCGCTCTTGTTCCACATTTCGATTATCTTTTATCTATTTGAAGGTATCACATAATTACTGTAAAATTAGTTTTTTTAATTTCGGCGGGATGAAGACTCTTAACGGAATACCGTGGAGCATGGAGGCTTCTCAGTTGGGGAAGGTGACCTGCCAATACTGGCAGATGATGGTGATAATGATCAATCACACCAAAGTAATACTAAACAACATATATATAACCGTCATTGTTTTTGTCTGTTTTTACTGCTTCCATGTAGAACTAAACGGCGTGACAAACATCTTGGCATTTGAAGGCGGCGCTACAAGTTCCCTTTAAATGCTGCTAGCAAATGAGAGGCCAGCGGTATTGACAGGTTTACTTTGTACACATCCACGTCTATCCTCTGCCACCTGATCGCGCTGTAGTTTGTCTGCTTGACCATAGCCACACTCTTTTATCATTTGGCAACGTCGTGTCAGAGCTTGCGTTTTTATTCGTTTAGCTGAAACGCCAAGATGTTTGTCACAGGCTTTAGTAGTTACCTTCAGTACTGATCCATTTCATTTTCTACCAAGTATTGCGGGGACGCGTCTCCCCTGTCCTCCCCGTGAATCAGTCACTTGCATTAATCATCTGGCTCGTTTATTCTGAAGAACATAATAGTGCAATGTTAATCTAAATATTTAATCTTATTTGTCTATTATCATTATTAAATTTACTTATAATAATGAGGCAATTTATAAATTATATCTTTATAATAATAAGGCAATTTATAATTATAAATTATATCTTTATAATAATAAGGCAATTTATAATTATAAATTATATCTTTTCTATAAATTGAAGTCAAGGAATGTAAAACAAAAGAAAAGAACAGCCCACACAAATACCAAATAATTATTCGGGAAAAGTGTTACTGGGTTTGCAGTCGAAATAATATATATTTTTTTTTTCGAATGTCTATCTACATTATCCACATCAATCAAACCAAATAAATTTACCGTGACAGGACAGGTCAACAAAAGTTTTAAAAAAAAAATGTAGGAAATTGTCATTAGCGTGGGATGTTAGGGAGCAAAAGATAAAGAAGATGAATACGGTATTATGAATGTAGGTGACGAAGACAAATCTGTATATACAGACTGTGACCAAAGAGAACACAGATATAGCTCAGTAGATTGGTTTTTCCTCTAATGCCTTTCTGAGCAATTTAGAAAAGCCACTTGTGTCGGCAGAAGAGGGAGCCACTTTTAAAGTGAGTGCCTCTTCACGCATTCAAGAGTTTTAACGTCGCGAAACTAATCAAGATGTTTCGATTTCTGAGACAGAAACATCTAATTTTAGGTTGTTCTATCGCTTCTTCCTTTGTTTCATTTCTGTAAAGATGATTCTACTTAAAGAAAAAGAAAAAGAAAAGAAAAGAAAGCTTAAGGAAAGAAAATAGTGTGTATGCATTTGCTAAACGCAGCACTTCGTCTCCTTTCTCTTCAATATTATTCTGCTTAAGGTTGGTGTAAAGGGACAAGTTTCGCCGAGTACAGTCTTCGTATCTCTCTCATGTATTTTTTACTTTTTACGAAAATTTACAATTTCTCTTACAAATCTAAACCTAGAGACTTCAATTTTTTAGAGAAAGAACTTCATAATCTATCAAAGGCAACAACTTGTGCCGAATTTTTATTTAGAGTTTTCTTCATTGTTGAAACAGATCCATTGTTAAAGGTTTGGAATTTCAACAATTAAGCCACTTCAACAACGAAGAAAATTATAAATAAAAAATCGGCACGGTTTGTTGCCTTCGATAGGTTATGAAGTTGCTTCTCTAAAAATTTGAAGTCTCTAGGTTGAGATTTGTAAGAGAAATTGTAAATTTTCGTGAAAGGTGAAAAATACATTAGAGAGATATGAAGACTATGCTGACATCTATCGGGAAAACTTGCCCCTTTAAACCTACCTAACCAGTGGTTCTCAATGTGGATGTTAATTCTCCCCCACCCCCCTAAGACGCGTTCTATTTTCCAAAGGGGAGATTGAAACAGAAAGGAACGATTCGGTGGCAATATATTGTCTAGGGGGGTGTTTAAGATTTCATGAACTGTGACACTATTTTCTTATTATTTGGCGAAAGATATTACGCATTTTATGAATTATCAAAAGTTTATATATTTGAATTCCTTTACTTCGCTATTCAAACTTACTTCCTAAATTTTATTCACTTCTGTCGATATTCCAACTTTCTTCTTACATTGTACTTATTTATTTTACTATCAGAACATTTCTTTTCTAAATTATATTGAATTCTTTTACAATTAGTGTCTTCTTCCTAAAAATATAGACTATATTTTCGTGATTCACTATTGGAATACTCCATTTCAAGTTCTATTGACTATTTTCACTATTCGTACCTTCCTCCTATTTTTTATTGAACTGTGTCTCTATTCGCGCTTTATTGCTAACTTTTATTACATTGTTCCATAGTTCGTATTTTTCCTAAATCTTATTGAAATCTTTTACTTTTATTACGTTTTTCTATTTTTCTTATTAATTCTTTTGCTATTCAATCTTTCTGAACTGTATTCATTTCTTTACTATGAAAACACGTCTTCCTAAATTGTATTCACTTACTTTACATTAATACATTTTTTTTATCTAAAATTGTGTTCATATCATTCATTGTTCGAAAACTTCAGTCTAAAACTGAATTCACTCGATTCACTGTTCAAACAATTCTTCCTAAAATTGTATCGACTTGTTCACTATTCGTATTTTTTTTTCCTAAATTTTATTCACTTGGTTCGCTTTTCGAACTTCCTTACCAAATTGTATTGTTCACAGCACTTCTTCTTGAACCTCTATTTATTTGATTTACTTCTTTGTAAAGTTCTTTTCATGTGATTCACTAATGGAATACGTCTTCCTGAATTGTATTGACTTGTTCACTATTTGTATTTCCTTCCTGACTTTTATTAAATTATTTCATTACTCATATTTTATTTCGACAGGGTGGTCCAAAAGTAGATATACAGTCCCGTACTGACTAGCTCATGGCATTTTTATAATTTTCTTATTGTTATCCAATCAGGTAGTGACTTAGTTTCTTTATTATTTGTTTTTAATCTCTCTTCACTCATACCTTAAGCGTGGAACAAACAGAGGCAAATAAACTAATTGTCTTAATAAACTAAAATGTCATATTTTGTAGGACTGTATAACTACTTCTGGGCCACCCTGTATTTTAATATTAATATTGAAACCATTTTACTAAATTTTATTATCATGTTTCATTATCACAATATTCATCCTAGATTGCATTAATTTATCTTACTATTCGAATCTTGTAAGTGTTCATTCGTTTTACTATTTGTACGCTCTTCATGAATTGTATTAATATTTCGTACCAGGCCTGTCCCCCCTAAACTTTTTGTGGTCTCTCCAGACTTCAACACAAAAAACACAATATAGATATGTGCAAGAGGATTTTTAATGACTTGGCCCTCCCTAAGATATCCATGGCCCCGCCCCCAATCCTCTGTGGCTGGTTGCGGGCCTGTTTCTTACTATTCGTATTATCGTTCTAAATTTTATTGATGTATTTCATTATTAGTACTTTCCCCCCAAAATTTTATTGACTTGTTTCTATATTCGACACTTGTTCATGAACTTTATTGATTTGTATCAGTGTTGAACATTTTCCCTGAATTCTATCTACTATTTAAACATTTAACTTCCTTTTTTTTTTTTTTTTTTTAAAGGAAATCTTGATTTAGGGGTCGTTCAAAAATTGTGTGGCCCTGATCCAAGATCTAATATATTTCAATCAAAATTTTCTTGTGGGCCTTATATCTGGAAAACTTCATACAGTGTAGCCAAACCCAAACTATCATTTAACTCAGTATGATGTGCTTAGTCCATAAAAAAATACGAAAACTCGATTTAGGGGCTGTTCATTATTTTTTTGGGTCCTGGCCCAAAAACTACCAATATATTTCAATCAAAGATTTTCTTCTAGGTCTTATATTTGGAGAAGTACATATAGTGTAGTCAAACCCAAAAATTATCAGTTAACTCAGTATGATGTGTTTACAGGTCCGCAGCTAGAGAGGGGGCTAGGAAGGCTTGGCCCTCTTAAACTTTTCATGGCCTCTCCACACCTCAATACAAAATGCTATTATTAATACAAGAAACACACTTTAGACATTTGTAAGAGAACTTTTAATCACTTGGCCCCCTATGCTATTCATGGCCCCCTCGAAATCTCTGTAGCTGGTTGCGGGCCTATGTGCTTATTCCGTAGAGAATACGAGAACTTATTTAGGGGCCGTTCAAAAATTTTGTGGCCTGTGATCCAAGACCTAATTAATGGCCAAGATCGGATTTTTTTGATCATTCCTAACATTATTATTTATTAATATATTTTGTTTCCCATTTTATACCCTGCCAGAAACGTTATTTCAGATTGTGCTTGGGGGGGCAAGACCCCTTGATTTAAGTAAAATTTTTCGTTTTTCACTGATTTATCATTATTCTTTAGATAAAGTCTATATAAATCTCAAACTCAGAGGGACAATTGCCCCCTTGGCCCCTCTAAATGACGCCCCTGGATTATTCTTATAGACACCCCATTAGAAATTCATATTTTTCGTTTTCTCTTTGATGAAAAACTCACATCGTTTCTCGTTTCAGTAAATTATCTATTCATTTCCATCCTGAATACCTCTTTACATACCAGAAATAACATTAAAGGCTTAGAGTAATCAGTCTTATTTCATAATCTTCAGAAATGTACTATATTATTTTTAAAAAAAGTTTGTAAAGAAGTCTTTGAACTAGAAATGGAAAAACGTTAAGTTATTTTGTGTATATATTTGGCGTCTGTAGACCCTATTGTAAACTTTGTTCATCTTCAGGTCTAATCATTCTGTCACTATAGTCATTTTTCATTTTAGAGTGACAGCTGTCATTTTTTCCTCTTCTTCTCTTTCTCTCTTCATGCCATAAAGAAACTTAATCCTTCCTTAGGTGTTTTTTTTTTTTAAGCAACAAAATAATTGAATGAATGAACTTAGCTATGTAAGGGAGACAACTTTTTCTTTTAAAAAAATATTTGTGGGTGTATATGTCTGTTATGGTCAAATAAGAGTTATTCGATTAACGGAAGACAAAGGAATATTGTAAATGCTTCCAACAGCATAACAGTATGCATTCATAAACTAAATGAATCCTGCATTTCCCCCCATTGAGTGTTCCATATAATATGCAGCGCACCATTTCTTGTCTATACATGTTTAAGTACGTGAAATGGATGTTTGCTGTATAATTACTATTTGAATATTCATATAGAATGGCGAATAAGCTTGTTTAACATAGTTACATTCATAGGATACACTAATATAGGTCTATAAGTCAATAGTGGTTTTCTTGCCCACTTACGGAGATTTTTACAATTGTCTTGGTGTTGAAGTGTGTTTTCTTTAGTACTTTCGCTTCTTGACTCAACAGATAACGCTACCCGTTTCTTCGAATTTTTCCAATTCAACTTCCAAAAATGTTGTCATTTCAGTATCGGTGCACCAAGAAACTGAGCAGTAAAATCTCTCTGTCTTCAGCATATCATTATTGTAGTTTCACCATAACTCAAGTTTATGAATAGCTTCTGTAGTGAACTTACGTGCCATGGGAACGGACGTATAAAGAAATATGGTACTAAGAATTCTCTTTGGTATCTTTGACATGCTTTTTGACTATAACAGTGAGGGTCCCATGCTGAAACGGACTAACTACATTTGTGTTGATATAGAAATAGAGTAACATTTGTGTTGAGAACCAAAAAGTTCTTCACTCGCCATCAGAGGTAAAAGTGTGGGGAGCGCAGGGGAACGCCGTCCCCCCACCTCCAGAAATATGTACGACGTCTCCCAGTTCCTAAGAAATTACAATGGGGAAAGATAGGCAGGGGAACGGCGTGACTTCATACCACTACCTACCGTCCCTCTACCTTTTCAGATCCACTTTTATCCCTCAGCCTAGGTATTCATATCATAACTTCAATGTATTTTTGGATAGCCCACATATTAGTTCCTAAGTGAAGTTTTGACCCGACTAGGGTAGATCTCATAGTTTTGGAGCTATGGACCTTTAAATTTCATTTTTTTAAATATATATTCGGCAGCCTATAACTCCGAGAGGAAGTATTTGTTCACCCAGGTTAGTCTAAAGTTTTCGTCTTATCTTGGTGTCAGGAATCACCTCCCAAACGTTGTCGGTGTTGTTTTGAAACACCCTGTATAGATATTATCTGCAAGCCGTACCTAATGTAGCTCAATTACCATTTTATTAAAAACACATCTAAGAAAATAATACTTTAGTCCTCTCGCCTGTAAACCTACGAAAATGGAGTTAGGTTCCCCTGGTTCTCATACGACGACATGTAAATTTCAAATGTAACGCTTTTTTGTTGAAAATTGGTGATTATTGCTTATAATGTTCTTTTTTTTCTTTTATTTTTTTTATCAGTTTCAAACAAATACGTATAAGATTTCTGGGTATACAATCTCTAGCGTATTCAGTGACGCTTGGATGGATGTGAAATTAGACTGAAATAAATGCAAATAAGCATGTAATTGGAAATTTATCCGCTAAACTAATTTTATATCTGATAAAATATATTTCTACTGCAAATATAAGTATTTAGAAACTAATTAATCATACTGACAAATTTAATATATATATATATATATATATATATATATATATATATATATATATATATATATATATATATATATATATATATATATATATATATATATATTTAATATATATATATATATATATATATATATATATATATATATATATATATATTAGATAATGCACACTCACTCCAATAACAGTATCTTTATTTTCTTTCCTATCGTGAATGTGGATATCCATTACTTACTCTACAACGAAGAGTTTGCTAGCAGCTTTGTGAAGAATTTCCATATTCTACTTGCCTTTTCGTAAATAGTAGTACAATATGAATTTTAAAAATATTAGTTATTGTGCTCATGAGAAGAGATATGAAATTTCCACAAAAAAAGAAACAATAGATTTCTGCTCTTGTGTGACGTGTGAATAAAAAGTTTGAGACGATCGTTAAGAATATAAACTAATCATCTGACATTAAGTCAGTAATTATCAGCTACTGTGCTTTCGAAAAGAATGGCTGTCAAAAAATTTTAAAAAATCCGGGTCTTTTGTGTTGAGATTCTCAACTTTCATTCACTCTCTCTCTCCTCTCTTGTAGAGAGAGGAAATTGAAGAACTCAAGAAAATTAAGAACTCAAGAGATTATCACACAATACTTTCTACAAGTATCAACAATCACATGGCAGTTCGATGCAGATTGATATTTATTTCCAACACTTATGTGGGAAAATAAAAAGTAGCACTCTTTTTGCAGTTACATATTGGCGGAAGTAGACATTTGGCCGACCTAGCACTATAAATAACAGTGCATTATATTCATACGAATTATTTGGAATTATATGCATATTAACACTATATGCAGGCCTAAGGCACTCACCAAGCCCATATCCTGGGTGGGTCTTTGGGGGCCGCCTTCCCTAAATTTTTGCTGCCCCCCCTAAAATTTTCACGGTAGGCTTGCAAATGAACTATAATAAGGTTGGACCGGGCCCCCCTAACTTCAGCCGCCCCCCTATATTTTTGGACTGGCTACCGGCCTGGTACTCACGCAACAATTTTTATAGAGACAGTTTGGCTACGAACATATAATTTGAAGTACTCACCAACTATCTCTATAAAAATTGTTGCGGCAGTACCGCATGAATCTGAAAAATGGATATTTGAATAGGGCACACACTAGTTCCTGAGTAAGTCTTGACCCGACTACGGTAGGTTCCATAGTATTGGAGCTATGGACCATTAAACTTCATGTTTTCATGTTTTCCTCAGCCTCCGAAATGACGGATTTTTACACCCAGATTGATGTATATCTTTTGCCTTATCTTGGTGTCAGGAATCACCTTCCATTGTCGGTATTGTTCTGAAACACCCTGTATATATTTCCAGTACTTATGAACTAACATAAAGTAACGAAACACTTTTTTCAGTACCATATTGCAGAGTGTAGATGTTTGGTTAGTTTGCCATGATATAGTAAGTTATATTAAAGGGTGCAATGTAATTCCCAGTTTACGGCTATTTATTATAACAATATGCATATTTTAACGTTACATACGAAAATAACGAATTTCTTTTTCACTCTTATTAGCGAGAGACCAAAACTTCCACTCTCAATTTCTTCCAGTAAAACTATATTTTCCCATTTGAATATAAGATTGATTACGCATCGTCTAAATAATTTACACAGTCTACGTTGTTTACATTGTCTACATATAAACGTAGATTATCGATATGTATTGTTTACCTACTTACTTCCATTGTCTATGTATAATTAGACTATCAATACGCATTGTCTACATAGGTTACTTGGTGTACATTGCTTACATTGTCTACGTGTAATTGTAGATTATCTATTTTTACACATAGACGCACCTAACTTCTTTAAACTAAAATCGTGAAGCCTAAGGGCTTTCATATTATTCAATGAATTTTCGATTATAATTTTATTTTGGGGGCTACAGGGTCTCAGTGAAACAACACACACTTCTGATGCGTGGTCTCACTGGTTTGACCCCAGTTATTGTCAAACAAGGGAGCCGATCCTGGGAGGGCCCGGGCCCACCCAAAGCTCATGTGGGCCCCCTATTGTGTTTATGAATATGCAATATTTGGTATAATTTGAAAGCAATTTGTCTTAAAATCCTCATACCTTCTGCATCTGAATGCCCCTCCATATTTACAGAGAAATCGGCGCCCTTGCTGTCAAATGGGCCATCTGGTGGCCAGAAACCGTGTGAGTAAATTTTCTCGTTTCTTTCCCCTCTCTTCGTTCCACAATTTTTTACAGTACCATCATGTCCATC
This sequence comes from Thermobia domestica, assembly GCF_964235325.1. Lineage (NCBI taxonomy): Eukaryota > Metazoa > Arthropoda > Insecta > Zygentoma > Lepismatidae > Thermobia > Thermobia domestica. Next base: position 364,956,941 of record NC_137454.1, read on the forward strand.
TCCCTGAGCCTTGGGGCATAAACATGGTATCTTAAACTTAAAAAAAAAAAAAAAACAGAAATGACTGGATATTGAAAATAGTTGTTTTAGGAGCTAAGCATTAACAGAAAAAAATGTACAAAAAAAAAAAAAACACGTTTATCAATATTTTATCCGTAATCATATACAAAAGCGGAATTATCACTAGACCCCGGCCTAGGGGAACACATTGGACGAAAATATGAAATGTAATATTTATTTATGTAAATATGAACAGTAAGATTAAATATATTTCAGGTTTAGACCATGATATTACGGCTTTGTCTTTACGAGAGAACAATGTATGAATACTTTAGTTTGCTTCCATTGTAGATTCTTCTAATACAGACCTGATAGTTTAGGAAAGCTATTACGCTACAATCACAATCACAATCACAAAACTTTTTCTTTTTTAAATCATAAGTAAGGCACAAATAGTTGTGCTCTTCCAAAAAAAATTCGGATCCCCGACCACGAGGTCGGCATGCAATAGTTAGATCATTTTCACTCACCCTGTGTACCTATATACCTAAAATATTAATATTATTTTTGTGGTAACTGAAGACAAGTAAAACATTTATACAATACTGTTATTCTATATTAAGCTTTGTGACAAAATTTAGATACATTTATAATTTATTATTACACCTTTTATCATTGTTGCAAATAAAGTTCCCTTGAATTCACAGTTTTGGCATTTAAATAGCAGCTTTACGTGCTGCCATCTAGCGTGCATATTTTAAATAAGATTCAGAAAAGAAAATCTCATTTCGTAAACGGTTTGAAATTCTCATTCAAAAGTATTTGAGATAGTAATTTATTTAAAGTCTGTTGATTCAGAACAACAAGGAACGTTTTAATAGTTCTGGCTTAGAATCTGGAAATGCAAATAGGTACGCAAATTGCACAAGCGGAAATGTGGTTGCAGATTGAGATTAAAAACCTTTATTGGATTCTCTCGTCTGCAGGGAGTAATCTACACCCCCCCCAGAAATTTCTTACACACACCCCTGGATGGAAAAAGGAATACTCCCCCAAATCCAATTGTATCAATCAGTATCAGATAGGTTATTTATTACATCTAGTTAAAAAGAAAGGAAAACTGGATTTCTGGAAAACAACTAAATCAATGAATAATTTTCTTATGAAAGATACTCAGAGCCAATAACGTAGCTAGGAAGGGGCAGGAACGGAGGGAGATTAAGAGATCAAATAATATTACAACAATTAACTTAACAACATGATTGCAACTATGTACAGTATTAATTACTAAACTTTTATAATGTGGTTTCAGCATGGGACGAGGGATTTTTTTTCCTAATTAATATTTTAGGGGAAAAAAATCACCCACTTAAACTTGCTGGGGGTGAATAAATTAAAATAATGGCAGAATTTTGCAAAATAATTACAATAATTCGTATGTAATCAATTCATATGCAATTACTGCCAAAAGTGCCCAAATATTTCTGTATTTTCTTCAAGAAACAGTCTTTAAATGAAGGCGAAATGATATTTCTGTTGAATGTGGCGAAATGATGTTTCTGTTGAGTGTGGAGTCTTCATCCCGACGAAATTAAAATACCGCTAATTTTGCAGTAATTAGAATATATGTGATATCTTCAAATAGATAAAAGATAATTGAAATATGGAACAAGAGCGCCCTAGACAATATTATTTTGCGTGTGGTACCGTTATCACAAGTCACCTAGTGGCTTTCCGTTTGTAGAAACGCGAAAATAAATGCCGATTTTCAAAATGGCTCGAAATCGAAAGCAGATAAGTGAGTCGTGATAACGGTTTCTCATGTAAAATAATATTGTCTAGGGCGCTCTTGTTCCACATTTCAATTAACTTTTATCTATTTGAAGATATCACATAATTACTGTAAAATTAGCGGTATTTTAATTTCGCCGGGATGAAGACTCTTAAGTATGAGGATGGGGAATATCATAACTCAAGAGGTGAGTCTTTTTTCTTTTTTTGTTTTGTTTTGTTATTTAGGAGGAGAAAATAACGGATTTGAACTTGGCTTTCTCTTTGTATTAATATGAAATCTTATCCAATGTACAGAAATTAATCTATTACAAAGTTTTTTAATCTATTACAAAGTTTTAAGCAGATTGAGCTTCATAAATTAAAGCTGCGAGGGAGTGGAGAACATGGAACCAGTTACTCTTGCTAATAGTTGCGTAACAAAATATACTGTTTTCTTTGAGTTTGTTTAAAAACGTATATCACTATTCTGAGAGCCCGCCCCCCCTCGTTTTATTTTGAACACCCCCCAAGTAAATATTTCTGGTGTACTTACTGCTAGTCTGGGCGTGTGGTGCTGGTTCCCTTGATTTAATCTCCTTCTCCGATTATATATATATATATATATATATATATATATATATATATATATATATATATATATATATATATATATATATATATAGGTATATAGCTCAGGCGGGGGAATGCGGAGGACGCCTGAACTAATAGATGGAGGATGACAGAAGAAGCAAACAAGAAATGTAAGTATTGTACAGGGTATCCGAACAATCCCTGTACCCCTAGGTTTGAGAGAACAATGTAACTAAAATTTTAATTTGCGTACTGGTAACACTGACTAAATAAAACTTTCTTACAAGGCTGTCTATAATATTTATTATAAATTAACTAGAAGGAGTAGTAGTCTGAAGAAGGAAGTGATATATTTTCGAAACTGTAACATTTCTAGTTAATTTATAATAAAGATTATAGACAGCCTTGCAAAAAAAGTTGTATTTAGTTTGTGTTTAAAATGGTAACACTTCTTTCAAAGTTATAGACAGCACAGTCTGGTATTCCTACTTTTAAGCAATGTCCGTTATCAAGGTGACGTGGAATATTTCAGTTGTGGAGCTATGGCTCGTGTGAGTGGTTCCAGTTAAAGAGTTCCACCCTCATTAATATGCCCTCGTGAATCCTGGACCTTACAACACCAAACAACTCAGTGTGGGAAATAATAAAGTTATTCGTCGGTACAGGACAAATGAAGGGTGCTTTCAGGAAGATAATCCTTCAGATGTTCTGTAACATACCAAGGAAGACACGGAGACGCACGATTGAGCATCGTGTATATAGCAAGATGGAGCACATACAGATCAGCTGGATACATAGTTCATGTATATATTTGTTCAACTACAGTACGTACTAAATAAAAAAAAATTAAAGTTGTACTCACGCTGTTCTCTGTGATACTCAAACCTAGAGGTACAAGGACTTTTCGGACAATCTGTACTTTCAAATAGTATTGGGTTGGCTCATAAGTACGGGGGAATCTTTTAAGTTAAAATTTTGCTGAAAACTAAAATGTTTTGCAATGCTTTTTATGATAGAATTATATACTGTACAAAATAGGGTGTTTAGTTTTTTTATGCTGATATATTTTTGTTCTTTTCAGGTTATTAAAATGGAGTGTCAAGTCGACAAAAAAAAAAAGTTCATCTTCGACACCTTCTGCTTTTTGCCTTTAATCGAGATGCCAAAGTCTCTGATGCTGCTTGGGAGATTTGTAAAATGTATGGTGAAAGAGCTATGTCTCTTAGAACGGTTCAAAATTGGTTCAAGCGATTCAAAGACGGCAATTTTGCCCTCAAAGACATGCATCGCACAGGACGCTTCGTTCAGGTTGTTGAGGAATGACCTGAATCAGCTTATTCACGAAAATCCACACCAAACGACGAGGGAAACTGCAGAGATAATGAAATGCTCCCACAGTACCATAGAGCGTCACATTCACTCGATGAGAAAGGTTCAAAAGTGAGTGATGGGTTCCGCATGCTTTTACCGACAGCAACAAAAGTCAACGAACTACAATCTCCGCCAGTTTCCTTGCCCGTCATTGATCAATTCATTGACACAAGCAGCCATTCCTCTTCCGAGTTGATACCGGCGACGAAAAATGGTGCCTATACGTTATATCACTGTTGCCACACTTGGCACAATTGTACCAAATTCAGCCCTTTTTGTCATTCGTCGGCCCGTTGGTACCACGCTGGCATTTTCAGCCCCTTTTGTGAAAAAGTTGGTACTGTACAATTTTACCCAATTCAGCACCATTTAACAAATACATGACACATTTTCTGAAGTGTCAGTAAGACTTAACCCTACATCTCTTTCTTTTGATGTATTTCATGGAAGGTTCTAGGACCCTGGACCGGTTTTCCATTTTTTTACAAATGTCAGTTAACTTACCTTACCCTCTATACTCTTCTTAGTATACTCTTCTTACAGTCTATTATCCTTCTTTGGCCTTGAAATAAGCGAGAATAAGGTGCAATAATTTATATTGTAATATTTTATTATAACACTGTTTACACATCAACTCGGAGATGATTGATTTGTTCCTAGTTTTATATTTTTTCATATATGGCCATAATACTTTTTTGGTTTATTGGTCACTTTGAAATAAAGGAGCGTTTTGTTTCGTTACAATACATACCGAAGATGATAACTGTTTTCCCTTTTAATTTGCAGCCTTACGCGTGAGAAAAGTTTCATCTACTTCCAAGGTTGTTCGGGTTCTTCCTATTTGGATGTTTTTAAGAAGTAATTTTTTAAAAAGAGCATTTTCTTGATTTGCTTCCTTGAAAGAGGGGGGGAGGGGAGTAGTCATATCGAAGTTTGTCCACATACCATTGAGGCAGGGGGTCCTTTGTTAGGGGTGGTAAACACAATAGAAACCTATTGTATACGTAAGAGAGAAGCACCAGTGGGTGGTCTAGCAGACAATGGCTAGAGAGTATAGTTGTATAGAAATACACTATTGTTTAAATGACATATGATGACAGGTAATGGTTGTTGTACTATTGTATGTATAGTAGTGACATAAAAGAGAATAATAAAAGAGAAACCTTGGAAACTTGTTGAACAATGCTAGCTTGTTATAAAGAATAATAAAAGAGAAACCTTGCAGGTGTATGTAAAGAGAAACCTTGCAGCTGTATGCGTTAAAGAATATTAATGTAGCTGATGAATAATAGCGGATTGTTATAAAAAGATTTTTTAACCCGGCGGCGGCGGAAACGCGGACGCGGCGCGGGAAGGCGCGGGAAGGCGCGGGGGCGCGAACGGAAAATACCCGCGTGCGCGGGCGCGAGCGCGTGACGTCATTTGAAATTTTTATTTAAATATTGGTTTTAAAAAATAGGCATGTATAGTTTTGTTAGCGATGGAGAACCGTCAGTTTGTAGAAGACATTGATGTGAAGCATAAGTTAGACGCTGAGAATGAATGAATATCCAGATTCTCCAGATTGTACATTTGATGAAAATGAATTAGAAAGATATGAAAACGATAATATAAAAGTTTATGCAAGTGATAGTGATGCGGGAATAGATAATGAAGTGTATGAATTTTCGCAAGATAATTCAGATTTTGAGGCAAAATCAAATGACGAAGTGGTATCAAATGTGGACACGCCGCCATGTTCACCTGATTTATCAGAATTAATTTGGAACTGTGAATGTGGTGTTAACTATGTGGATGTGAACTGTGTAGGAGACTGCATTGCGAAATGGAAACCAAATGATTATTTAATATGCTATGCATGTTATTGGCATGATACATGTGAATGGTCTCATGAATGTTTTTATTGTAATGATGACGTTTTAGACATTCGTGTTTGGTCTGTGTTAGTGAATCCTTGTGTACAGGAGGAATTATTTGACATTTATGCAGAAACACATACAGTTATTACAACATTGACAAGAGATTATTTTAATATTACATTTGGTGAACTATCAGTGGATGTGAATGTACGAAAAGAACTTTTAAGTATTTTCCTTGAAAAAGACAGATCGAACGAGTATAGTGAAGTGTGTTAAGAAAACGTACTGTACATAATGTATTTCGAAAATAATTTTTGTATATCATGTAATGAAGAACATATTAGTGAAGTTTGTGTTTTAAAAACTTTAAGTGCATACTTACGTTTTAATAATAATATTTGTTGTGAACAATGCTTGCTGCATCTTGAACATCAATGTTTATTTCACGATGATATTGGAACTTTTGCTGTAGGATATTTATCCAACGACATAACTCTTATTGATTTATTTGAAGTGTTTGAAGAACAACATAGTGAAATTTCAAGTATAAACTTTATACGCAAAGTGCGTGATTGTTTAAAGAACACTGAATTTGTTGGACAAATTATACCATTTTTCTTAGAACGTAAACATAAAATTTCACCATGTGTTAATGAATACATTATTGACATACAAGGTTTTAAGATTTCAAATCATGAATTTATTATACGTGAATTTTGTTTAACTGCGTGTGATGATACAGTAAATTTGCATTGTTTAATAAAATCACCAGTAGAATACAATATACTTCCATTAGGATGTCAAAAACAAATTGAATGGTTAACATTAAACTTACATGGATTAACTTGGAATGATAAATGCGGTTATACTGTATCACACATACGTAACCTTATATATCAACTTTGTAAACAAGATGCAACCTTTTATTGTAAAGGTGCAGAAAAAACACTTTGGATTAAAAATATTTTTGCACTAGCTAATGTTATTGATTTGGAAAGTAAACAGTGTCCACCATTAAACACAATGCATGCAAACGTATTTAATGATTATTGTGCTTTTCATGAACAAAATATTAAACTTGAGAAAAAATCAGGATGTGCATTTCGTAATGCACAACAGTTATGTTATTGGTGGAAGTTTCAACGTACTATAACATTAACTAATGCATTTGCAAAGTTGTAAAAAGAATATGATATGTTCTTGTAAATAAAAATACAAGATTTTCAATTGTAAATAAAAAATTTTTATTAAACTAATCTACTTGTTTTTCTTTTTCATTATATTGCTTACATGATTGAATACAATTTTATCATTTTGTTTAAGATTATTTTTTTTGAACAAATTTAAACATTCGTTAAAGCTTTTCTTTCGTACAATATGATGCAGAAAGTACAACACAAATTGTCCACACAAGATTGAATTATCATCTTGATATGCGGAACTATTTGTAAAATATATTTTACAATTTTTATTTAAAAAAGTTTTTATTTCTTTTGGAAATGGTAATGCTAAGCTATCGAAATAGTATCCTCTTTGATTTTCATCAATGAATACACACACCCAATGTGTGCCACCTGAAGATGAATTGCTTAAATTTATAATAAGTCCAGCCGGTGGTTGTACAGTTTTTGGTATTCTATCAATAGGATAAATGCCATGCACATTTGCACCAGTAAGTTTATCACGAAGTAACACTTTTATTAAATCATCCGTGTACATAACTTTTGTTTTTTTAAATTCACATCACTTTACATCACTTTATACCCGTATATGTTGGAAGACCTAGTGGAGTATATGGAATATTTTCATAAAACGAAATAATATGTTTAAAATATTCATGACAGAGTTTTTTATAACTTTACCAATAACGGTGAATGGTGCTAACGCATAAAAAATACTTTTGAGAAACTTCATAGTATGATACCTTGCAACTCTTTGAATAATCAAGCACAAATATTACAATATACAATGTTTAACACACTTTGTACCAGTAGGGCGCATGTAATTCATATGCTTAGAAGTGAACAGTTATACTTCTTTTATTAAAATGATACTTTTAAAAAGTATTATCAGTATATATATTTCTATCTTTATCAATTTGAATTAAAGAATCAAACTGAGCGTAAACAATACATGTTATAGGCTCAGTTAAATTTTCAGAAAAGGAAACTTTAACATTTACAGGCGCATCACGCACAAGGTCCCAAGTACAATCATCTAATGTTGCTGTAGGTGATAGAATAAATGCATAAAGAGTATAGCCGTGTGGATATTCTTCAGGAGTAATAGTATGTGCATCATCTTTATAATATAAACCAGTACCGGAAAACAGAGAATGGTAACTTAGAAGGTACAAATTGTTTTTAAAATCGGGGGTGAGGGGACTGGGAGGAAAAGATTTTGATCCAACTTGTAGTTGCAGTTTGTTAACGTTAAAGTGTTGAAAATGAAATGGATTTAGTTCAGATTTTCCATTAAATGCCGAATTGGAAACAAACCCGATAACAACACCTTTAGGTACGTTACCCAGAAAAATATTATCAAGATTGTATGAATTAACGTTTGCAGGAATAGTATACGATCTTGTTTGTACTCTTGTAAGGGGATATTTTGCTGTTTCATGATTCAAATTAGTATTGATTTCCATTGCCAAATGAGGTGCAACATCAATGCGACGTATATGTAGAGTAACATCTTCAAGTTTTACTTTATAAGAAGTATTTACAGGAGATAATAAACAAAAAGCATCTTTACTACGATGTAATTTTATACGAAGACCTACTTTATTTACAAGTGCTCTTGGTAATCCAGCAATATCTGTATACAAACGACCATACATTTCAAACGATTTACTATTTTTAATATAATTAGCACGTTTTTGAAAACCTACATTAGCATTACCTATGGTATCAAATTGTTTAGCAGTATCTTTATACCACATACCTAATTTCAAATGTGTATCAGAAGCATCACGGGAATAATTTAATAATGTTTCAAGGTACGCACGATAAGGATAAAATCCTGATGAAGAAGTAATTAATTTATCATTTAATGAAATGTCAATTTGACTAAATAATGAATGTAGGAAATTATTTGTTGGTGCTACAACATCAGTGTCAGCTAATGGTGTATCATCAGGTTTTGTAATTTTACAACGTACGTAAAGATAAAGATATGCAGTATGAATAAATTCTCCTGTTTCACCGGGAATAAAAAATTCAATAGGTCCATCAGAACTTAATGTTGAAATTGGCCGGTATTCAGCATTAAAGCACGATTCAATTGCAGTTTGTGTCATTGGAGTACTAAATAAATCGAAATCATTGCTACAACATTCCACACTGTTTGAATTAAGTAGTGCCATTATGAAAATATATCTGTAACACGACTTATTTTTCTTTTTACTTTTCTTTTGCTTTTGCTTTTGTTTGTACGCTTACGTTTAGTTGGAGGTCCAAAGCGAACAATTGCCGGAGCTTTACGCTTGCGTGGCCGTCTTTTACCACTTCCAGTTAATAACTGACCAACTTTGTTAACAGCTTTTGTTTTTAATGTTTCACCAGCTTGTTTTACACGTGCACGAACAGATTCTTTAAATGGTTTATCTTCTAATACATCACCCGCTACTTGTATTCCCGTTTGTAATGCTTGTCGACCTAAAGTTTTTGCACCCTGTTTAAGAAATGGTAATGCAAAACGAAATAATCCTTGGAAAAAACTACCTATACCATGTCCCCGTTGATATACAGGTCCTGAAAAGTATGGGATACCATGTCCGTATTGTCGTCTAAATTTCATTTTTAAAATATAATTAATTAATTACTTTTTATTAGGAGAGCGCTTAAAATGAAGTGTAACACTTAGTGTCCCAGAACGAAATGGCAAATTTCGTCCTGCATGGTCTTTTAATAGTATTTCAATACTGTTAAATGAAAACTTTCCAAATGGAAGATAATGAATATCTTGAAATGTTAATGTTTTTACTTTACCGTATTTTACATTTGATGTTGTTGCAATACGTAATAAAGGTGCTTTTGTATCACCTAAAAACTGATATTGTATGATATCAGTATAAATAAAAATTTGATGAGGATATCCAATATCAACATACGGTTGTTTAAATCCACGTTTATACAAAACAAGATCTTTATGTTGACGAAGTCCTAATTGCATTGCTAATGTTGCTGATAATAAGGCATATTCAACACGATCACTACAATCTACTTGTACAATATTTGATAAAGAAAATTTTATATCTTTTGATATTTTATTTAATTCATCAATAATATGATGTGCAGAGTGATAATATCCACTTACAATTTTACCTTTTTGTGCTTCTTCATTTTTTATTTTATACCACATAACATTTTCTCCATCGTTAACATTATAACATGTTAAAGGAACATGTAATTCACTTAATCCTACATGCCAATCGGTTTCTGATAATTGAATATTATTTTTTAGTTGATTAATAAAATGTGTTGGACTATTTGTAGGATATACATCAGTACTTGCGTTTGATACAAGTGTAATGTAAAAACTATCATCAATACTTTCAGAAATCATTTTCGTTTAAAGTGAAGTGTTAAGTTTGAAGTTCCAAATTGAAATGGCAATTTTAAACCGTGCTCATCTTTTAAGTTTACTTCAATCGTGTTAAAATAAGATTTTACAACTTTAACATATTGTGGTGTGTGAAATAGAAAACATTTTACATCTCCGTGCTCAATATTATAAGCACTAACTTTACGAAGTACTGGTCCAATATTTTCTTGTTGTTTTACAATATCAACACAAACATTAAAAACGTTTGGTATATTATATTCTAAATTGCATGGAAATTTTGCACGTGTTACGGTTGGAACATCTTCATTAACTGGTTTTACAAAAACAGCATCTGTAAACTCTGTTGTATTTTCCTTTATAAATCCCAGTAAATGTTGCAATCCGCGTGTCATTCCAATAACACAAAAATCTTTTAATTTTAAAGAATGTCTAATTCCAACTTGATTTTTATTTTTATAATATTTTAACATGCGTAATTCTTCAGGAATCATTTCTAAAATGGATGTAATAGAAGTATAGTATCCTGGTGTAATATCAACATGTACAATTTCAAGTTCATCATTAACGATGGTTTCAATTACAATTTTTTCATTTTTACCTACATTATAAAAACTAAAAGGAACATTAAGTTGTGTTAATGCAACATACCATTCTCCTTCACTTAAGTGAATAGGTTGTGCTAACTTTACTATAAATGAAGAAGTTGTATTATCAGTAAAAATTTCACTACTAGCATTTGAAGGAAGAGTAACATAGAAATCATGTTCTATCATTGAACTCATTTTGAAGACTGAACAGAATTTGTTTTAATCCATGAATTCATACTTGATGGATATCCCAACCACTTTACATACATCATATCTTTTTTTCGTTTTAGTACTTTTTCAATTAAAAATGTTTTGTTTGAATTTACATTTACTTTTTGTAATTCTTCTGTGTAAAATATTCCTTTAATTTCCTCATCATTCCAATCTTTTAATTTATATGTAATAGGATTTGTCGGAATACATTTATCAACAATAAAAATTTCTTGTGACCATTTTGGTAAATATCCCTTTTCTAATTTATGTTTATATTTACTAACACGCACATAATCACCAGGCTGAAATTTACATGTTAATTTGTTTTTATTCGTTTTATCACCGTACAACGTATTCAAAACTTGATCAACATTAGAGTAATTTACATTGGCTGGTGCCATTTTAATACTACTATGATACGAATGATTATAATTTTTTACAAATTGATCTAAGACATCTATATAACGGTATGTATTTTTAGCCGTAAAATAACGATATAATTTTTCTTTTAATGTCCTTATAAAGCGTTCAGCTAATGCACATTTAATTTCTGAATGTACACTATAATGATTAATTTCGTATTCTTTAAATAAACGTTTTACATGTTGATTATAAAATTCTGTACCTAAATCCGTTTGTACATTAAACACGGGTAGTTTAAAATTTTTTAAAATTTTTTTGATTGCTTTTGCCATTTCAGGACCTGTTTTTGTTTTTAAGGGAACACAATACGCATACCGTGAAAAAATATCGATACAACATAATATATACTTATAATTTTTGTTATACTTTGCAATATTTTGCATATCTGCTAAATCCATTTGTAATGTTTCATTTGGTGCACTAACATAATATTGTTTACGTTCAAATACTTTACGTGCTGGTGCATGTAATGTATATGCATCTTGAGATGCTAACCAATTTTTAATTTTCTTTTTTGATAATTTTGTTTTTCCTTGTAATGTTTTAATACTTGATAAAGAAGCAGGATTTGTATAATCATAATATAATTTTGACAATTTTCCCATTTTTTATTTACATTTTATATTCTTTCCAGTTTTTAAAAATATTTGTTACTAGTGTTGGACTTTGTGATTTTTTAACTTTGCTATGTGATTTCACTATAGGAGTAGAAATAAATTCACGTGGTACATTAAGATCATCCAATAAATTTTTAAACTCGTGAATGCCTATCGGATTTCTTGAATATTTTCGTGTACGAACAACATCATTTATTAAATCAATAATATTAGAACCTGGTATTATTTTCCCTTGAATACGTACTGTTCCTGATTGATCCCAATGAATTTTATCAGAACTTGTTAACTGTTTTAATAATAGATCTGTTTTCCTTCGTTGTGTTTTTGGTACTGATTGTAAAATGTCTGATACAAAGGGTAAAATAGAATTACTTTTTTCTTCTTCTTGAGATAATAATGATGATGTTTGAGGAACATCTTTTTCAATAATAGGTAATGTAATTGGATTTTGTGAAACTGATGAAGTATAATTTAAATATTGTTGTAATGCTTGCTGATACAATTTCCATTTTTCTTCAATACTAAGATTACGACGTTGTAAAATACTATTCATTTCTTCATCTAAACGCGATTGATGTGAATCTATTGATTTTATATTTGCATGCATTTGTTGCATTGCATTTTCAGGCACTAATATCATTTTACGAAATTCCGACATACTTATCTTCCAAACAAACTACTTGCTACTGCACCAAGTAATGGTCCTAAAATTAATGGTAAAAATGCCCCACCTTTCTGTAATAAAATTTTCTTTTTCTTATTAAGTGCTGTACGTTGCGCAGATAAAGCACGCAAGATCTTTTTATGTCTACGTAAACGTTGCTTCTGACGTGAATTCAACGGAATGTTTCCTTTTATTGTGTTTTTAGCAACTTGTGAAATAGTACGTATTAAATCACCAGATGCATGTCGTATAATTTGTTTTCGCTTTGCGCTTTTGCATTTGCACAAAGCACGGAGAGTATCAAAGTGTTGTTTCACCTTCAACATCTTGAACTAAACTAAACGTAAACGACTGAATTACTGTCTTTTACATTTGCATATACATGCAGTGTTTCATTAGGAAAAATATTTGTACGTAATCGTAATGCATCATTTGTTTTTTGAGTTAAGTCAAATAACAAATAAGTGTGAGGTTCACGTGTTACATCTTCGAACACATTCACAACTTGTTTACTATATCGTGGCATAATTTGTCTTGCTAAATATTGTATTTGTAATTTATCACGAGGATTTTTAAATACTATAATATAATGTGCATTTAAACTTATATCACGGGCATGTTTTCCTTTTGGAAATAAATTTTGAACAATAAATATTACTGTTAATTTTTTATGATGTGCATATTTTGTAAATAAGTTTGCAACATCACCATTGGTTTCAGACATTAAGTCATCTAATATTAATAATGAATTTTCTTGTATTTCAAAATTATTCATATCTGGAATTCCTTCTATAAATCGAATTTTTGAACTTGCATCTAAATTTGGTATGACTGCACCATAACACCAAACAATTTCATTAAATTTCATAGTAAACATTTGATCACGTTCATTTAATAATCGATTTACAAAACATGTTTTACCCGCACGTGAAGGACCAGCAATTAAAATGGTTGATGGATGTTGAAACTTTAACATCTTGTATTAAACTGAATGCATACAATAGATACTTTACTTTATATACACTCATTCACACACTCACTCACTCACACAATTAACAACATAAATTAAAAATAAATCAAAAATAAGCTATACAATAAATATTAAAGCTTGAAATGACTAGAATATGAATGAATGAGTAGAATAAATGAATGACTAGAATGAAATGTATACTTTGGTTTACAATGTATAAGTTTGCTCAGCAAACGATAGAATAAATAAATAAATAAATAGTCATACTCTACTAATGATTTGTTAAAAAAATAAATAAATAAATAAATAAATAAAAACAATCACTTATAAGCCAAGCTAAAATTATCATGATACATATCCATGAGGTAAACTTTTTGTCTTTGGTATTGGTTCGTCACTTTGTGTATCGTCAATACGTTTACGTTTTTTGTTTAAATCTTGGTGTGTTTTTGTCTCTTTACGTGAAAAGATAGTGAAGCCCTGTTTCCGCACAATACTATTTGGATTTTCTATAATTGTACAATTAATATTTCCTGTCACTAATCCATAGAAACTCTCAAAGTTTATTCTTTGAGAGGTCCTATCATTTAGTGTAATTCCCCGAATTTTGAAAATATTCCGAAATTCCCCTGCGGCATTTTTAAGCCGCATACTATAATTTTTTGGCCCTAAGCCTATAAACGTTACAAACTCCCACCCTTCTTCAATTTCATCAGTAAGATCACCCAAATAGCTTCCAAGCTTCAACGGAGGTTCCCTATCTTTTTTACACGTAAACATAATACTGTCTGTGTCACAATAAATTACGTCTTCAGGTCCTACAGTCACAAGTAAATCATATAATTGTAGCCTGGCCCATGAAGTAATAAAACCGGCAAGGACAACATTAGAAAATTGCAGAGGTACATTTTCGGTTTCCAAGTCTTTATATGTTAGAATAAGATGTTCATCACCAACTGGAATAACACTATGAACCTCATATCTCGGTGTAGCAAGGTACCTATGGAACTCTGCCCCACTATCAATAATTACACACTGTGTCATATCTGTGCGCTGTCCCCATTTTCCGTATAAGGAATTGAGGTACAACTTCGCGCATTCTCTAAGTCCAGGGTTCGTCCTAATATTATCTTTATTTAATTTTATGCCTTCGTGAGCATAGTAATCGTCAATATACTTATTTTTGTCTTCTTCAGTTTTACACCAAGCAGGATAGCCTGAAGCTTCCTGCTTCATCTGAAGAAACGTATTCACATAGTCCCGGAATAAACTAGGTGAATTCCGATCTTCAGAACCCATGAGTTCAAATTCCCATATTTCATAAATTTTGACGATTTTATATCCGTTTTCAAGAGCACGGTGAAGCTCTGGTGTACAAAAAGTTCCAGTTAATGCGCGTTCAGTATCACTATGTGTGCAATTATCAATAGTTTCTCCTTCCATACATAGCCTACAAAGTCCAAATATTAATCGGCTTTGTGCTACATACGGTAAGATGGGAAAAAAGAGTTGTTTAGGAGCCAATACAGTACATTTTACAATCCCATGAATTTTTCCCACATCTGGGAAAACCGGCCCCTTATGCACCTTAGGTGCCCCCACCGGAAGAGGTTTCCTTGCCATGACGTAGGGGTATAACGATGTAATATCATAATAAAGAATGGATTCATCGTCCGCACAATTCACATATGAACGAAATACTTCAGTACGGCCTCCGTTATAGCAACTCTTAGGAATAAGAAAGTCAGCAGTAGTATCACAATGTTCTTTAAGGAACTTTTGTAAATCTACATCTGTGCGTACTTTATTATCCCAAGAGCACTCCCATATTTCATACAAATTCATTTTTAGAATTTCTGTGAAATATTTTCGCCGGATTTCCGTATGTTCGTACCTTTTTTCAAATGTGCTGTACGGACCATGTGCATTATCTATTATGGCATTACGGTTATTTGGAAAACACGTTTTACAGGCATGCCAGTAACACCCCATAAATTCGAACACGGCATTAAGCTCTGCATTGTATCCGTCAACATTATACCTTCCAAAAGATTGTTCTCCGTTTCGTCCAGCATGCTGGATTTCTATACCCATTTGGTGTTCCATATACTTTAGCCATTTCATTGCTTTTTCGCTGGTTTTTGTTTTATAATGGTACCCCAAAGGTGGTATAACAGAAATACTTTCTTCTGGAAGATATGATGTACGATATGTTTGCATGGCTAAACTTGCAATCGTAGACGATACTAGAAAACATTGTAATCCACCCGTTTTCTCTTCTATGATATTACTAAATTTAATAACAGCTTCTGTGAGAATTCTCACATCATTTTCACAATATTCCAGCATTTCCTTTTGCAAATTAAATTGCTCTCCCAATTGCACCCGTTCTTGGTGCCATCCCTCCAACCGCTTTCTTTCTTCACCAGATCGCGATTCAGGATCATAGTACTCTATTCCCGGATATGGTCCTACATAATTTTGGTTCTCTACTGTATTAAACAAGTATGGGAAATCTCCCTTCTTTAAATTTTCTGAAAGGCCTAACGTCTTAGGTAATTTTGATAATTTTACACCAACAAACAAATAACTATCTCTAAAAATAATTTTATTATGAATAGAAATACTAAAAATCTTTTGACCCTGAATTAAAGTTTTTGGAATGATATGCTGGGACTCAATGAGAGATCTCAAACAGAAAATGCTATCAAAACGACTACCATTATGACTTATGACACATACTTTACTAAATAGGGGTCTATCTAATAAAATATGTGTAATAAATTCATCAATGGTTTTAAAAGAAAACGAGCGGTTACCGTTTTCATCACCACATGTACTGCAGGCTTCATCAATGCCGTTATTCATACATTTATGGCATACATGTCTAGCACATACCAAGCAAACAACGTGTTCCCGCTCCCCACGCTCATTTTCCGGTTTGAGCATGGTTTCTACGTCAAAGACAATATAAAGAAACCTCTTGATATGAGTAGGTTTTACTTTCTTCACATAACATGAGTGACCTTCCTGTACATGTTCACGACACGTACTGCAAAAGTATTCACCACATGTATGATCAGATTTACGTGTTCTTAAATCATAGAGTGCATTACAGTTGATGCAAACTTTCACATATTCACACACATTCTTGCCAATTTTATTACCTTTTAAGTGATTGTCGAAACATTCACCCCTAGTAAAATATCTATTGCATGCATTGCATTTCATTTTATACATCGTAACATCAAGTTTATGCATATGTTCGCAAGATGAACACATTAACTCACACTTATGAAAACGATTCAAACCATTAAAACCCTTTAAACAATGCAAGCAATACTTTTCTTTTCTTAGAAATGACGTTATAGTACGAATAGGACGAAAATGTCCAATACTTCCCCTTTCATCGTAATAAATATAAATGGGTTTTGCATCTTGTAACTCTGGTCTTTGTACTTGTGTTTCCGGATAACGTACTCTAAATTCACGTTTGCTTTCGGGTACTTTTTCATAAATAATAATTTCATAGTTTGGAGTTAAATGTTTCTGAAACAATCCTACGTCATTCAAATCGCAACCATCTTTAACGCTAACACCTGCCTCAGTACAAAGCTTAATTGCTCTACCTTTTAATGTATCTCTAGTTGGATCTGTTAAATTACTCAAATTTTGACGTGTTTCGGTATGCTTTGCTATACCCCAAGCAATACTTTTAGGTAAACAAAGTTTGTCATTATCGGTTCCCGGAAGCTCAACCAAATGTTGTACTAAAAATTCATTTAACGGCAAATATTTGTTTAGTGTGGAATTATTATCACGTGTTCTTCCTGCACCAAACATCGAATTTACTATATGAAATCGAAACAGGACATGATTACCTAAAAGGAAGTCTTCATTACTATTTAACACTCTAGTAATGGAAGCTAAAACGGACTTAGCAGAAATATCTTTGCGGCGTCTCCATGGAACATACACTGCTTTCTTATCCTTACTATTGGACGAATCAATGTACATTCCAACAAAATCGTTAGGTCTCGCATTGTTTAGTACATTATCCAATGCGAAGTTCATTAGGTTTTCAATATAGGCCGCAGGATTTCTAATTTCTTCATTTCCCATTGGCCTTACCGCAATTTCATGTCCCACCAAGTTAAACTTAGTGAAACTTTTTCTGCTTTCATGTACTACTTCGAAATTACCTTCCCCTGTATTTTGAACATCTGTATGTCCGCTACGTTCACTTGGAGGAACGTAACCGGAAGTACTAGGTTGTGGAGAGCCCATTCCGTAACCACGAGTATCCCGTGAACATTGTACACTTGATACCTGTACTGCATTATTTACAACATCCACAGGATTTTGTCCGTTTTCACATAACTCGTTTAATAAAGCCTCCACATAATCAGATGTTCCAAACTCATCGGAATTTACTAAAACTGCGGAATTTTGATTAGTTTGTGTACCATCTGCTGCTTCATTTTGTATTTGTTCATTAATAATTTCATCAATTAAATTAAAATCTTCTTCTTGAAGTATGTTTTCCAAGGGTTGACTTTCTTGGTGGACCGAGGTTACGGAATTTTCAACAGATGGCGACACATTATTATGAACCAAAATAAAACGCGATCCATAATTACAAAATTCGGCTACCTCTGTTGCATTCATCCTATCACCTTGTGCGCAATTAAAATAATTAAAATGAATGAATTTATCATGTGCCCACTGATACATGACTTGCTCACGGAAAAATCCGTGTGTGAACAAGTCAACAATGTCAGCACTAGACATTGCATATTGCAATATAAGTGCTTGATTATCATGATAAAAATTAAAAAGAGCTGATAGCAAGGTATCATACCTTTCACTGCCACGAAATCCCTGGCGTTGCTTATCCATAATTCTCCACCAGGTCTCCAACACGCGTTCCTTAGTGTGCAGGCCTTCTATAACTCCAGCCAAATAAATTTCGTCAATTTCGTTAAACTCGTTTACGTATGATGCACCGAGAAATTCCATCTGTAAAATATAAAAACAAAAATTAGTTTACATTAAAATAAATACAACAATATATAAAAATATAGATCATCATTTAAATTCTGCAAGAACTTCGTTCTTAAAATAGAGTGTAAACATTTTTAAAATTCTGCAAGAACTTCAATGTTAAAATGGACTGTGATCATCATTAAAATTTTGCAACAACTTTGCTGTTAAAATACAATGTAATCGTATTAAAAATACGTTTTGCACAATGATAAAACAACTTTCGTATGTTTTAAATAAAATATTACTGTAAATATTTATCAGTTTACAATTTTTAAAAATAATACTTTATATACGAATATTTAATCAAAGTATAAAAACATAATCATTCAAATATGTATAGTATGTAAATATACTTACGATGATCTTCTAAGTAAATCTGTTATGTATTGTAAACTTGAGATAAAATCAGGATTTCTTCCTTCCTTTCTTCTTTTGTTTTTTCTTCTTTTGTTGTTTTGAATTTTAACAACTGCAACAATACAGTTAATATTACTACTCTTTTGTAAATATAATATTTTAATATTTCTTTTATTATATGTTTGTATAAATTTATTCACTAAGTAAATGTTGTGTTCAAGGTACGGTTACCAGCATACATATGATAATATTTCCTTAGCAACGGGGGTATATATACACAAAGCCTAACAAAAAAAAATAACAAAACCAGTTTAAACCGGTTTAAACACCTGCAGCAAAGCAAACAAAAGAAATTCTTTGCATTAGCAACAAAGAAATTTTTTTAAACCCGCTAACATAAGGTACAAATTACATCATATTGTGTAATATCACTGTTACTAAATTTAAAATATGTTAAAGCACATGTGTACGAGATTACAAAACGAAATGCGTTTGGGTACGAGACTACAAAATGAAATGCTTTTGGGTACGAGACTACAAAACGATTTGCGTTTGCGTACGAGACTACAAACTGTGTTGTAGCTTATACAAGTAGTAGTGTTATACTCCGTGTTAATATTATAATTATTATTTTGGACGGTAATTAAATTATATTTCATGCAAAGTATACGTATACAAAACGTGTACGGTAAATGATAATACATTTTTATGTTTATGTTCCATTAAGTTTGTGTAATACATGTATAAACATGTACACAAATTGTAAATAAACTTTCATATTCATGTTCGGTTAAGTTCGGAACTATTTGTGTGGTACATTAACCAATATGTACAAAATTCTACATACATTTTTGTTTGTTCGGCAATGTTCGGAAAAGTTCGGTTAAGTTTGTGTTAACTTGTTTAAATTTTTAATTATTAGTGTTTTAAAAATAATGTATACTAGATTAATGTAAAGAAAACACATTAAAATTCATCCGCCATATTTGTTTCTTCAAACAACGCCACCTGTACCATAACATTCACATTAGTGTGTATAAGACTGTGCGTGTGTGTACATGTACCATAGCAAGTTACCGAGTGTTGTTTGTCCGGCAATACATCGCGCAGTTTGCGGGCGGCAATATTTTACGCGTCCCGCGTCGCAAAAACCTTTTTTCCGGGCGCAAATACCACGCGGCGCGCACCGGTCGCGGTAAAAAACGCGCGGCGCGCACCGGTTGCGGTAAAAAACGCGCAAAAATGGTATTTATTTTAGTAATATCATTCATTTTACCTATTCATATAAAAATATATCCTTTAATAAACATATTTCCAAAGTTTGAAAAAAATCGACGCCATATTGTTTATGCAAATTCATTAAATTTTTAATTTAAAGTTACAATGTTCTAATCTGTATAGTAATGTTCGTTAGATCCTAACGATTAAGAAAATATCTTTCTTTTCTTTCTACGACCAATAGTTTGGCCAAAAAAGCAAAAAATGTAAAATGTACTTTTTGAACATGCCTCGTATAAAATCGAAAAAAATAAAAATTGTTCAAATGTATCATGTAGGGTGTCTTTCTATATAGATTTTGACCTGATAAATCGATTTCTGTTGTCCATTTTCACCTACGATGAACCGTTTAGGATTTATGACCATTTAAAATTATTTTCAAGTTACAGTGTTCTAATCTGTATAGTAGTGTTCCTTAGGTCCTAACATTCAAGAAAATACCTTTCTTTACTTTCTACGACCAATAGTTTGGCCAAAAAAGCGAAAAATAAAAAAACTGTACTTTTGGAACACACTGTATAAAATCGAAAAAATAAAAATTGTTCAAATGTATCATGTAGGGTGTCTTTCTATATAGATTTTGACCTGATAAATCGATTTCCGTTGTCCATTTTCACCTGCGATGAACCGTTTAGGATTTATGAGCATTTAAAATTATTTTCAATTTACAATGTTCTAATGTATATAGTAGTGTTCGTTAGGTCCTAACGATTAAGAAAATACCTTTCTTTACTTTCTACGACCAATAGTTTGGCCAAAAAAGCGAAAAATAAAAAAAACTGTACTTTTGGAACACACTGTATAAAATCGAAAAAAATAAAAATTGTTCAAATGTATCATGTAGGGTGTCTTTCTATATAGATTTTGACCTGATAAATCGATTTCCGTTGTCCATTTTCACCTACGATGAACCGTTTAGGATTTATGACCATTTAAAATTATTTTAAAGTTACATTGTTCTAATCTGTATAGTAGTGTTCGTTAGGTCCTAACAATTAAGAAAATACCTTTCTTTTCTTTCTACGACCAATACTTGACCGTCAAAAGCGAAAAAATAAAAAACTATACTTTTGGAACACACTGTATAAAATCAAAAAAATAAAAATTGTTCAAATGTATCATGTAGGGTGTCTTTCTATATAGATTTTGACCTGATAAATCGATTTCTGTTGTCCATTTTCACCTACGATGAACCGTTTAGGATTTATGACCATTTAAAATTATTTTAAAGTTACATTGTTCTAATCTGTATAGTAGTGTTCCTTAGGTCCTAACATTCAAGAAAATACCTTTCTTTTCTTTCTACAACCAATAGTTGGCCGTCAAAAGCCAAAAATGTAATGCTAGAGCCCTACATACCCACCCGCCACTGTTAGCCCCCACAAAAAATTTTTCAATTTTATCATGTAAGGTGTCTTTCTATATAGATTTTGACCTAACAAATCGATTTCTGTAATCCGTTTTATCGTATAATCAATCGTTTAGGAGCTACGCCCATTTAAAGTTATTATACGGAAAAAATCTTAGTCTTTTTGCATCAACGCCACCTATATAGCAACACATGTCAGTAGCATACATGCTTTTGTGCGGTTAGCATCACATCGTATCGCCCTCGTGTTATTTGTAGAACCGGCATTTCCTCATACGTTTACCGACAAATTCATTTTGTCGTTTCCCGTCTTTTTTTTCCCGCCATATATTAGTGCTTAGTATGTGCTTCAATCATCAAACAAAACAGTTTATCCTAGGTAAGTATTAACATTTTAACATTTCTATACTTTACATGTTCTTTCCCATAGGCATATCTGATAAATCCATTTCTATTATTTCAATTGACACACATATTTTTAAAGAAAAAAATAGTCACTTAAAATTTCAATAAACGCGTGCATATACACCACTGATATCAACAAATAAATTATTCGTTTTTGTTTATTTGGTATTCCGTTTCTCATGGCTTACACAAACTTACAGTTTCTGTGTTCAAAATCAAACTTTCTCCGTTCCTTTTAAACACCGTAAATTCCATTCCATTCAGCTAGAAATAAAAAAGGGCCTGAGGCAGCATTCAGGTTATCCTCACCCCTCTCACGCACACCAATACATGTATGTGTGGTTCCTGCATTTTTTCTCTGTCTCTCTCCCTCTCTTGCTGTTTGCGTTAAACTACAAACATATTCTCCCCCGTCCCTCTCTTCTCCTCTCACGCACACTAACGCATTTATGTGTGTTTCCCGCATCTATCGTTCGCGCTCTTTCCTTCCTCCTCCCGCCCCGCAACAGCTAGCACCCCGTTCCATAGCCTACAATAAAGCAAACTTTTTTCTTTTTTTTTCCTCCCTCTCTCGCTCTCGCTTTGTTATATGTTCACGTTCATACCTCTTTTCCTAGATAGGTAGATAACTTGTTCGTTCACTATAGGTTTCTTAGCGTTTAAATATCCACAAAATACACAACATTTCTGGTTTCCGTATTTCAATCTTCACAAATAAGTCTCATAACAACGGTTTTATCTGACATTTATACAATAAATAAAAGCAAACACAAGTCATTTTAATTCGTGTAAATACATTTAAAATCCAAGTTCAATATTTATTTATATAAATGGTAAATTTTAACTTACTTTTTTTCCTTCCAGTAATTCCAAAATTATTCTCCAAACAACACAGTCACAGAAAAAATACAAAACTCAAGTTTCCACAACGCTAAAAACACACTATATAATCTGGTCTCATTTCAAACTTCGTTATATATATTCGTTAACCTGGGTGGTTCCAGCGTTCACACACACACACACACACACACACACACACACACACACACACACACACACCCTTCCGTTTTTTTTTCACAAAAACAAGTACAATAGCTATTCTTTAAAGTTAACAAGAATCTTTTACAGAAAAAGGGCTTTTTTCTTTTCTTTCTTTTTTTATTCTATCAGGGCATGCTAAATGGAACATTTTTCTGTCTGACAAGTCAGAAAAATCTTTTTTTTTCTAAAAACAGTTACGTTCAAGTCGAAATTACAGGGAGTCTCATCCCTCAACAATAAATGTCACATACATTTTCTCAAATAACTTTCTATATCCTAACAACTTAAAAGATCTTTTTTTTTTCTTTCTTTTCTAAAAAGACTTAGACATACACGTGTGTCGCAACCAACATGACGTTTTCTCATCCACACACACAAAAAAAGTTTCGCTTTCTATTGTAGTAATTTTAACTATTCCCACGTTAATTTAAACTGGTCCTTTGCTCAAAAGGACACTACACTTTCCCTATGCAATCTTGTGCCATGTCTCTCAGTATGAGGCAATCTAACATTTTCAAGGTATTTCTTACATTCTCTCTCCTTCAGTATACTCATTGCTATTTCTCCATAGGGTGGATGTTACAGTACCAATTAAGCAATGTCCAGAGCACAGTTCGCCCCCTCCACCTCCAAAAACCCTGGAACACACACATACAAGCAGGTGTCTCCTATTTCTTTCTTTTCCATGCATTAGAAATTACAGTCCCCCCAATTAAGCAATGTCCAGAGCACAGTTCGCCCTCCACCTCCAAAAACTGGACCACCCAAAATTACAGTACACCTGTGTATATGTTTCTTTCTTTCTTTAGTACACATCAAAGAATTCTCTCCCTACTCATGCCATTCTTAGGTTACATGACTTTCTCACGTCCTGCTGTTAAAGTATTTTCTGGCTTCCAACAGTTAAACTTTCTCAGACACCCATATGTTACGTTTCACTGACAATATATTCTTTTCTTTTAATGACACAATGTTCCAATTGTAACAGTGTTACAAAAAGCTTGTCAATTTCAAATTGTATCCTTTTCTTTCATGTTTCCAAACTTTCTAAAAGTCATTTCAGATCTCTCTCTCACCTCCCATGGTTAGACTATTTTCAAACATCCATATGTTACATTAAATTGACACTTTGTTACTTCCTTAATTGACAGGGGTTCAAATTACGAGACAGTTACAAGAACCTTCTCAATTTCAAATTGTATCCTTTTCTTTCATGTTTCTCATGTTTCTAAAATTTATTTGACGTGTCTCTCTGCCTTCCAACATTTAAAGTATTGTGCAACATCCATATGTCACATTAAATTGACACTTTGTTACTTCCTTAATTCACAGGGGTTCAAATTACGAGACAGCTGTATAAGACCATCTGGTATACATTTAACTCGTTGCTATTCACTAAACAAAGGCACCCTGCAACGAAGGTATGTGGACAAACTTCGATATGACTACTGAGGGGAGTGTTCAAGAACATCAGCTCTTTTAGTTTCGTGTTATAGAGCCATGTATTACACTGGTATAATGAATTCAGTCCTTTTTTTTTCAACTTGGTACTATTTTTCAGCCCATTCCAGAGATAGAACTGTGGCAACACTGCGTTAAATGAAGGAGTGCAAAGAATGGTTTAGCCCCGAAAAACGGGCGACACCTTGAGCAAAACAAGATCTTCAATCGCGCAAACCGAAGTTGTATATACATATGGTGGGAGTGAATAGGCATAATCCCTACAAATTGCTTCATCGGAACCAGTGAATAAGGAACTATACGTCCAACAAATGCAACGAAACCTAAACCTTAAAAAAAAAAAAAAAAAAAGGACAGAACTTATAGGTCAACCCAATACAGCAAGCAGTAGTAGAATATAGTAGAAGCATGGGCGCCCGAAGAAAATTTTCTAGGGGGGCATCTCCGTAGTTGCTACGTTACGTCTGATATTTAATATACGTGGTTTGCTATATTATGTATACATTTTCGTGAGCCAGGGGTTCCCGGCCCCTGCCCCCTTAGGGCGCCCATGAGTAGAAATAGTAGAATATACATCTTGCACTGTACAATTATATATACTGGCTCCTTTAGTCTTCTGCTGAATATAAACACACACACACACTCATAAGAAAAAGAAATAATTGAAAAGTGGAATGACCGTGATTCGACCTTGATAAACAAAATCAGAAATCATATTTTACAATATCATATAATAATTCTTCCTTATCTGACAATGTATTTGCTTTTCCAACGAAATTGTCAGATGTAATGATAGGTTTCAAGATTGCCAGAACAAGTAGAATAAATACAGATAAGAAGACGGGAAGGAAAAGGAGGAAGAAGAAAAAAACGTAGAAAAAATGAACAAATCGATTTTATGTCATACATACATCACTCGAATCACTTCAAGTCGACAGTAGCGAACTATAATTCGCTGGCTCTTTTATTCGGAAGTAAATAGAAAGAAGGCGAGGTAGAAGGGATAATACGTAATGGTTATTCTGTGGTTCATTATCCTGACAGAAAGTGGTCAGTCGGCTGACCGTCTCCCCTCCTTTTACCACCACCACTGAAGCCACTACTAGTAAGATATTACACATTTTCCAGTTGGACAATTATGCGTCAGTGTTGGAACTTCGTTCACACCAAAAAATCATACCGCACCATCAAAATTACCGTTTTTTTTTTTTTTTTTTTTTGTTAAATTACCATACATTGTATAAATAATAAGAAGAACGCTGCATTACTTTCTCGCGTTTGAAAGCGGAAAATAAAGTAAAATGTATGAGTAGGTAATATAGCTAATCATTTGAATAGGTAACAAATTATTCAAGAGTAACTTTAGTGATTCGACAGCAACTAAACTAACTAACTCTATGACCTACGAAACCGGAGGTTAAATTCCACTTTCAGAAAAGCTCTACACTGACTTCTGTCCTCAGCCAACTGGATGCAGTTTCTCGTTTGTATCCCTATTTCTGCGAGATCCGTCTGAATATTGTACTCCCACCTCCGCCTAGGCCTTCCTAATGGTCGTTTTCCGATTGGATTTCCAGTTAAAACTTTGAAAGCGTTTCTACTTTCTTCTATTCTGGCTACATGACCTGCCCACCTAAGCCTCCTAGACTTGACGACCCTAACAATGGTAAACCGTATAAATTATGTAGTTCCTTGTTGTGAAGTTTCCGCCATTCACTATTCCGTTCCTCTTCAGTCCGAATATTCGTCTCAGGATCTTGTTCTCAAATACTTTCAGTTTACGTTCTTCCCTCAGAGTAAGCGATCATGTTTCGCAACCATACAGAACAACAGGCATGAATATCGTTTTATGTATATTAAGCTTCAAATCTCTCGACAGAATTCACGATGTCAAAAGATTTTGAATTGAATAATAACACGAATTCTCTGCTTTTCGTCGACATTTAATTTTTTCGTGAATATTATTTTCCTCTGTTAATACTGATCCTAGATATTTGAATGTATCCACTTTATCAAAAGTATTATTCGATATATTGACGCATCCATAATTTGCAGTATTACGATCCTGGCGAACTTCCATGCACAGTAGAGTCTCGATTATCCGAGCTAATATGTACCGGATCTAACTCGGATAAGCAAAAACCCTGTTGATACGGATGGATACATAGAAACTTTTATACAGCATTTATTATTGTTCTTTATTGATTATTTCTCTTTATTAGATTATTCATTACTATTGTATTTTTTTGTTGGACATACAGTACGACATACATAAGGAATTAGCCATAACACAGTAAATAAAATGTGGGTTAATATTAATACGTACATAAATTAAACACGATACAAAACACAAAACGAATAAAATACTGTTTCGCATATCGAGACCCCCCCTTTTTTAAAAAAAGTCTTTCATAGTCTTTTGTTTCATTAAACTGTTTCGGTTTTGGAAGCTATATCGCACAGACGTAGCAACATCATAATGCCAGCTACTGCCTTATCGTCTTGCTGTTCGACGAAGAACAGTGCCTTCTCAAACTCAAACTCAAGATGTGCAACAATTAAAGTTCGGTAGCTCAATTATGGCGATGTCGAGCGAAGCTGTCATCTTTACGCCAGCTTTATGTTCACTTTGTTGCTGAAACAAAAGCCTGTAAACTGCTTATCACTATAACCGGATTAGTTTTTAATTTTTTTTTTTTTTTTTGGATTAAGCTCGGATAACACGGAACCTCGGTCAATCGAAACTCGGATAATCGTGACTCTACTAATCATCGGATAATCGTTTTCTCTGCATTTTCTTCTAAATCCATGTCCCTGCAAGCGTTTAGAGAGACCTCTACATTTCTTTCTATTGTTCTCCTATCATCCCTTACAGCATCAGCATACTCCATAACTGTTGAATACAGGCCCGCAACCAGCCACAGAGATTTGGGGGGGGGGTCATGGATATGTTAAGGGGGACAAGTCATTAAAAATTCTCTTGCACATATCTAAATTGTGTTTTCTGTGTTGAGGCCTCGAAAAGTTTAGGGAGCCAGGCCCCCTAGCCCCCCCTCTAGTTGCGGGCCTGGTTGAATACCATTCAGTTTTAGGCCCTGGTTATCTTTGATTTTCCTTATAACGTATTTCAGGACAAATTTGATTAATAATGGTAGACAATAGCTAAATAAATAATAATTAATTCTTTTTAATGTTGTGTATGACTACATTTCTAAAGACTAAGATAAGCATTAAAGATATCTTTTAAATATCAATAACGTTATTTTTTAACAATAAATGTTCCAACACAAAATTAAACATGAAAAGTTTTATATAATTTAGATTATTGTTCTTGTAAAATACTACCTCAAATGCCTACTTTTCGCACGACAAAAATAGGCTTATGGGAAATATTTCAAAATGTATAATTTGAAAATTCTCCCCCATGCGATATTTATTTGAATAAAAGTATAATAATAGTAAAGAACTCCGGCTAAGTGCTAGCTATGATTAAAAATGCATTTCATACGATGCAGCCATTACATTTACTTCCTTTCCTTGACTTATTCTTTCGAAATAGATGGCGGCCAATATAGCGACTCTTGTAATGTAGTAAATACATTTCTGAACTCATATCTCGGAAACCATTAGAGATATCAAGAAAGTGTTAAGTACAGATCTTGACCAGTGTGAATTTCTGAACATTTTTGTTCAAAATAAAGAACATCGAAATCCCAGCATTTCGAGATACATACCAAAATGCCGAAATATTTGAGCATCAGAAATGTATTTTCTACTGCTTACAGAGTAGATATTAACTTTTGCTGATAGTTATTTGTCTAAAATTACTATAATTTGCGTTTGGTATTGCTTTAATAAATTGTTTAGTTTGTTTATCGGGAAATCCTATCATACAGGTTGTTTCATAGAAACCACAAGAGGGGGAAAGAAACAACAACAAACAATCTTTATTTGCAGGTGAGAGTGTTGTCGAATGTGATGTTGCAATTCCAGACTTTCATTTAGGTCTCAGAATCTATTTCATTTAGGACTCACAAGGGAGGGTCACGAAGTGGCTCCGCTGAGATCCGAACGAGACAATTATGTTTGCATTTGATTTGTTATAACTAAGCGAATCCCAAAGTTATAAGTGCCACTGGGCGGGATATCATGAGTTACAACATATTTTGCAATGTAGGGTTTAGGGCGTAGATATCTGGGCTTTCGGCATCACTTCTCACGTTTGAAGGATGACGTCCCTCGGCGAGTATACTGAAAGGGACCTATAAGTTAGGTGTGAATGAGGAAAATCCAGGAAAACCTCATTCAGGGTGGCTGGCCTGAAAAAGCGTTTGACGCTTTT
The DNA here is from genome assembly GCF_964235325.1 of Thermobia domestica. Taxonomy (NCBI): domain Eukaryota; kingdom Metazoa; phylum Arthropoda; class Insecta; order Zygentoma; family Lepismatidae; genus Thermobia; species Thermobia domestica. The sequence goes on from NC_137454.1 coordinate 364,985,874, forward strand.
TCGATGGGACTGACTTCATCGAGGGAGTCGAGGGAGTCGAGGGAGTCGAGGGACTCAAGGGAGTCGAGGGAGTAAAAATAATTACTCGAGGGAGTCCAGGGAGTAAAAACATTCACTCGAGGGAGTCGAGGGAGTAAAAATATTCACTCGAGGGAGTCGAGGGAGTAAAAATATTCACTCGAGGGAGTCGGGGTAGTACAAATTTTTACTCCCTCGACTCCCTAGAGTGAATATTTTTACTCCCTCGACTCCCTCGAGTGAATATTTTTACTCTCTCGACTCCCTCGAGTGAATATTTTTACTCCCTCGACTCGTTCGAGTGTATATTTTTACTGCCTCGACTCGTTCGAGTGAATATTTTTACTCCCTCGACTCGTTCGAGTGTTTATTTTTACCCCCTCGAATGAAAATTTTTACTCCCTCGACTCCCTCGACTCCCTAGAGTGAAAATTTTTACTCCCTCGACTCCCTAGAGTGAATATTTTTACTCCCTCGAGTAAATATTTTTACTCCCTCGACTCCCTCTAGTAATTATTTTTACTCCCTCGATTCCCTCGAGTCCCTCGACTCCCTCGATGAAGTCAGTCCCTTTTTGATCGAGTGCCTCCACCGGGAAGCGAACCCGGGATCGCTCGCACCGAAGACGAGAGCGTTAGCGACTACGCTACGTTACATATTTTGTAACGTAAAAGCTACAAAAAAAAAAAAAAAAAACGGCACCTGGCAAAATAGTTTGAACTGGGTCACTTGTTCAGAAACGGTTGGGTAAATGGAAAGCTCGGCAAACACCTATCTCATCATTTTCAAGGACACACTTTTGGGGGTAAGAAAGTTTCCCCCCATGGCCCCCAACAACACTTTAATTATTATTATTATTATTATTATTATTATTATTATTATTATTATTATTATTATTATTATTATTATTATTATTATTATTATTATTACTAATGTACAGGTGTTATAAAGATTAGTGGTAGCCACTGCTCGGACACTGTAGTTGGGTGATTGAAGTATCCAATAATTAAATAGGTAATTATAATGAAATTTCCATCCCTGTTTTACTTCCGTTTTGGTTTTCATACTTCTTCTCCTCCTCCCTCCCAACTTTTGCCTAACCCCTTCTCCTGAATGAGCCCACACGGCTACCAAAACAAAAGTTGCTTGCAGTTGGCTGCCATGATTCATGACGCTAGGCTCAAAATGGTGACAAGTCGTAATAACACGATGCCAGTCCCACGCGTTGCAGAATTCAAGTGGAGTTGCAGGCAAATAACTCGACGAAAATTGCTGGTTTCTGTTTTCGGTTAGAAGAAACTTGTTCCCTTAACTAGCAAGCATTATGTATATACGAGATACAGAAGAATGATTTTATCGCACTGTTTGTTTTTCTTGAAAGATATTCACTCCTCTTTTTTCCTTTATTTCGTTCTTGCTGTAATCTCTTAACCAAGAAGTAAACATCCTGTAATTTGACTTACTATGTAATAATAATGTAATTCTTCTTTAGACTGCAATAGTGGAAAAAGAAATGGGAGGGAGGAAAGTGCAGTGACTGTCACATTTTAAGTGAGCCCAGTCTTTGCACTTATCACAGTGAGATATGGAAGCTTGTTCACGGTTTCCCCTCCAGAAAAAACACCAACCCGTGCACGTTAAATGAAAGTTTAAAGAAAAAACTCAAATATATTTGCTAAAAGAATTTTAGTTGCAAATCAAACAGAGCACTGATGTGTATCACGTGATAAATGACAGAAAAATAAGGGTAAAATACTAAATAGCTTCGTTTAGCAGATATGTTCTCTGAACAGTTAGATTTGTTCGGAGTTTTGAGAGAGAATATTGAAGAAAGAGGAGAGAAAGTAGAACACGTGAGTAGATTTCGATATAAACACCTGGTTACACTGGTCTACTGTTTACTGTGAAATCATCAAAGCAATGATTTCAGATTTCCCTCAGAGAATTTTAAAAACACGGGATGAGAGTAGTCCTGCGAGAAGACCGGTAGCTGATATTGAGCACGAATTAGGTAGTTCAGGTAAGGGAATTTCCCTCACAACCAGCCCCAGAAATCATCACTGCATCAAGGTCAAACAGTGCGCTCTCAAATACTACAGATACGTCCATTAAACACATAATGAAGGTCCTGGAAAATTGGGATGACCACTAGAAATGTTCTTAGCGGAAATCCAGACATTCGCCTATGTCTCGGAAACGGAACTTTCGGTGGTATTCTTGTGGACATTTCTGGGTTCTTTCCGTGATAATCACAGGACAACTTTTGGATCTCAATCTGTTGCTTCGTGACGCGCATATTTCATTGAAATCTAAGGAAAATCGCGTTAATATTTCTATATTGCTGAAAATTTCTGTTGCGAGCCTAAATATTCAAAACATGTTGATCGTCCTGTAAACTATTGTGGCATATGGGGTGTTGCTGAACCATATAGTATTAGTATTGATAGTGACGATGATGTGACTTGTTGCTTATGGTGCTGTCAAGAGACAAGAGTCCAGACGAAAAGTGCCCTCTTAAATTCGATATGAGACGAGAAGTTCATCAAAGTCCTAGATCTCAAACACTGTTCAACTGTGAAATAATTCATAGCATAAGAGTTATAAATCGATAAGGTGATTGCACGTACACAATGTAGAGCAATTATCAACGTTTAAAGATACAGAAGTCATTATATTTCAATCAGTGGCGGCGGTTGGACGTTAAAAGTGAGGGGGCAAGACATGATCTGAATATTTGCATATAAATGTTAGCTTGCCTGCTTGTTCCTAATATTTTGTTTGACGAAATGTATAACTAATAGGATACTATCTTTTTCAGTTAAAATACCGTATATAGTATTTCATATTTAATTTAGTAAATTGATAAGAGCAAGAGCAACGCCAGTAAGTAGTAGCCCTTTGTACTCTTAAACAACAAAATTGTAAGAAGAGATTTGATTCTTTGCTCATGAACATCTTAAAATACTGTCCGGAAAACTGTGTGATCAGATTATTGAATAACAAATTTGCAAAACAAATAAATAGAAAGGATAATATTAATCGTAGTAATAAATAATGATGCTTGTTTTGCAAAAGTCATATTGAAACAGGGATTAATGAACAACTTAATTTTTAATTCCACACATACTATTAAATGTATGTTATTACTCTTAGAAAATGAAAGACAGTAAATACTACAAGCATATGCTACTACATTTAAATAAATATTTGCTTTTGCAACTTCCCGAAACATGTTCGTTGCCATTAGGTGCAGTTTTCACTTTCTTGGAGCACATCAAAACACAACAATACTTAGAATCACTCCATACTCCAGTTATACAAAATAACACTAAAACTCTGAATTATGTTGAATTTACTAAATTTAATTGTATACACACTCGTACACCCCTAACACACCATGTCACTCATATATTGCACTACAAAACAATGGAAAAGATAGAAGTTGTTTCTTATTACGCTTTTTTCCCTTACTTTAAAAAGAAGAAAAGACATTTTAGGAACTGCCAATTTTTGTGCAATTAAAAAATAACTTCTGAAAGACTTCTTTTTTTCTTTCGCGAAGTGCTCTCTGAATTAGTTTCAAAGCGGCTGACTAATACATCGAGCCCTTGTAAGAAATGAAAGTATGCTGAAATTGTTGTGCTCCAATAGGTTAATTTTGGGGTTATTTTCTGTGGCAATTGAAACGCAATTCCTGTAGTTTTCTTTACTCCACGGGAAGACAACCAATACATACTCACGGAACGGCAAATATATGGCACCATTTTTTCTATGAACCAGTAAATACATGCAAAAACTTTACTTTTCTAAATTAAACTATATACATTAATGGGTTACTTCAAAAAAGTGCGGGGGCAACTGCCCCCTTTGCCCCCCCTAATCGCCGCCCATGATTCCAATAATAAATATTGTTAATACTAAGTGTTCTTATATCACATACTTCGTGGTCCTCTTGTCACGTGGAAGGGTTCTGATAACTTCCGGTTGAAATTAATAAAATATCAGAACATATAGCCTACTGTACATAAATTTACCAAACGAGGCGAGAGAAATTCCGATTTAAGACTAGAAAGAATTATTCGAGAATCGAGACAAGATTAGATTATAAACTTTATTTCTCGTCTCGTCTCGTCTCATGGGCTGCACTAGTAGAGTAATTGTGGCCACAACGTTATTTTATAATACCTTACTCTTATCTACATGAAAAAATGTAAATCCTCTGTACCAACTTAAGATCTTTATTCCAAGTTAAAATTCTTATTTGTCTTATAAACGATTCTGAGGATACACTCTTCCAAAGACAGTGAGTGACTTTTCATTTTTTAACAATGCTTAGTAGTAGTTACCTTTCTGTTTTAGTTCATTGATGTACAGTCAGCGACAAAAGTTCTTTCCGTTTGGTAAAATTTATTTTGGAGAATAACGGTCGAACGTACACAGCTTTACCGAGTTTCAAAGCTGGGACGTACAGAAAACTACATTCTTTTTAATTTACTGGAAACTGTACTCCAATTGTCCTTCCATTCTGAAGTTATTTACGAAGCTAATTTTCATCAAATGGAAATAACTTTTGTCCTTGACTGTTCATGGAAAATAATTATATTTTTTTTGTTTGTTTTCTTCGAAATGAACTAAAATTATAAATATAATACTAGTTGAACCTGCGCTCTCTACACAGCACATCATTCACATATGAGCATGAATCTCTTTGTTATTCCCCACATCTGTACATGTCCCTTTATAGACACAAGTGAAGGACGTCTTGATAAAAAAATCGGCAAGTAGGGATTTTTGCAATTACTTTTTTTAATATCTCGCACCATTTGTAAGATTTGAGCCTACTTCCGGTTGCAATTTCTAATTCATGTATGATCAGTATTTTCTTTCTTCTTGCATGCAGTATGTAATAAGCAAATACATTACACATACAATTAATTATAATGTCAATGATATATGGTGTTCATTAAGCAAAACACTTCTAACAATAAAGGTTCATCATAGGCTGGAGAAATGGTTATCCTTCGTTTTTCATTATCGTTTGACCATGAAACAACCGCCGGAGAGATATACTAACCACGTATACAAATATGTGGTGTTGGAATGCATAACTCATAGGATATAACGCTTTACTTTTTTAAAATTTCAATACTTCCAATGTACCTCTAAAAATGTAATAAAGAGATAACGGCCATTTTAAAAAGTATTCCATTAGAACTGAACAATCTACACAAAATTTGCAATCAACAAGCGAAAACGGAATCTTTCTAGAGGTTGTATCTTCCGAGATATTATTGTCAAAATAATTGGCCATAAACATATAAACGTCCACAAACATATAAATTTTTCTTGACCTGAAACATATAAACGTTGCATTTTAATATATAGATTCTTTCTGATTCTTTCTTCAAGTTTACTTAAATAACCTTTGTTTTTCTTTAATTAGTTTGCATTATACATAAATTCAAATTAACTTACCTTATATTTGCTTATTAATAGTTAAAATTTTTATATATTTTGTGTTCTTCTTCTGCATCTTTGATATAGAATTCATCTCAGGGGCGGATCCAGGACCGACTTCTGTGGGGGGCGGTGGGTTGTCATGCTGCTACTTAGAGCTACTTTTAACAGCATCAAACTCCGGGATGGGTTATATATATATATATATATATATATATATATAAAGAACGTTTCGCCTTGTGGGGGGCGATCGTTCCCCCTGGATCCGCTACTGATTCATCTGGACTCCAAGTCTCACGCGAAATTCGGATACCTTGTAGGTCTATGGGTATCTTAATGAACCAGGCCCATTTGTTCTTTCTTTCTATCTGTCTTTCTTTCATTTGACATTTTATTGTAGTAATTGTAACTATGGAGAATATCGAAAAACGGCGAAACAGTTGTTAAATTATTTTAAAATGAAAAGTCTAAACTGCAAACTATATGTATCCAACCTGGGAGCGTACTCACGGGGAAGGGCCACCGGACACGGAGTTTCCCAAAAACTTCCTAACTCAACGTACATTTGTACACGTTCTCAATAAAACAATACTTGTTTAATAGGGAAATGATTGATGTAGCATGAAAATTTGAACTTACACTTCATCTGTACTCTATCTCTTATAAAAACAATGTCATTTTTTCAGAAAATATAGGTGGAAATATTTTACAATTGCTTATCGTCTTTTCGGGTGCAAAATAATATCCGTTCAATAGGCCTACTACATAGATGTAATGGCTTGTAGTATTAGACACCCCTTCAAATCTTCAACCATTTTAAAAAAATTCTGAATGCGCACCTGCCCCAATCTTAAAGATTTTTGACATGCGGACATTTTTTTATATCCTTCATTTCTCCTCTTTTAAGTTCAATTTTCAAACATTTTTCCTTAGTGGTACCTTATATTAGCAGTTGTCAACCTTTTCAAGCCTAATGCCCCTTTGGGTGCACACTATATTCTTGAGCACCTTCCGTCATCTCTATCCAATCCATCCATGCACAAAGCTGAACGAAACAATCTAAGAAACAGAATAATGCTTTAAGAGTCTTCATCCTGGCGAAATTAAAATACCGCTAATTTTACAGTAATTATGTGATATCTTCAAATAGATAAAAGATAATTGAAATATGGAACAAGAGCGCCCTAGACAATATTATTTTACATAAGAAACCGTTATCACGACTCACCTATCTGCTTTCGATTTCGAGCCATTTTGAAAATCGGCATTTATTTTCGCGTTTCTAAACGGCTAAAAACGGAAAGCCACTAGTTTACTTATGATAACGGTACCTCACGCAAAATAATATTGTCTAGGGCGCTCTTGTTCCACATTTCAATTATCTTTTATCTATTTGAAGATATCACATAATTACTGTAAAATTAGCGGTATTTTAATTTCGCCGGGATGAGGCCTCTTAACTCTTAAAATCAGCGTTGAAGAACTCTAACGCCATCTAAAATAGTCTATTGTTCCCCTCGATCGTTCCTTTTAGTTTCAGCGCTCCTATGTAAACGGGAACTTCCTCTGGGGGGCGTTATGACCCACATTGAGAACCACTCTCTTACATCACACATTCAATATACTAAGGATAGGCAACCTTTTGATGTTCGAAGGATATTTTTTTGTTTTAGAAATCGCGAACAGTCTACTTTTCAGTTGACTAAATTGCTAGTGGGAACCATAAAACAACAAGATAGACTACATGACGCGAGAGCTATCTACTTGTTATGACTTCACAGCGCCAGACCGCCTTCGACGGGTTGTAATGGCAACTCCTGCTATATGCTGTCCAAATTTCAAATATCAAGTTTGTGCAGTTTGACATGGGTGTTGATGAGTCAGTCAGTCAGGATCTCTTCTTTTAAATATCTGAATTATAAAGATATATAATTCAATTTTTTAACACTAGGGGGCATTTTTAGTAGATGTGATAAGGAAATCAGTAAAATTAAACGGTTAAAAGTTTCAGTTTATTTCAAAGGAAATCGAAAAAAAAAATCCCCATAGAAATCAATGGAGCACTAAAGAAAGGTTCTGCAATATTCAACATGCACAGTGACGATTTTAGAAGGAGGCACGAGGGGCCATTACCCCTACTTGAAACTACGAAGCTCTCCCTACTCGGAACTACGTAGTTTTTACAATGGCAACCCTCCGATTGTCCTCAATGGCAGATATATTATTGTCGCACTATTATTTTAATGTAATGTGTATTCAAATCTCATTCCTTCCCCCCCTTTCCCCCTCCCCATCCGGAGGAAATTTGCCTGAAATCATCACTGGCGCCTAACATGAACGTTCAACTGAAAAGTGTTTGAAATTAATATTGTGGTAGATATTTTTGTGACAGAGTAGCATAGTGGTGGCTAGGTTACATGATCTACAGGATACAAACTAAATACAACTTTCTTCTTCAGACTACTATTCCCTATATTTTTCAGACAGGGGAATAGTAGTCTGAAGAAGGAAGTGATATACTTCCGAAACTGTTACATTTCTAATTAGTTTATAATAAAGATTATAGACAGCCTTGTAAGAAAGATGTATTTAGTTTGTGTTTAAGATGGACACAAGGCCTTTTTATCATAAAATTTACAGGATGTAGAAAGATGGCGAGTTCCCAAAACAAACACCACCAAAAAGGTTTATTAATAAGAATACGTAATAATAATTGTAACTAACATCATAACTGAATTACAAAAAAAAGAAAAAAAAGAAAAAAAAGAAAAAAAGAAAGAAAGAAAGAAAAGAAATAATTCAAAGGATACAATACATTGCCTATTAAGGCGGAGGACCACTAATGTGATCTTAAAACACACACGTTCTGGTGTGCGAGTTAAGACTGTCTGGTATTCTTGTCTCCACACTGTGACAAACAGAGAATAAGTGCAAAGAGCGTACTTACAATTCAGTTTATGGTTGCAGATCACACCATACTTCACTCGTACCACTAACGTGAGTAACTGATAGCATTTGGGAGAATGAAGAGAGAATAATGACTGAGTAAAATTGTTAGAAGGTTTTTATAGTTAGATCTATTATTAAAAAAAAAAAAAAACACTTTTATTTTTATTTATAACTAGCAGCGTTCACCCCGCTTCGCTGGGGTCACCCCGGAACGCAATAAACCTTGTTAATTAGATAATTTTTACTTTTTCGCTTTCAAGTGATATGATAAAAACCATAGTAGATTGCAGTAAATGTTAACATTATATCGCCTGTCATTTATGTTAACCCGCCGAGTGACACGGTCATGCGGGTTGCATATAAATACGTTTATTTTTACCTATGATGAACTAACAAAGGATTTGTACGTTATGGACACTTGAATGGTCAATTATCTCAAGACACTGGTAATTGAAAATTAAAGTGATATGATAAAAACCATCTAGGGTCCAAATCCTAATAACCCCCCAAAAATGAAAGAAATTGGTTCAGCCGTATTAGCGTGATGAGGGAACAAAGGATTTGTGCGTTCTCTTTTATATATAAGATTTATACATACAGAAGCTGAAGGTTGTTCTAACTTAGGCCTTGTAAATCCTTGAGGAAAGGGATTGTTTATGAAAATAGTTTATTTTTACTAAAAACCTTCCGTAGGTTTTAAGATGACGTATGTATTATTTACAATTTTATCTTATTTTGTTGAGCGAAGAGTTTTCTAGGTTATTTTGAACAGTTCTAAAAGTCTCTGTTTATTACGTGTGTGACATATTAGATTCTACTTTTACATTTTGTCATTGGGTTCGTAACTTGTTGAAAGGTCCCATTTTTGAATTTTTTTCTTCAAAGGAACAGGTAAATACTAAGTTATTTTGATCTGATCTGATTTTAGTTTAGCGTCCCGTTCAGCAGCGAGGCTATATAAGATGTGAACCTACTGATTAACTTGTAATACGAACCACAAAACACGGGAATCGAACCCGGGTCTCTCACGCCAAAGGCGCGTACGCTAACTGCTTAGCCCCGAGAGAGCTCTAAGTTATTTTGAACCACAACTGTGGAATGTATTACGACACACCAAAAATGTGCATCTGCTATCTTCTAGATCAGGCGCTTAACCAGAAATTTTTGTTAGGGGGGGGGGATCCAGTCTGAGTAGTATTGAACGAGTATTATTCTAAACTGGGAAAGACAATAAGTAATTGTAAAAATACTTCCATGTATATTTTCAGAAAAAAAATGATAGAACTTGATTGTTTGAAGTGTAAGATTAACTTTTCATGCTACGTTAATCATTTCCTTCTTAAACGTGTATAGTTTTATTAGAAAAATGTACAAATTGTATGTTGAGTTCCAAACTTTTGGGGGGATGTCCCCTGGATCTGTTCTACAGTGATAATTCAACCTATGAATTTGGAGAGACAGGCAGGGGATGAAAACACTTTTGAAGAAAACTTAGGCACGGCTTTTGGCACCTACAACATAATTTCTAAACTATGGTGAAACTGAAATTATCATATTTTAGAAAGAATACTCGATTTTAAACAAATTAAAAACACATTTGCTCCTAATCATGACCACTTTAACTAATGATCAATTTAGTATTTTGAGCATGTGTAAGAATTCTGGTAACACAGTGTGTAGATTTCTTTTTTCCTTTTCAGCAAATATCCACAGCTCCACGTGCGGGTTGCTTTTTTAGAATAAAAATAATGATAAAGAGATTTCTCTGGAATGTGTTTTGACGATGTCTAGATCATTTTCTCCTCTCCGGACATTAACTGAACGTGAGTGCAACCTTTCCATTTATTTCATTTTTATTATTTTTTCCCCTTATATTATATCACTTCGTTTTATTTTACTTTCGTCAGCAAATGCTTCCGTTCGGCCCTCACTTCGCCTTTTCTTCCTTTCTTTTTTTTAAATCTTCAGTTCTCTTGTCTTCTTCTTCTTCTTCGTTTCATCTTGAAGAAAGATAAATATTTTTCCCGTGTAGCTCTTCTGTGAGGCGTATATTAATGGTTTCGTTTGACAACGCTTCATTTTGCTTCTAGCTCGTCATGGAATCAAGTTACACCTTGCACTTCTTCGTGTTTACATTAAAAGTACGAAGCTGTCAAGAGAGGGCGCTGTTGTGGTTTTCTAACGCCATGCACACAGATGTCTCTCTTTTCCTTCGACTTCTAACAACAGTATCTTTTTTATTATTATCTTTAAAAAAAATAATAAAAAGACATTGAATAGATACACTCCTCTTATTCGCTTTTATGTTCTTTAGGCTTGTCTTGCGGTGAAGTTAATATAAAATTTCCTACTTGCTTGTTTGCACCTGGTTAAAAACGTGTGGTGATCTTCAAAGTATGGTATGCTTCCAGATACTTTTAAGTTACTAGTCAAACACGGGTCACTAACACGGGGCGCCCATTGAGGTGGATACGCAGAAGGAATAGAATGTTCGCGTTCTTCCCTATAAGATTATTATTTGTCTTTATCTATATCTATATCTATATCTATATCTATATATATATCTATCTATCTTTCTCTCTCTCTCTGTCTATATATATATATATATATATATATATATATATATATATATATATATATATATATAGGCTACGGAGAGTAGCCAAAATCGCAGCACTTTTTACATAAATGGTTTTAATTCGAAACCTTTGAAGAAATTTAAAATAAGTTTTTGATCGTATTGAACTTTATAGTTTTCCCATTCTTTCACAGTGATTTAATAACGATATCTTATCATTATCATGATAAAAAAAATGACGATATTTTAGAAGCCTGCGATTGGTGCGATTTACGCAACAAGTTTCCCAAATCGCACTATGTGGAGCCAAAATCGCACCTCCATTTGAATACATGCAAATTTTACAGTAACACATATGGATAAAACAAATTATCATTTCAATGGAATATCACAATATTTTATTTACGTTTTATTAAGATGAGGAATAAAGATTAAAGAGAGGATTAATGAGGATTAGTGAGGATTAAAGAGAAAATATACTGCAGTGGTGCCCACCCCCACTCATGTCAATGACGCACCCCCCTCAATTGGCTATCGTAGGTGTTCTTCCTTGAAAAAAATCTTTTCGATTAATTTTTACACCCTCTCAAACATATTTATATAGATTTTAACCCCTCCAAATATTTCAATGACGCAGTTTGCGTCATAGCCCCCCCCCCCTTGTGGGCATCCCTGTATACTGTAATATAAAAAAAAAATCTAGCACAGAACTAACACCTTAGAAATAAGCTAAGTAGAAATGTAACCTATAAGTAAAACAATATTTCTGTGACATATTACATTCTTTTATCTCAGTGTTATCAATACGAGGAAGAATATATAATTAAAGGAAAAATATCCATATTGTTGATTAAATTAGCAATAATCCATGAGCAATGTTGTTCATAATCCTATGAAACGTAAACATATCTGTATTTATTGAAATCTACTTCGTAAACGTTGGAATCTATTTATTGAAATCTACTTGATCAATTATCACCAAATTTTAAACGAAATTTTAAATATTGATGGTAGAAAATAAACCAATGTCTCTTCAGTAAGTATCCAAGCAGACTATTATTACTTCCGTCTGTATGACCTGGCACCAGTGAACGTTTGGCATTATCTGGCAACGCCGCACTATTCCTGCAGCGCTTACCATAGCACCGAGAAAACCTAAAGCCTGTGACAAACATCTTGGCATTTCAGCTAAACGAATAAAACGCAAGCTCTGACGCGATGTTGCCGAATGCTAAGGGGTGTAATTATGGCTAAGCAGACGAACTACAGCGCGATCAGGTGGCAGAGGATAGACGCGGATGTGTACAAAATAAACGTGGCAATACCGCTGGCCTCTCATTTGCTAGCAGCATTTAAAGGGAACTTGGAGCGCCGCCTTCAAATGTCAAGATGTTTGCCACGCCGTTTAGTGATCCACCTCAAGTCATGGAGTATATTTTGTATAGTACTATAGAGAATTAATTTTCTCATAGATATAGGATCTACAGGTGATGAGATCTGCTTCGGAAACCTGAAACATTTTAACAACTGATTTGTTCAAGTGTTCCTCTTGGCGTGGGAGGTCCGGGTAAGATTCCCGGCGGGAGCTCCTGTGGTTCGGATTCCACGTTAATCAGTAGGTCCCGTCTCATATAGCCTCGCTGCTGAAACGGACGTTAAACTCAAAATCCACTCCACTCAAATCTTCCTCAAATGGAAATTATAATCGTGTGTTAGTCAAACGCTTCGTGCGATACTAATCATACATACGAACGACTTTAAATATTGTCAAAAGAAATTGTTTTTAATTTTAATGTCCTACGTTTATGCACTGAGGCTACGGGAGATGGATGATAATGCTGGAATGACGAAAATGGGAGGAAACGGGAGAATCCACGTATCCAGTGTGCATTAACTGAACGGAGTACAACGGCATCAAAAATATCGGGCTAGAAGTGCTTAAAATCGGCACTAGCCCGAATATACAAGAAAACTGCTGTCAGAAGATCTAGAATGAATGTGCAATAAAAGTTTTTCAACCAACGAATCTCGCAAATATTTGATTTCAAGAACCAGGTAATATAGGGGAAGGTCGTCTGGTATCGGACACCTTAGCTTTTTTAGTCTGTCAGGCTGAAAAATACCTATATCCAATTACTTAATGCACAAAACGATACCTTGGTATCTTATACACAACATGCTAAAGGTGATTTGACAGGTAGAAACTAATACTATTTATTTTTGTAAAAAATCAAAGATAATAGAAATTAGCGTCCTTAAAAAGTGGAGGGTAGTATCGGACAAACATAAAACTATAGATAATCGCTCTTTTGAGGTAATTTAGTAAACCAATTACTTACAGAACAACTTACAATTGCTAGCTGTTTACTTACAGGAGTTCTTATACACAAAATACAGTTTTATTAGGCTTTGAAATAGCCTAAAATAAAAGTAAAACACAAATTTCAAACTTCTGAGTCTCATCTCCAATTATTTTTTATTGTAACACAAATCACAATGATGAAACAGTTTGTCATCAACATTGGCATATTGTTCATGGACCCAGTGTTTATATACGTTACACTATATCCAATCTTCATCAAAAGACTTCCCACAGATTATGATGTTTAGTTTTTCAGCAAGTTTGTAAGTTAGTTTTAATAATTCTGGTTTGCTTAGTGGCATTAGTTGATTATCCACAGCCTTTACATGATTGTATAGTGTTTCCTCTTGATCGCGATCAAACGTTCTCTAAACGTGCCTTTGTTATCCGAGAAGCAAGGCTTCTTTTCCTTTCAACAGTTTTTTCTTTTTTTGACACAATCTCCTAATGTACTCTTAGGAACACTAGATCTAAAACCGGTTACACGTAGTGCCATTTATTTGGAAATAACTTTATCCATGGCCAACCTTATATTTTCTTCATCCAAATTGCCATGTACTTTCCCAATGGTTTCCTGAAAAAACCAGAAACGTCATGTTTATTTACCAATGTAATGTCCGATACCACCCGATTCCACTTTGTCCGATACCAGCCGAACGACTTGCAACGTATGAATGGCTATCTACTGAATTGTAACAACACGAATGCAACTATACTCCTAAATTATAATATATACATCCTAATAAATGTTGTGATAACAATAATATATCAAAACACTTATTTTGTAATAAGTTATAGCCACAAAAATCTATCTCCATGCACCTGATCACTCGCAAAAATACAAAAACATTGAAGCACGAGACACACCGTTCATGGGACAAATCCACTATGGTGTGGGCTTGGTTAATTCATTCCGATCAACTCACTGTAAGCTTATTAGGTGTAGTCCTAAGCGGGAAATAACGAAAACTGCTTTTGTCCAATACCACCCGCTGTCCGATACCAGACGACCTTCCCCTAAGTAGCAAATAGTTATCGCTTTATTTGTGCCGTTGTATCAGTGGCGGGTCTAGAAGGTAAAAACTGGGGGGGCAACCAAACCCCCGACTGTAATAGGTATATCACGAGTTTACTATTAACTTTCAAAAATATACAAATAAGAGCTTCAATTATTTTCGTCATTCAAGAAACTGGGGGGCTTCCACCCCGATCCCGGCCTAGATCCGCCACTGCGTTGTATATGCGCAACGATAACTATTTGCTACTTATATTACCTGGTTCATGAAATCAAATATTTGCGTGATTCGTTTGTTGAAACACTTTTATTGCACATTAATTCTGTTTAATTTTATATTTGTGTATTTATAGATCTTCTGACAGCAACGTATATTTATATAATTATGATTTCTTCTTTATTGTTTTTTAATATATGTATTTGGGCTAGTACCGATTTTAAGCACTTCCAGCCCGATATTTTTGGTGCCGTTGTAGGAGCTAAGATTGAACTAGGTACACTCATGTCCAAAATGATTTTCGCATATCTATAACTGTCTTCTTGTAAAAAATATAATTTGATAATGATTTTACAGGGTACTTTTAATACTGATACTATGTGTATAATTGGGAAATGTATATTTGTGGTAAATTTTATAGGAAAAGAATTATAAATACGAAAATTAGAGTGAGTAAAACAAAATGTTGCTAAATGGACAAGAAAGTTTTATTTTCATTGCATTGCTCTTATTTACTGCTCTTTTAACATGAAATTTGCCACATACATGTCTTTGCCGACTATGCACAATACTAACATTATAAGAAATACTGGGCGAATTCGTTATCAAATTATATTCCTACAACAACATATTTATAGACATGCGACAATAATTTTGGACATGAGTGTACCTTACGTGCCAGAGGTAAGAAACAAAGAGCATTATAAAACTTGATTTTTGGAATGGTAGGGAACTCAAGACCTAACTGGTTTGGCTTGGTGTAGAAGAAGTATGTAATGGTTCTTTTGTTCTACGGCGATGAACCATTGATTTTTTGGGCTATATAATTAATTAGTTGATTTACATGTTATACAATCTTGCTTACTTTCCATTTGAACTGTGTTAATAGTTAAATCACAATAGTAGCGGATACATTATTTTGATTTTTTTTCTCATAATGTGAATGGTGACCTTTGGACAGCAATATCCTTTGTCCTGTTACTGTGACGGCATCTCCAGAAGCAAAGCCATTACAGTGAGAGCTGGTGCTGATGGACAGGGAATTGGAATGAGCGTATTGACGTCCGTGGTAATATGCCAAGAGAGAGAGAGAGAGAGAGAGGAATGTGGAGGGGAGATCCACATATGGGGGAATATATATATACACACATATGCATGAGTGTATGTGAGTAGGTGACGGAAAAGGAAGCTGAAGGTTGTTAATAAGCAAGGGAGATGTTTAACCCTTTCGCAGGCCCATTTACACTCTGTCGCTGGGCGAGACAGAAGGCTATCAGTCAGCGTTCTTCCCCTCTCCCGAGGGTTGCCTGCAAACATATCTACCCAGAGTGCGTTAGGTTACAACACAGGACAGGTGACGCAATGTGCCCCGATCATTTATCATTATTACCTTATAACCTCTAGTCTCACACCCAACGGGGTTGACGCTGTGATTACTGACCCCTGACAGATGGCGCAATGGGGAACATGCCCCCCCCCCCTCTTTTGCTACCAAAGTCCCATCCATATTATGAAATCGAGAACGTTGTTGTGCATGACTCTAGTGATTACCTTCTGCACTGGATGAGAATAATCTTCCGCCTCTGTTTGCAAGGGAAATTGTTTAGGATGTGGAAGGCTGATTATACGAAATGGTGCTGAACCATATTGGAAATTTGATAGCAACGATACACCGAGTTCCTGATAAGAGATCATTATTTCCGATACAGAGCTAATACTGTTTGAGATGTATTAAGTAACGACATTCCAACTTCCTCAACTTTGATATAAAGTAGGGTCTACTGTGCAAAACGTATGGGACACTATCAGGGCAGTAACTTGTGGGAGGGCAGGAAGGGCAACCTCCTCCAGGGAAGCTCCCCGCCGTTCGAGGGAGCTCACAGACAAAATTTTCTTACTTCATATACGATACGAACATGAAATTATAAATGAAACATCAAACAAGTTCACTATATTACATAAACAAAACAGCACACAAAAGGTAAATAAAACAAAAATGAGTCATGGGCCCATTTCAGTAAAAAATGTCTACTATTAGGGGCCCAAGAAACAATACTTATTCGTATGGCTTTGAGATTTCTCAATATTGTCCTCTTAATTAATTTATCATGTATGGAACGGGCCCAGGGGCGTAACTAACGGCCTCGTATACTTTGCCGTGCATGAGGGCCTACAGGCTCCGGGGGGTCCCATAAAGAATAAGATAAAATGGAAAGAGGGGGCCCAAGAATTAGAGAAACGCACGCATATTAATGCTTCCTCCCAGAAAAAATCTAAGTTACGGCGCTGGACGCTGTGCCCGATCGTCTTGTCTGTCTGTCAACAGGAATAAGAGCAAAAAGGCTAGGAGAGAGAGCAAGAGTTCCCAATATGGATTCGGGATCCCAAGAAAATAATCAATAATAATGTTTTCTTACATACTGGAAACTACAGACTAATCTGTCCAGTTACAATTTCCATAAAGTTGGAATTAAAACATACAAATGATAAAACTGAACATAATATAGCATTGAGTACAAGTAACACATGCACAAAAAGAGATACAAAAATCACATATAAAACAAATCACACACTGATATAAAACAAATCATACACTGATATAAAACAAATCACATATAAAACAAATCATACACTGATATAAAAGAAGGCAATACTCTCACTTGCTTATACGATAAGTATACAAATGCCTTTTAATAACACTGAAATTATGTTCAAAAATATCAATAATATTAGCAAGATCATTGGTCATTGACAAATTTTTACATATGGATACATCATTAAGTCAGTGACTAGGTCTAAAAATTTTGGAATTTCTTATATGATAGCTAGTTGCATGCAAAGTTACCATTGACAATAAATTCAAATTACCATGAAGAATTGAATGCAACATTTTAACGTCCACAATAATTCTACTTTCAGACAACTTCAACACGCCCAATGATAATCTAACTTCATCTAAAGGCATATCTTTTTAACGCTTGAATTTCCAACATAGCCAGGCAAGAAGAAGAAGAAAAAAATGGAATCATCTCCAAGGTGTTTGATATGTAATAGGTACTTCTGTTCCATATATTTGAACAATATTCCAGATGACTTCTTTCATTACAGTAACAGAGAATAAGTCAGGTTTTGACAGAATTAAAGTCCTTAGACATCCATTTCAGAATACCAAGATTCCTTCTCGCTTTAGAGGTTATATTGTCAACATGTTGTTTGAAAAGTAATTTACTGTCAAGAACAATGCCTAAATCTCTAATAGTATCTACAGTTCGGATTGAAGTATCATTTATTTTATAAATAAAGTAAATTGGATTCGTTTGATTCGTAAAACTCATTGAATACGTTTTATTACAATTTAAAGGTAATACATTATTTTTAGACCAATGTAGTATTTAATTAACATTGTTTTGAAGCATCGAACAATCATCCAAATTTACAATGCTTTTATAGATTTTTAGGCCATCTGCATACATTAAACATTTACAATCTAAGTTTTCAGTTATATCATTAATAAACATAAGGAATAGAAGTGGTCCCAGGTTTGATTCTTGTGGAGCACCGGAGTAAATGTTGTATACATCAGAAAGACTAACTTTATACCTAACAAAAAAAAAAAACTTTCTTTGAGACAAGTATGATATTACTGTAACCAGGCAATAAATAACGTAGAAAGATTATAGGATTTTAATTTACAGATTAAAATGTCATGTGGTAGCTTATCAAAGGCTTTAGAAAAATCAAAGTAGATTACATCAGTCTGCCCATTACTCGTAGGAATAAGAAGAACATCAGCCATAAAACATATCAAGTTCGTTGTGGTGGTTCTATTTTTCATAAGACCATGTTGATACTTCGTAATGTTTGGACAAGGGATACGAACAAAATCTCGCGGCCGAAACATCGCCGCCCAAAATCTCGCCGGCCAAAACCTCGCGGGACAAAATCTCGCCGGGCCAAAACCTCGCCGCGAATGAAACTTTTCTTTAAAATTTACCCAATGTGTTTCTTAATATGCAATTCCACATTACAAATAATAATAATAATAATAATAATAATAATAATAATAATAATAATAATAATAATAATAATAAGAAGAAGAAGAAGAAGAAGAAGAAGAAGAAGATACAAAACATCGTGTGCGTGGGCTTTCTCGGGTTATTCCCGTTTCCTCCCACTTTCTTTATTCGATCATTTCCTTCATCCTGGTCATCTACGTCTCCTTTAACCTATAGGACATAATCAAGGGACGTCGTAAAAACTCATATATTATTTCATATTTTCATAAATATTATTAGATTTTTGTTAAAATTTTAAGTTTTTGAATGTTCCAAAGTTCACGAAACTAACCTCGTTAGTTGTCATTACTTTCCTTATGCAGACTTTCTTTCCCTATAACCAGTTTAAAAACATCCTGTCGCCCTACCTTCACATTGAAATCCTCTAATACAGAAATAGAATTTTCATATGGTATCG
This sequence comes from Thermobia domestica, assembly GCF_964235325.1. NCBI lineage: Eukaryota > Metazoa > Arthropoda > Insecta > Zygentoma > Lepismatidae > Thermobia > Thermobia domestica. The sequence goes on from NC_137454.1 coordinate 365,004,943, forward strand.
CGGGACTTGGGGCGCGAGGTTTTGGCCCGCGAGATTTTGGGTGGCGAGGTTTTGGCCCCGCGAGATTTTGTCCCGGCGAGATTTTGTCCCACGAGGTTTTGGGCGGCGAGGTTTTGGCCAGGCGAGGTTTTGGTCCGCGAGGTTGTCGCCGCGAGATTCTGGCCGCGAGGTTTTGTACCCAAACCGTTTGGACAAACATGAGTGTACAAATAATTGTATATCAATTTATCAAAAACTTTAGGTATAATACTCAACAGACAAATTTATAATAATAAATAAAAAAAGAGAAGGCAAATTTCATGTCAAAAGAGCAGCAAGTAAGAACAATAAAACGAAAATAAAATTTTCTTATCCATTTAGCAACATTTTGTTTTACTCATTCTAACTTTCGTATTTATAATTCTTTTCGTATGAAAATTACCACGAAGATACATTTCTCAATTATACACATAGTATCAGTATTAAAAGTACCCTGCAAAATCATTATCAAATTATATTCTTACAAGAAGATAGTTATAGATATGCGACAATCATTTTGAACATGGGTGTACCACGTATTGTACACTGTCAGATTGAATAGTATACTTGACTAAAACTACAGTATTGCACTTTTCCACTTCCTTTCTTAATGTAATTGTGCATATTAGCCATTGCAGACATACGTACTACCGGACAATCAGCAACAACGAACTGCTATTATCTACCTTTTAGTTCGTTAAAACGAGAGATGAGCATAATCTTTGTTGCACATCGCTGAAATTTATTCCGATCAACTCGCAACTTACTTACTAAACGGCGTGACAAACATCTTGGCATTTGAAGGCGGCGCTCCAAGTTCCCTTTAAAATGCTGCTACTAGGCCAGCCGTATTGCCACGTTTATTTTGTACACATCCACGTCTATCCCCTCTCATCTGATCGCTCTGTAGTTTGTCTGCTTTAGCCATGGCCACACCCGTTTACCACTTGGCAACGTCGCGGTAGAGCTTGCGTTTTATTCGTTTAGCTGAAATGCCAAAAGGTTTGTCACAGGTTTTAGTGATTTTCAGTGGTTTGTATTATGAGTCACTTAAAGTAAGGTGTGACTACAAAAATACTAATATTTGTTGAAGGACGAGTTGACTCTGAATGATATCAGTGGCGGTAACTGCTGTATATCCTAAAAATCAGGTCCCACACGCACGAACAATACGTTCGAAACTTTATATTTACGATCACATTTTTTGGTATCTATAGGCTACATTACATAAACAGAGTCCATCTTGTTATAAAAGAACCGAGAATATTTTTTAAAATAATTTGATGAAATATCTATCTCTCGCTAACATTATTTAGTATCTATTTAGAGAAGATAGTGAGAAAGAGCGTGCATAATCAAAACGGGATTTCGGTAGGAAGTAGAGCGATTAGATGTATACGGTTTGTAGATGATGTGACACTTGGGACTGAATCTGAAAAGAAAATCAATAAGAAATCAGTAGAGACCTATGTTTAGGCATTAAAAAGCTGGAAAATAGGCAGGTAAATAGGCACTTAAAATTTAAAAGTAGGCAGTAAAATAGGCACTAAAATGTAACTCGAAATAATGAAGATAAATACTCAATACAATAAAAAGATAAATTTAAGTCATAGATAATGTTCAAAAAATATAGAAACACCTGTTTTTTAATACCTTCTTTTATTGTGTATATATAAGAACGATGCTTGACATGTATTCCATGTATATTTGGTAAATGCATTCTCTACAGCATTTTATCACTACACATAAAATGCCTAACCAGTTCAAAGTTTTACAGCACTTTATCAAAACACATAGCAATCCAAACTCTTACATCTTATCACTACAGACAATACTTATATTTGTCGGAAAAGGTAGATTCCTTTCTTGAAATACTAGGGGACGCGGTGGCTCAGTGGTAGAGCGTTCACCTCCGGTGCTTGTGGTCCCTGGTTTGATCCCAGCTCGCGCCGCATGGACTTTGTGGTGGACAAACACCATGTTCGTGGAATTTCTCGGGGTTCTCCCGTTTCCTTCCACTTTCTTCATTTCACTCATTTCTCATTATCACCGTCTCCTTTAGCCTAACTGGCATAACCGTAGGGCGTAAAATTTAAAGATTATATTTATATTTTCTTGAAATACTAAAGTATATATTTTCCCCAATAAAGTCTTATTTTGAAGAAAATGCATAGAATAGGCAACATTAGGCACTAAAGCAATTATTTAGGCAGGAATGGGCGAAAAAGCCAAGTAAAATAGGCTTAAATTGAAACTATAACTCCCCATATAAATTTTAAAACGTTATTTTTGATCATATCTTTAATATTAAAGAATAGACATTTTGCCTAACATCCGGTCTCTAGATATTTAAAAAAAAAAAAAAAAAAACTCGAGGAAGGGCTGCAAAGAATATGGGATGTAAAATAAATGTTAGAAAGACAAAAGTTATGGTAATTGGAACGAAATGGTCGGTGTCAAATATACAAATAGAAGTTGAGAATAGATCAAATAAAAATTTTTCGATACCTAGATAGTAGACCTATTACTAGTGATGATATAAAGTGCAAAACTGAAATAAACGAAAGAAAAGTCTGTTTTGTGGGAACTTGAATAAAGAGTTGAGAAAAATACGTTAAAAAATTCTTGGTGTAGAGCAGTATGGATCAGAAACATAGATATTACGCAAAAATGATGAAAAATGCCTGGAAGCTTTCGAAATGTGGGTGTGGAGAAGAATGGAAAGTATTAGTTCCATTGAGCTGAAAACGAATGAGAGGGTGTTAGAAATGGTAGGGAAGAAAAAGAACAGTTTTAGTTATTATTGGGAAAAGAAAGAGAAAATTGGTTGGAAGATTGTATAGGAAGAAACTGTATCATGAGGGATGTGCTGAAAGGTATGGTGGCAGGAAAGAGAGGGAGAGGGCGAAGGAGGCTACAATTAATGGACGATATCAAAATAGAAAAATCGTACGGTACGTGAAGACGAAGAGGTTAGCATAAGATCGTGGATCATGAAAGCTTTTCAGTTGTGGCAAGTAACCTGCCAATAATGGCAGAATTCTTACGATGATGATTAAATATCACCCAAATAGGAGCGTATCTTTTCGACTGCCCATTATACTATTTAGTCCTTTTTCTTTTTTTATATAATTCAACATCACGGAATACAAACATACCTTTCGTCTTCCTAACACCTCTGCCGACAAAATTAAACTAATCAATTAGAAATCTGCATCAGGTCTGAAGAAATTTTACCCGAGTTCGGTGCAGAAATTTGATTTGTATTTATTTATTTAAAAAATTGTAGGTATTACCGGTCTCAAGCCGGTCACGTAGAAGGGGTGACGTCCCTTGGCGAGCACACTATCCAGATAGGTGGAAGGAAGGAAGTTAAGTACCATCCCTGCATTCGCCTAGTCTGAATGAGGAGAATCCAGAGAAAAGCCTTACTCAGGGTAACTGGCCTGAGAAAGATGTTACATCTTTTCGACCGACTATCCCTACCGGGAATCGAACCCGAGACCGCTCGTGTCAAAGGCGAGAGTGTTAGCGACTATGCTGTGAGGGGCAACTTGTAGAAATTTGAGTACTGTAAATAACAATAACAATAACAAAAATTCAAATACAAAGAAACAAGGTGTGGTATAGAAGTCCTAAAAAGCACGTTTACACTTCTACGTATTCATGCGTTGTGTTATCTTAATGCGAGGACATCAAAGTTAGTTTGCAAATTATCCACAAACAAGGTAAGAACAAGTTTTCTGAGAACACTAATAAGAGAAGACGGCGAATAAATCTATTAAGAGCGAAATTTTTCCAGAAGACGTATTAAAAAGAACTTAACAAAGAAAACAGTCACACCTTAAAAGCGTGACACAAAAAGGGCAAGAAAAACAGAATACTTAAAGAACCAAAAGTAAGCATGATTCAAATCCATTAGCGAGCTTTGAAAACAAACCAGTCCTTTGTGAGATATCTTATTACACGTACGCACCTGAAGCATTGAAAACATCATATCAAACTACATTACTTCTTTGAATAGCATTTTTTTTTCTTTTCAAATGCGAAATTTCTTCAGTAGTACCAGGTGATGGCAATGGTATGTTGACCAACTGGTGGATTAGTTATTCCTCAAGCGTAAATAAGACCACCATAGTTTCCCTTGCTTTTTTTTGAAGTCAATTTGAGATTTTTTTGTTATTATTGTTGTTCAGAATGGCCAAAAACTGTCAGACTATGTCGCGTATTAAAAAATACTATCCTTTTTTATTTAAGAAAGAGGTTTGGAGGAGAGGAGGAACTTTCCTTTCTAAGCGAAGAAAAGAAAAACAGACGTCCATTAATCAAACCAAACTATTGTGGTGAATCTGATACCACAGCACAGGAAGATGATATTGAAATTTAATAGGGCAATTTTCCACAACTAATTGCAAATAATAACTTGTTATAAAGCAGTTGTTTCCTCTCTGTTTTCGCCTACTCTCCCAGTGAGGTCTCAACAGATGGTATAATATTGTTACTAAACGTTTTTTTTTTTTTTTTTTGAAATTTCATTTTTCTGTGTTCCACAAACGAAGGTAAAAAATGCTTGAATAAAATTGAAGAACGAAACAGAAATTGTATAACATTTAAAAAAAACCGCAACCAATTCGTGGTCCGAATAAGGTGTGATTTGACTGGTAATTACATTGCACTTAATTACATTATAAGAGCGAGTTATGCAACCTATCTATCTATACACAAAACATTACAGCAGAGGCGAAACTAGAAATGAAATATTTCAGTTTAACGTCCCACGATTACGACCCTTTAGGCTAAGGGAGACGATGATTAAGGCAAGTGAATGATAATGGAAGAATTAGTGGAATGAGAAAGTTGGAGGAAACGGAAGATGGAAGAATTGGTGGAATTAGAAAGTTGTAGGAAACGGAAGATGGAAGAATTGGTGGAATGAGAAAGGTGGAGGAAACGGAAGATGGAAGAATTGGTGGAATGAAAAAGTTGGAGGAAACGGAAGATGGAAGAATTGGTGGAATGAAAAAGTTGGAGGAAACGGAAGATGGAAGAATTGGTGGAATGAGAAAGTTGGAGGAAACGGAAGATGGAAGAATTGGTGGAATGAGAAAATTGGAGGAAACGGAAATGGAAGAATTGGTGGAATGAGAAAGTTGGAGGAAACGAAAGATGGAATAATTGGTGGAATAAGAAAGTTGGAGGAAACGAAAGATGGAAGAATTTGTGGATTGAGAAAGTTGGAGGAAACGGAAGATGGAAGAATTGGTGGAATGAAAAAGTTGGAGGAAACGGAAGATGGAAGAATTGGTGGAATAAGAAAGTTGGAGGAAACGAAAGATGGAAGAATTGGTGGATTGAGAAAGTTGGAGGAAACGGAAGGTGGAAGAATTGGTGGATTGAGAAAGTTGGAGGAAACGGAAGATGGAAGAATTGGTGGAATGAGAAAGTTGGAGGAAACGGAAGATGGAAGAATTGGTGGAATGAAAAAGTTGGAGAAAACGGAAGATGGAAGAATTGGTGGAATGAGAAAGTTGGATGAAACGGAATATGGAAGAATTGGTGGAATGAGAAAGTTGGAGGAAACGGAAGATGGAAGAATTGGTGGAATGAGAAAGTTGGAGGAAACGAAAGATGGAAGAATTGGTGGATTGAGAAAGTTGGAGGAAACGGAAGATGGAAGAATTGGTGGAATGAGAAAGTTGGAGGAAACGGAGGATGGAAGAATTGGTGGAATGAGAAAGTTGGAGGAAACGGAAGATGGAAGAATTGGTGGAATGAGAAAGTTGGAGGAAACGGGAGTACCGTGAGAAAACCCACGGACACCGTGTTGTTCACCACAAACTTATTTGGCCGGTTATCGAACCAGTGGACCCTTGCACCGGAGGTAAGCGCTCTACCGCTCACCCACCGTGCCCCCAAGAGGCGAAAATAGAGGCTTACAGGCCCCTGGCAAACATTGATGGTAGTCCACCTGTTCTTGTATCTATAACTGACAATATGATCTCCTTATAAATATTATAATAATTGATAATTTTTACCCTACATATTAAAGTACGCTACTCTAAACATAATTTATATGTAAAAAAAAGTATGTAGATAGAAATTTATTTCTTGGTTCATGTTTTTATAAATAGAGTACTCTACAGAGATGAGTGTTCTCAATTATTTTATCTTCGTGAAGGCCGCCATTACCCTCAACTTCCCTCATTTTAGGAAATGAAAGTGAAGATGAGGACAAATGAGGACGAGGACCTAAAATAATTAGATGGCAAAGGTGAATGAGGATTAGGGCAGGAAAATATTTCGTGAATGAGGTCGAGTGAGGGTGAGGGTGAAAGCGACAAAATATTTTGAGGGTGAAATCAAGTGAGGACCTATAAGAATACCCACGTCTCGTTCTATAACATCTTTCACTGTTAAAATTCGTCTCTGCTTGCTTCGGCTTCGACGAAGTTCCCTATTACTTCGAGCTCCAGCTTCGTAATTCGATAGAAAAAAAATGTTAATCCTTTCAATTTTTCTTGGCCAATGGTGCTCCTCAGGTACTTTTTATTATTATTTTAGGATTGAAACGACTGCTTCGCGCTAGCAGTTGTGACACGAATGGTCAGAAACATGAAAGATGTACAGATCTCCGGGAAACAGACTGAAATGAAGTGATTTTTGAGTGAATGAATATCATACGTTTTGGTGCCCAAGAGGAATGAAAATGGGAAATGTGGAAGCTTCGTAACGAGGAACTTACATAATACCTTTTCGAAACATTGTTAAGCTCATCAAGTTTACGAAACTTAGATGGGCTGGTTGGATGCACTTGCTTAGATGGATGCACTAAAATGCAAGAAAGTAGGAACGCTTTCAAAATTTTAAATGGGGACTCAGTCAAGAAAAGATCATCAGGAAGACCTAGGCGCAGATGGGAAAACAATATTAAGATGAATCTCACGGAAATAGGAATACAAAGTAAAAACTGGACCCAGTTGGGAGGTTTTGTGAATGTGGCATTAAACAAGTTCCATGGGCGTGTGCTTCTTCATTTTGTGGGCCGTTGGGCATTTTTCAGTCTAGCCAGCCTGCACTTACGCGCCTGTGGTACGGGCTATCATATACATATGGAAACATCTTTCTCTCTCTCTCTCTCTCTCTCTCCTTTATCACCCTCCCTCTGTACAGTTCTCTGAGAAAGTCATTTATTTTCCACAAAAATTGACCATTTCGATTTCAAAACTTTCTATATATACACATCTACTAATCGTATGTTACTGAAATGTAGCCTAGTATATGCTGAACTTTTCGATATATTGTACATTTGGTGCACGTACCTGAAAACAATTTTCCAACAGGAACATTAAAAAAAAATCAGGAACCTATCGTAATTACGGTACTGCCAAGAGCTTATTAAGTGGAATTTTTTATACTTCTTAAAGTTGCGACACATTTCGAAATGTGTCTCTATTTTCATATTTACTGTCTATAGGTATGTAAATGAAATTTGACAACTACAAAAATCTAGAACATAATTTTTTTGTCGATACATTTGGTGCAAGTACCCGTTCCTAGGAGGAATATTAGTACTGACAAATAGGGAATGACAGAGGAACAAACACCCAGAGCAAGGCCTCGATTGAAATGCACAGACTAAGTAATATCACGAGTAGAGATAGAAAACTGCAAAGAAATGAAAACTTTAAGACATAAAAACGGCAAGGAAAGAAGAACTGCAAGGAAACAAAAACTGTGAGGACATGGAAACGGCAAGAAAAAAAAGAGCTGCAAGGAAACAAAATCTGTAAGGACATGGAAATGGCAAGGAACCAAGATCTGCAGGGAAACGAAAACTGTAAGAACATGAAAACGGCACGGAAACAAGAACTGTAAGGAAACGAAAACTATAAGAATATGAAAACGGAAAGAAAATAAAAACCGCGACGAAATGAAAACTGTAAGGATATGAAAACGGGAAGAAAAGAAGAACTGCAAGGAAACGAAAACTGTAGGGACATGTAAACGGCAAGGCAGCAAGAGCTATAAGGACTGAAAAACTGGAAGGGAACAAGAACTGCAAGGAAATGAAAGCTCTAAGGATATGAAAACCGTAAGGAAGCAAGAACTGCAAGGAAACGAAAACTATAACGACATGAAAACGGCAAGGAAACAAGTACTGTAAGGAAACGAAAACTATAAGAATATGTAAACGGCAAGGAAACAAGAACTGTAAGGAAACGGAAACTGTAAGGACATGAAAACGGGAAGAAAACAAGAACTGCAAGGAAACGAAAACTGTAGGGACATGCAAACGGCAAGGAAGCAAGAACTATAAGGACTGAAAAACTGGAAGGGAACAAGAACTACAAGGAAAGGAAAGCTTTAAGAATATGAAAACCGTAAGGAAACAAGAACTGCAAGGGAACGAAACGTGCGACTCCGAATGGAAAACTAAGTGAAATAATCCAAAAATTACTGACCCAGAAAGAACAAATTTAGTGACCACATTGAAACCGTAAGAAAATATAAGAGGAACTCTAAAACAATATTTTATCATATATCACTCCAAAATAGTCAAAGAATAATTTGGAGAAAATGAGAGAAAATACTAAATTAGAGCTTCTCCTGACTAAACAAGCGATGACGTATTGGGTAGACCAATGAAACGAATGCTCTGATCCGACATTGCCATATAGATACAGGAGTATGGCTAAGCAGACACACTTCAGCACGGGTACAAGTGCGCAGATAACAGTTACAGATCTCGTTCACGTGCACAAAGACGTGGCAACACCGCAGCTCTCTCATTAGCTAACATCATTTAAACCCAACTCATTGTCCCGCCTTCAAACACCAAAAACACTGTTCCTTAGCATACTTGCGACTATGCACGAGCAATCATATTGATTGTATCGTGATTTACAATACTTTGTAATACATAATTCCTAATTTTACTTCAAATAGTAATATTAACTATACTGTAAACTAAGCCCCTTAACTAAAAGAGGCTTACGACGAAGTTTTCAATACTACTGACAACTTCAAAGTTGAAGTTCTAGCCCATAGTCTCACTATTCCGTTATTTTTTATATTTCCATGTTCACGCCCTCTCACAATCTGAAATTCTTCCTTCTATGTACAGTCAATCGTTAAGATTTTATCCTCATTTTCAAAGGAAGATTGGAATCATTATTTGTAGAAATTATTACAGAAAATAAATCATTAGATATTCAATGATTTGGATGGTTGGATTGAAATTTAACGTCCCTTGCAGTGCCGAGGCAATATGACACTTGGACCTACATCCTAACGTGTGATTACATGAGCTCTCAGCAGGAGTCAAACTTGGGTCACCCGAATCAAAAGTACATAAGCTACCTGTATAGTATCCGGACGAATTTCTTTAAACAATCTAATTTATATAAATTATCATCTATCGGATACTTCTGGACGTCATTGGATACCAGTAGGCGTCTAATTGATATGCATGATCATCTATTGACTATCCGCAGGCATTCAATGGATTTACTTGGACGTATAATTCATATCTATTGAATCCAGTAGATAGGACAACATCCTGTGGATATGTGTAGAAGCTCATGGGGTATCAATACGCGTCTAATAGATATGCATGGTCATCTGTTGACTGTCCATGTACATTCAATGGATTTACTTAGACGTTTAATTTATATCTATTGAATCTAGTGGATATATTAACACCCAGCAGATATACGTGGACGTTTAGTAGTCTAATAGATATGGAAATGCAATAGATATTCATAGACTACATTAATGAGCTTCCAATAGACGTTTCTATGTCATCGCAATATTCTGATCTATTGGACATCACCAGGACAACATTTTCTCATATGACGCATACATTTTTTTCCTTCTTACCATTGTTCAGATCACATTTAACTTTTAATATAAGAAAGAAAAGTGGCGTAACAAATTAAAATTTGCCTATGAAGCCTCTAGATTGAATAAGAAACATTTAATTAGTTTATGTTAATTAATAATGAAAAAACAAGAGAAAATTAAAAGGAAGAAAAAGTAAATATATTTCTATTCAGAAGCACATGTTGCAAATGCCCAACATTCTATTTCTTGTAAGCATACAGAGTGTTTAATTGATGGAACGTATCGTTGCAGCTGTTGGAATGCGAAAGACAAGAGTCAAATTGCTCTTGATTATCTCACGCTACCCACATCAGAATAGGACCAAAAACCTCTGAAAGAAATAGAACACACCTGTAGTTCTCATGTGTGAATCAGAAGACACTCATTTTGCAGGAAACTACAATTTTCACGGGTGTACCTCAGGCTTAATTGCATAGTGACTGGCAAAATTTTCTTTCGAGAAGGATTTTTTCCCTACATTGTTTTCTTGTTCTGATCATTCTCTCTCTACTCAACACCTCATTAACTACATAGGTAGTTGCTCTTTGCTGGTCATCATGATGAAGGGGGACTAATTTCTGGATAATAGATTGAGTTAAGCGTAAAGGAATATGATAAAGTCATCCACAAATAATATTGCTCACGAGAGGAGAAATTTATCGTCTAGTCTCGAAAAAAAGACGAGAAATGCAGTTTCAAATTCCATATGACACGAGAAACAATTCGAGATGAGACATCTTTGGAGTCTTGTGGACACACTCCAGGATTTGGATTTAGGAATAGGAATAAGAATTAAATTTCTGGCCTTTCGGCAATCTATGATCATGCTACCCCGTCACGTGGGGCCGTGGTGACTCAGTGGTAGAGCGTTCACTTCTGGTGCATGAGGTCCCTGGTTTGATCCCAGCACGCACCAAGTAAACTTTGTGGTGTACAAACACTGTGTGCGCGGGTTTTCTCGGGGTTCTCCGGTTTCGTCCTACTTTCTTCATTCCACAATTTCATTCATCACCGTCTCCTTTAGCCTAACCACCATAAATGTGGGACGTGTGTAAAACTTGAAGATTTCATTTAATTTTTATCCTGTTATACTTCTGTAAATTTGGTTGGTTCACATGACGGACGATGTCTCTCGGCGAACACACTTCCCGGGAAATTACGGAGAAGGAAAGAAATGGAGAAGGAAGGGAAGGGGTTGGCCTTTTTCTGCTGTGAATGGGAAAACCCTGGAAAACGTCAATCTGAATAGCTCGCCCGAAAAACCTGCTACACCATTCCTAGTGAAAATTTGTAAGTATTCAGTAGGATGGTTCCCGATATATATTTTTGTAAATTTCCCTGGTTTTATTTGTACTTTTCTATAGGTGAAAACATGCCAAAAATATACAGAGCTTCTCCGGAAAGTAGAGGACTGAATTTGTTTCAATTTGACACATTGACTTAATAATTTTTAAACCATGGCCCTTCTGCATCAACACAGCGCTTGCAGCTACTCTGTCAATCACTGAAGGCTCCCTGGAACGCAGAAACAGGAATGCTCTTCAGCTCCCTTGTACAACGTCTTGAATGGTCTGAATCACTGAAAGCTCCCTGGAACGCAGAAACAGGAATGCTCTTCAGCTCCCTTGTACGACCTCTTGAATGGTCTGAATCACTGAAAGCTCTCTGGAACGCAGAAACAGGAATGCTCTTCAGTCCCGTTGTACGACCTCTTGAATGGTCTGAATCACTGAAGGCTCCCTGAAACTCAGAAACAGGAATGCTCTTCAGCTCCCTTGTTAGGGATGGTATCGAGACGAGACGAGACGAGACTTTGTACAGTCTCGGTCTCGTCTCGGTTGATAAATAACGGTCTCGGTCTCGGTCTCGTCTCGAGTAAAAAATCACCGTCTCGGTCTCGGTCTCGTCTCGGTCAACAGATGCTTGTCTCGATCTCGGTCTCGGTCTCGAGTACCAAGTCTCGGTCTCGTCTCGAAAGTCTCGAAAGTCTCGAAATAAATAATGTGAAATTAAAATAGTGAAAGTATTATTCTCGTACAGTCTGTCGTTTCCGCTTATTTTTTCCTTTCATTTTGACTTAGAATTATGGTATGGTGTACCTCTTCATAGCTAATTTGCTAGTGCTAATGCTTTCCATGCGCGTATTCCAGGTTCAATGATCAGTGGGTATATCACCCTAAAACCCTAATAGAACCCATATTTCACTTTCAGCAATATACTTTGTCTCATATAGCCTATACAATTAAACTCTATTAAATTAACTCCAGTACTATACAGTAGTTTATTTCCTTCCTTTGAATCAAAATTGTTCAATACCTCCTAACAGATAACGCAACACATAGCAGCACGAATGTATTTAATCGTACCGAAATTGAAACTTTACAATTTCTCATTTATTATTCAATACATTCTGCTGTGACTATCATTTTAAAAACAGAATATAACGTTCATTATCTTAACAAATAGGGTAAATTATTAATAGGGTAAATTATTACTACAATATACGTATTTTGTTTGAAATTGATGAAATGCTTTATTACCATTTAACATCTCCGTGTTTAATTGACACTTTATAACACGAATGTCCTGAACCTTGTGGTGGGAGCTACTACACTCATCTTTGCTACGTGAGGTCTCGAGTTGGATCACAAAACAAGTTAGATTCAAAGTCCGATGTTTCGTATAATTCGCGTCTCATTTTAAGTGCATTCTGTTTCTTATACAAGTTCATAAGGTCGTAATGCATTACGTAAGCACATATCCAGTGCCGTAACATAGATGAATCTTACTCCTGAGCTCTCAACGGTGCATGCAATCTTTTTTCGAGAAAACTAATCTTGCTTTCATTGCATTGAAATTTTATATTTATTAAAAATTACTTGCGAAACATGGACATACATATTATATATGTATATAGGTAATTCGAATTATCTGTATCTATTTTTTTTTCACTCGCCAAAATAAGTGATTCTTAGCTTTCTAGTTTTCTTTTGTGTTAATTTTCGTAGTTTTGCTGCAACATGATGGATTGAATAGTCAAAAATACTTTCTTCGTTCTACGACTTTCATTAAATTTTGGATCCATTTTAGTTTTACCCTACCTTACTTAGTAAAAGTTATATATTTAGTCTTAGTTGAGGAACCAGTTTTTCGCTTCTGTAAAATTACAAAATTATGACTTGATTTAGTTTACCTCTGAAGTCCAGATATAATAAAATCATCACCATCATCATAATCAACCATTATCAATCCATTGCTGGATGAAGTCTTTCCAAGTCTTCACAACTATCTAATTTGGGCAATTCTTTTCCAGGTTACTCCTCAGTGGCTCTTGATTTCATCACACCTTCTTGTATGCGGAAGTTTCCTAGGCTGTTTTTGTCTTGTGGTGTCCAGTCTAGAATTGTTTTCGTCCGTCGATCATAATTTCTTCTTGCAATACGTCCAGCACATTTTCCAGCTCATATTAAATTATTTCATTAGCATCATCAGTATTCATTTCTATATATTTGGGCTACAAATAGTTCGAATTCACTACTTTCGGAGTACAGACAAGCTACTTTTTAATCTTCGGATTTGGCAACACTGACTGAATGATTTAAATCAACATAATGTGAGAACCCCCATTTGGTCTAGCGGCTAGCACTCTTGATTTCGGTTCGCGTGGTCTCGAGTTCGATTTCCGGTAGGGGTAAAGTTGAACGACCGAAGTGGTTCGGATTCCACTATAATTATTAGCTCCACGTCTCCTTTAGCCGCCCTAGCATAACTGTGGGACGTTAAACTAAAACAAAACAAAACAAAAGTGAACACTGTGTATTACTAACTGTATGTCCTTGAATAATTGCATATAGCTATATGGTATGGGTCGAGTTTGATCTGATCGGTGGTCAAACTAAAGCAAGTGAAATGTAATTAGTGTGTAATTAGAACTTTTAATTAAACACGGTCTTAATCTGAAGTGTACACCAGGCCTAAGGCTTAGGGGGAACAATTAGTGTTACTGAAAATGTATCAGTTACATTTAATTTCAGTTACAATTCGCATTTACATATATTGCTGGGACATTAAGTAGCCCAAAGACTATGGAAAACGTCTTCTCTTGAAAGCATTCTTGCACCATAAAACAAACTACGAGTAATTTTAAAATATCTTGCAGTTCATCTACGTTATTTGCACTATATTTAGAATAATATTTAGCAATTTATTTAAGAGGGCAACGCTGCTTAAAATAATGTAACTGACACTTGTTGTAATTAAAACCACCAAAAACTATTGTTGTAATGTTAAAGAAGCAAAAGAAAGCAATAATAATTATAAAAATTTAATACAAATAGGGCCTACGTCATTTTAAGCAGTATAACAATCCCTACCAATGTGTTTGGTATCTCTGAAACGATTTGAAATAACAGTTGTTGTAAATGGCGTTATAAGCATTTAAGTCTTTTGGAAGCATCTGCATGATGAGGCGTGATATGTCAGCGCGTTTTCGAAGTAAAGTCTTTAGAAACATTTAAATTTTTCGTTTCTTGTAACTTTGTTCCCTCATTCATTCGAAATATATTATACCATGATCACAGTATTTGACGCTAAGATACAGTTGATGCGCATTGCACCGTCCATGCCGTTTGTGTTATTAGAGATTTCCAAAATGTTGATGTTAATGATACTGTGTTGTCCTTTGTTACACTAAATAATGTATGGGCTATTGTGGTTTTGTTAAATAACTAAATTAGAAATATGTAATACTTTACGTAGCGCAATTTGAGAAAATTCAACTTTATTTTGTTTTAGCAACATTGTTTATCTAGTGATATTGCAGAGTATCTAAAAGAATTTCCCAACTTGGTACAAAATTTCAGAATTTTTAATATATATATATATATATATATATATATATATATATATATATATATATATATATATATATATATATATATATATATATATATATATATATATATATATCGCAGATCATAGGGAGGGCTATAAAGACTATAGCCCCCCTTAACGCTCAGGTATACACTGGATAAAATGTGTTTCAATCCTACTTTCTTTACACTGGATAAAGCGACAAACCATGGTTTAGCCCTTCCCTTGATCATATACTGGGTCCACGGATATATATATTTAATCTTTCCACGGAGATATCTCGAAAACGGTTGAACATAAATAAACCGAAGAAAAACTCAAATAGGAAATGCCATGGGGCACACCGATTGGTGTAGCGGCGCCTCCCGGAGCCACCCTTCGTGGGGTACCAGGGTCAAGCTTTAAAATTTTAAATGGAAACATGGGGCGAGTAATACCTCGTTCCATAGATCTTTAAAAAGTAAAAAGCGATGTGGCAAAAGATTTTTCATATTGGTCACCGTATTCAAGATGGCCGCCATGACATGGTGCTTGTATCTGATAAAACGTCCAGTACCACTAGCCCTCTAATATGAAAACAGTTGGAGATAAACGAACAGTCAGAAAGTGAAAGAGGAAAGGCATGGGGCGCGTCGAGTAATGTTCTCACAGTGCTCCACGGCTGCCTTTCAAGGGGGCCAAACTTAGAAATTTTGAACCGAAATATGGGTCAAGTGATACGTTGTTGGATAAATTTTGAAACACTAAACAGTATTGTATCAAAAGATTTTTCATATGGCTCACCGTTTTCAAAATGGCCGCCAAGACATGGTACCTGTATCAGATAAAACGTCCAGTACCACTAGCCCCCTAATATGAAAATAGTTGGAGATAAATGAACAGAATAAAACTCGTATAGGAAAGCACATAGGGTATTTATCATTCCACGGTTCGAGTATAATGCAACGGAGAAAAAGATTATTAAAGTATAATTAACATGATGCAAAAGAGGAAATGATAGAAAATTATCTTTCCGATCTCTGTCCGTAAGTGCGTGAAGCGGTAATGAATGGTAAAATCTCAAATGAGAACCTCACTTTTATTTGCAATAGATATGGTTTGTCTGAAACACTTGTGTGTACAAATGACTGGTACTATAATGAATAAAAATAAAGTGAAATAAGGTGAAATTCAAGTTTAACAACATTTTGCCCGCCCCTGATAATTTAACGCTATGCGTGCAAGATTTTTGGGACATATCTGCATCAGTATGTACCGTTTCGTTACTAAGGATCACAACTGAAATTACCGTTGAAAGTTATTCGGAATGTAACTGTGGACATCTCAGTGAAACTCATTTTCTATCACATGCAAGAAGATAGAAGGAAAAGAAGCGAACCAATATCATGCAGACGACTGTTGAACAAAACCAACGTTTGTAAACATTGTTCTAAAATTGCATTGTTCGACAAATTGGTTTCGCATTTCAGTTAGTTCATTTTTCCATCAAACCATTGCCTGCAATCAAAATGGAAAGTACCATTTAACAAGAATTTTACATACTTTATCCCATTACAGAGACATTTATCTCTTATTAATACACATTTCAAATAATTTTGTTTCGTAGATACAATTTGCAAAAACTAAGGCTCTCATTTGCAATTTCACCGATCCTTCCCGCTTCACTCACTTACGGAGTGAGGTTAAGATAAATTTCTAGGAGTTAGATTTCTTCCTTTCCATTATGGCACTTTCACTCTAATCATCTTTTTGACTGTTGCAACATTCCCGAGATATAGAATGATAAATATCCTCTGTGATTTCCTATTCGAATATTTGTTCTGGTGTTTTCATATTAGTGATACTGGACGTTTTACCTGATGCAGGTACCATGTCTTGGTGGTCATTTTGAAAACGGTGTCCCATATGAACAATCTTTTACAACAGCACTATTCAGTTTTTAAAGATATGTTGAACGATGTATCACTCACCCCATGTTTCCATTTACAATTTTGAGGTTGCGCCCTGGGACCCCATGAAGGGTGGCCCTGAAAGCCTCCGCGACAATATCAATCGATGTGCCACATGACATTTTCTATTTGAGTTTTTGTTCAGTTCATTTATGTTCAACCGTTTTCATATTAGTGGTACTGCACGTTTTAACTGTATCTGATAGAGGCAACATATCTTGTCGGCCATTTTGAATACAGTGCCCGATATGAAAGATCTTTTGCTACAACACTTTTTAGTTTTTAAAGATCTATCGAACGAGGTACCACTCACCCCTTACTTCCATTTAAAATTAAAGTTGGGCCCCGGGAACCTATGCAGGGCGGACCTGGGTGGCACCATGACCATATATATATATATATATATATATATATATATATATATATATATATATATATATATATATATATATATATATATACAGAGAGAGAGAGAGAGAGAGAGAATTCTATTTGCATCAGCAGTGGATTTAGTTTCTGGAGAGGCTTGAGGAACCAGTAAGAAACATTTGCGTTGTACGTGCAATGCAAAAAATTATCACAAATTTATTTCGGGAGGGGTTTGAGCCCGATAACCACCCCCTAAATACGCCAATGTACATCAGTCAATCGTTCTCATATTATCTAACACAGTAACGAAACAAATTTTGAGAGAAGGCAATTTTAGTATTTATCAATATCAATATTCGAGACGAGACCGAGACTTTCGAGACTGACCTAAGTCTCGTCTCGGTCTCGTCTCGATTTATAGAGGTCTGTCTCGGTCTCAGTCTCGTCTCGGTATTTAAAAGTCCGTCTCGGTCTCGGTCTCGTCTCGGTATAAAAAAGTCCGTCTCGGTCTCGGTCTCGTCTCGATAATTCGAGACGAGACCGAGACGAGACCGAGACTAGTCTCGGTCTCGGTACCATCCCTATCCCTTGTACAACGTCTTGAATGGTCTGAATCACTGAAAGCTCCCTGGAACGCAGAAACAGGAATGCTCTTCAGCTCCCTTGTACGACCTCTTGAATGGTCTGAATCACTGAAGGCTCCCTGGAACGCAGAAACAGGAATGCTCTTCAGTTCCCTTGTACGATCTCTTGAATGGTCTGAATCACTGAAGGCTCCCTGGAACGCAGAAACAGAAATGCTCTTCAGCTCCCTTGTACAACGTCTTGAATGGTCTGAATCACTGAAAGCTCCCTGAAACTCAGAAACAGGAATGCTCTTCAGCTCCCTTGTACAACGTCTTGAATGGTCTGAATCACTGAAGGCTCCCTGGAACGCAGAAACAGGAATGCTCTTCAGCTCCCTTGTACGATCTCTTGAATGGTCTGAATCACTGAAGGCTCCCTGGAACGCAGAAACAGGAATGCTCTTCAGCTTCCTTGTACAACGTCTTGAATGGTCTGAATCACTGAAAGCTCCCTGGAACGCAGAAACAGGAATGCTCTTCAGCTTCCTTGTACGACCTCTTGAGGGGTCTGAATCACTGAAGGCTCCCTGGAACGCAGAAACAGGAATGCTCTTCAGCTCCCTTGTACGATCTCTTGAATGGTCTGAATCACTGAAGGCTCCCTGGAACGCAGAAACAGGAATGCTCTTCAGCTCCCTTGTACGACCTCTTGAGGGGTCTGAATCACTGAAGGCTCCCTGGAACGCAGAAACAGGAATGCTCTTCAGCTCCCTTGTACGATCTCTTGAATGGTCTGAATCACTGAAGGCTCCCTGGAACGCAGAAACAGAAATGCTCTTCAGCTCCCTTGTACAACGTCTTGTATGATCTGAATCACTGAAAGCTCCCTGGAACGCAAAAACAGGAATGCCCTCCAGTTCCCTTGTACGACCTCTTGAATGGCCTGGACCGAATCGTTGTGCCGCCCTTTCATGATCCTTTTCATTCCGGGGAAGCGGAAGAAGTCTACAGGAGCAATATCTGGGCTGTAACGGGGCTGGGGAAGCTGCATAATGGTCAGGAAGTCCATGACAGCATAGGCGGTGTGGCTTGGCACCACTTTTGAACAAACTTTACTCATTTCGATGTTTTCGGCTACAATTTCGTGCACAATAGTTTTTTTGGTACGTTTAATTGTTCTGGTATCATCCGCACACTCAATCTGCGTCAGAGTTGAAAATATTTCGCACTTTTATTAAGTTTTCGTCACGTTTTGCTGTTGAAGGACGTCCTGACCGTTGCTCATCTTCAACTTGCTCTCTTCCCTCCCAAAACAATTTGAGCCACTCAAAAACACTTGATCGACTCATAGCATCACTCCCATAAGCAATCTTGATTATGTCATAGGACTTATTTGCAGTTTTACCCAGTTCGACGCAAAACTTTACCGTGTAACGCTGCTCTAACAAACGATTAATTGTGCAGATGACAAGGCACCTTGAAAGGGGTTCACCTATATGCCGTGAAGGCTTGGAGACGACTGGCGACTGGTGCGCTGATAACTAAGACCCCCCCCCCCACCACCACCATCATCCAACCAGCGCAGTAACATCTCTACCCTTCAACATGTTTTGGCGAGGAAAAATCAGTTGTATTACTTGCAGCACAAACCCTGTACGTATTGTCGTGTGCTTACCACTTGGTTATAATGTATTTCTTCAATACATAGGCAGTTCGGCAAATTCTTTGAACTTCCCCTGCTGGATTTTACAATAGTATCTTTTCCTCCCCCTAACCCTCCTTTGACTGCATTTGAGGGGTTGCAATATCGGAGCACCAACTGTGTCTCATGTCTCTTACTCTCTCTCCCAATACAATCGCTAATGTGAAACAGATGTCAGGCCTTCACATTTTGCTATAATCGAGTACAATATATATGCATAAGAAAACTATAAATGTTAAACAACAATCTCCTAATCACTGACTGAAAGGACAGCGTTTGAAACTGTGGCAACTAAGTACTTCACGTGGAGTTGACGAGCAGTTGTCAAATGCTAGAAATGAGGGTTCTGGTTGGCCATTTAGTTATCGGGGGTGTTTTCCGCAAGTTCCCGGAACGATGACTTATTTATGGCACTAGCCATCACACGTAGAAGGCGGCATCCTTTATATACAAACTGCACACGTATAGATGGAATGCACAATACTTATTCACGTGGGACCCAATTTAACTTCTTTTATTAAGCTTTATTACAACATACGGTTATATAGTTTAGTCCACTGGTCCTTTATTTTTCATGAGACAGGGGTATTTTGATGCACTCCTCAACTTTTGGGAGTGGTACATTGGATTAACTTTTAAATTTAGGAATTGCCGAATAGAAAAAGATGAGAAATGTTATCTAGCACTAGGACGTCAATTTATACTTCTGCAAATTTGGTTGATTCACATTGCAACTTTCTATGATAAAAGGAATGTTAAAAATATACATCACGGCAGGAATATTGAATTAGCACAATCTGGTATTTTGAATGTATTGATACAAGGGGTCATCAAAATGAGGTTTTACATCGTTATGTGGTTGTACAGTTGATTACAGGAGTCTATTCTCTTTCGTACTACATTGGTACTATGATAATATTATCTTAAATTTTAGGAGGAATACATTGGCCCACCAATTAAATTTGGAAATTGTCAAAAAAAAATGATAAGTATTTTCTATGACTCGAATATACAGGATAGTTCAAAATAACACCAACAACGTTTGGAAGGTTATTCCTGACACCAAGATAAGACAAAAGATATAGACCAAGCTGGGTGCTCAAATGCTTCCTTTCGGAGTTATATACTGCCGAAAACATGAAAAAAAATTAACTTTAAAGGTCCATAGCTCCTAAACTATGGGACCTACCGTAGTCAGATCAAGACTTCACTTAGGAACTAATATGTACTCTATCCAAATATCCATGTTTCAGAATCCTAAGAAATTCACCCAAAAATTTTTAGAGATAGAGTTCGGCCACTGGCATGTAATTTGAAATACTAACCAACTACATCTATAAAAATTGTTGTGGAAGTACGGCAGGATTCTGAAACATGGATATTTGGATAGGGCACATACTAGTTCCTGAGTGAAGTCTTGATCTGACTACGTTAGGCCTCATAGTTTTGGAATTATGAATGAATTATGAAGTTCATTTTTCATGTTTTTTGTAGCCTGTAACTCCGAAAGAAAGCATTTGTGCACCTAGGTTAGTCTATACTTTCTGTCTTATCTTGGTGTCAGGAATCACCACCCAAACGTTGTCGGTGTTATTTTGAAACACTCCATATATCCTGCATATTTCTTTCTATGGGCAAAAGAAACTACCAAAAAATACCACATAACTAGAGCCCGGATATCCATGCACAAACAAACCCCAAAATATGCACAAAAATATCAAAAATATGCACTAAAATATGCATCGAAAAAATTTAACATATGCACTGAAATATACACTAAGAAAATAAAATATCAGTTTCTTACATAAATATCTTATCCTAATGATCTCTGTTGCAATGAACTATTAACATTTTCCTTAGATTTTCTTCTGTCAACCCTCTGCGTTTATCAGTAAGAAACGTTTTGTAGATGAAAAAGTTTCTTTCTACTTCAGCAGAAGTCCTGGTGCATGTGAAAAACACCAAATGTCTTCCTGTGTTACGTTCTCTTTCAATTCCATGTTTTCACCATTAAGTACATTTGCAATGGCACAAATTATTTTGTACCCAGGATTTTTGCCTAATACTTTGCAAAGTTTATCTGACGTTATTTTCGCAAGACCGTGAATAATTTTACTGGACAAAGTCTGTGATAATTTGCCCAACAAGGAGAGTGAATGTTGCAAAGCATTCTTATGGGATTTCAACTGTCTGATAATTTCATGTAGTCTCGAGAAGTGGTTGTGTATGTACTTAATTTTCTTCTCAATGTCACTTGTAGAGAAACTTTTTGAGACACATAAATAGCGGCTGCATCATCGGGACTTAGTGAATCTACAACTGTCTTACATTAACTGCAGTGATTTAAGTTATCTGCACAATACGGCACAGCTTCTAGCCACGAGCTCTGCTGGTTGAGAAGATACTGGAAAATTTTTCGCAACTTCGCGAAAGATACATACGCGCGATGGATCTTTGACAAATACTTCATTTACATTTGATACAAACACGTCTACTGCCAGATATTAGCATCTAATTGTTTCTGCTACGCAATGAAGACCATGTGCAGGATAGTCAGGTGGACTAATTTAGGATAGAATTCAACACTGTCTTCTATTATTCTATATAACATTTTATTCTACATTTGCGCTTACAAGGTATGTCAGTTCACTTTAAATATAACCTACTTTCTTGTGATATACGTACTCTCAGATATGCTAGTATGCAGCAATAAAATTCGGAAATATGCAGCATCCTGCAAAGTTTACGAAATATGCATGGAAATTCATCGAAATTCGCTCAAAATATGTACTTACATGCACCAACACATGCGTCTCAAACGAATCGTTGCAACTCCGTCGGAAAGAAGAAAACATTTTCCATACGTTTCTGCATGTTACTGCAAACATGCATTTTGCATATAAATCCGGGCTGTACACATAGCTAATGTGTATTATTACGTGATAGATTATTTATTTATTTCGACTTGTTTTACATGTCGAGGTTTAGGCTATATGAAACCTTATCTACCATCTAAACATGATATAAAATTCAAAATTCAGAGACTATAGTTTACAATAACAAAAAAGTTAGAAAGTAAAGACGTACAAGAAACAGATGCTTAATTACACACACACACACACACACACACACATATATATATATATATATATATATATATATATATATATATATATATATATATAACCTTAAAATAGGTTCGCAATCTATCTTAAACACGACCCTCGTAAAAGGCAGTTACAAACTTCCGAAGGCGTGTCGAACGGAGACCTTTTGTCTGGGTTGCGAACCCCAAACCATTCTCATACATGAAATTACTGAATGGCCTTAACATCCACCCAGTTCCTCCAAGAAGTAATTTAAATTAATGCAAGTCTTGAGGGCGTAGAAAACGTAGCTCAGAATTGATTAGAAACATGGGAATTGATCAAAGATAAAATTCGATAACTCAGAAATAATTTAGAACAAGAATTTAATGATCTGATGTTGAATAATTGAATAATCACAGAGCATGGTATCGACTGGTATGACTTAAAGACTAGAGAAGACAATGCATAATCACTTTCTTTTGGTAACGGTGATACGCAGAACCTCTGATGGATAGAATGACGAAGTAGAAAAACTAATGATGAATAATCTGACTCGCAGAGTTTCGACGTCAAAATAGAACTTCCCATACTCGGAAGAGAATCCGGTAGTATTTATATGATTTTTCCGTCATGTCAATATTCTTACTCATTCTTTCTGCGTCTTCCTAGTTCTAGAAGTCATAGCTGGTCATTTGCATTGTAGAAGTCAAGGTACTCTAAATTTTCCATTGGATTATCAATCCTAAAGAATATTCAAACTGCCTCCACTTCATACAATGCCTATTTTATACACATTTTAAAATTCAATTAAATATTTTGTTTGATTACACATTATGGTACACATTAAAATAATGTAATGTCATTGGTAAGGTAATTGGTTAGAAGTTATTCTTGGTGCAATCTGATTGGCTGATCATTTTAAATCTCTGTTTAAATTCTTAAAAAGTTTGTGGAAAAATTTGTTTGAATTTTTTTGATCACGGTTTGATCATTTTTGTTTTTCAATTTTTCATTTGAAAAATTTTGAACCTTAGTATTTTAGTTACGACTCATAACGTGAGATGATTAATGGAAAGTTATCCTTGGTGCAATCTGATTGGCGGATCGCTTTCAAATCTTTGTTTAAATTTTTTCAAAAATTTTGGAAAATTTGGTTTAAAACTTTGCAATCACGGTTTGAAAATTTTTGCTTTTAAATTTTTAGATTGAAAATATTTGAACCTTAAAGTTGTAGTTACAGTTGAAGTCTAAGGTAATTGCAGGAAAGTAATTCTTAGTGCAATTTGACTGGCTGATCAGTTTCAAATCATTATGGACTTTGTTTAAAAACATTTAAAAAAATTTGCTTAAAGTTCTTACTTTGAATCATTTTTTGATCACTTTTTGATTTTCAAAAATTCTTTAGTTTGAAAATTTTTGAACCTTAGAATTGAAGTCACAATTCATAGTCTAAGGCTATTTCTGAAAAAAAAGTAGGAATTGGATTTTTAGTTTGACATTTTTTGAACTTTTAGAACTTAGGTTAGTCTTGTAAAAAGAAATTGGCTTTGAATATAATATGAGACAAATGTCTATATTATTATTATTAGGATAGTAAACCCACTAAAATTTAAATTCCACTTACCTTTGATAAAATTATAAACCATACACTGAACAAAACTTCTTTAGCAATTGCCAAAGATATTCATTTGGAACAACATTCAAATCAAGGGTGACTTTTGAAGGAAGTCATATTAGTTAAAAACATTTAATTTTACAGCTGAAAATTAATGGGAGAAAGTTTCACGCAGCTTCAGGAAGCTGTATACAAGAATTACCTTCGGTGAACTTTTTCCCGTTTGCTTGTCGTTATAAAACTTTATTTATTTATTTATTTATTTTACCGATGTGATTTTTCTCGGGAGGCGCTAATGGCTCAAAACACGTGTTTTGAACAGCTATAAATAGAGTAATTAAGCAATTGAATAACAATTGCGACATACAATGTATTGGCAAAGTTATAATTTATTGTTTGTTCATTTTTACGCCCCTTTTTCAACTTTGAGGCTATGTGAGACGTAAACTTACATTTTAAAGAGGAATCCGAACCACTATAAAGCGTTCCAATTTTAATGTTCTTCCACTGGAAACTGAACCTGAAGTCCAATGCACCAAAGGTGTACGCTATAACCACTAGTTCAGCTGGGACAGGTGCCAAATTTTTAAGTTTTGAATTATTATATGAGTTATCGCAAGTTTTGCTGACTTCGTAGGTTAAAAAAAACTGAAATACATCGATACCTGTAAAACTTCTACTGAAAAATAAATCACGCAATGTCACTGTATCCAATTGAAAGAAACCTGCATTATCTAACTCAAGAAGCTGAGTGCTCAAGTACAGGAATACACTCCAAACAGAATAAACTCAGTAATTTCATTTCTTCTTAACAGGTCACCAGAAGGCTACCATTACGCGACTACCCTGTTTTCTTCTCCCCTTGTTGGTTTCCTAAGAGTCTATACGCTATCTTGAGACTTAACCCCTACTTTTGAGAGTCCCCTAATGGTAACCCTAACATTCTCTTCCTGTACCGAATCTGTTTCACGTTTACAAGCAGAGGTGATAGGGGACTCAACTCGTAAGACTCTTCCTGGAGGGTAAATCTTACCTTCGGGAGTAAGAACTTCTTTTTCTCGGACACAATGCTTGCTCCACAAAGATTACAACAGGGTAAAAAGCTTCGTGCAACACCGTGGGGTCATTTTCTATACGGAACGTGTCATGTTAATATCCGTACAGTAAAAGTAAGAAAAGTTTGATGGGAGAGGGGAGGACGAGAAAATGCCAGAATTCTTTAAAAGATCTTTGGTGTCTTTAAGAGATGTCCAAGACAATAACTGTTCGTAGAATTTGAGTGGAATAATGAAAGCTTGAATTTCTATAGGCCTACCTGATTTTGAGAAATGAAAATGAAATTTTGCATTTTAACGTCCAACAATTATATCGTGTAGACTAAAGAAGGCGGATGGTTGAAGTAAGTGAAATATGATGGAATAATTAGTATGATATGATTGTGAGAGGAAACGGGAGTACCTCGAGAAAACCACGGGCATGATGTCCACTTTAATCTTATTTGGATGCAGGGGTGAATCCAGGACGGACTTCTGGGGGGCGGTGGGTTGTAATACTGCTACTTACAGCTACTTCTAAGAGCTACAAACTCTGTTTTATTTATATATAAAATAAGAAAGTTTCCTCTTCTGGGAAGGGGAGGAGCGATTGCCCCCTGGATGTGAATCGAACCAGGAACCTCATGTACCGGAGGTAAGTGCTTTGCCACTGAGCTATCGCAAACCCTTATTCTCATTTGAATGATAATATTTTAGGCAATATTTTTGTGACCAATGCCTATCTAAAGTATTATTGTTGTTACCTCCACGATTACTTATTGACAGTTTATTGTATTTCATACTCACTTGCAAGATATTAAGACTAGTGTATCTCCAAGTCTAAAACAATCATTGACAGTACTGTAGTAAAGAAACTAAGTTAATTTTTCTTTTTCGTATTTGGGAACCATGAACTACATATTTTCTGGGTAATTATGTTGTTATACACTGACCAGCCAGAGCAAAACACATGCTACTTTTTGAACAAAGTCATTGGGAAGACGTAAAAAGCGCGGGGAACCACAGAACTATCTCCAGACAGTGATCTCTCTCGATCAGCCAGTGTGATGCTTGTGCGTAGGATGATGAAAGCCGGCAATATATCAGAATTCGATAGGGGCTAGTTTGGATAATCAAATGGCTCGGAACAAGGATCTCGCAAACGTTGCGAATTGTCGTATGTATGTAAGCTGTCATCCAGAAACAGCAAAAAAACGATGAAAGCATTCCCAAACCTCAGGATATGGGGTGGCCTCTCCTCATTTAAGATCCCGTACGTCATAGACTGTCGAGATTGATACAAAAGATAGGGCGCAAACTGTGTCATAGTTAGTAGCAGTGGTCGAAGTGAGACGGTATGTGGTGGTATGCCATATCGCCTCTGCTTTCTCAGTGATGAAGATATATCGCCTCTGGTTTTTCACACTAGTTAACAAATTTAAACTTTTTGTTTGTTACATGAGAAAAATCACCTGATCTTAAAGGAACTTTTTGCGCTGAATTCGAATATGCACTCGGTTTCTCTCCATCACGTACAGTTTTTCCGTAACAGAGGGATTTTCGGGAAATTCCCTCAAAAATTTCCCTTTTCCAGATATTTTATTCCCCTAGCTCCTGTCCCCTTACATATAGTAACATAGAAATTATACCTGAGTATACCTTTATTTATATTTAATAAACCCTAAAAGTTTCGTAAAAATCGCTTTGTTCCTTCTAGATAAATAAATATATTTGTATGTATACTGTGTGCACTGTTTATTGCACCTGATAGTAATGCTTTCAGATCTCCTGAGTTGGGGTAAAAACGATTTGCTTTATTACTACAAATACAGACATAAAAATGAATATTTACAATAGTCAACAACACACTTGTATTGCTCTCTGTAAATTAGAAACGTGTATAAAAATAGAATGTACTTCCAACGTATATTTTTTTTAAACGTACAGTATATGTATATCTTAATACATATATATACAATTCTCCAAGTTTTTTCGTTTTGTTCATGAAATGGTTATCAATATTTGTTATCAAATGTAACAGAATGCAAAAGAAAGAAAGAATGGAATACAGACTCATTGTTGACAACAATGAACTAATGCAGTCTGAATTTTCCACTACGGTATCGTTTCCCCCCTCCCCCCGCGCATTTCTTTCTTTCTTGTGTTCTTGACACCTGGTTAGGGAGTTTTGTACATTTTTATATTGACGTGTGGTTTAACACTACTTCTTTTTCAAAGTTGTCTTTGCTGCTAAGAGTGCTTTCATGTTTCATCTTAACGGCATTATACCCAACTAAGACCAGTTTAGCTTGTGATCAGTACAATGGTGTCAAGAGGACGGCGTTCGTGTGTTAACTCACCAAATAGTTTTTGTTATGTGTGTGGCCAGTTTGTAGTTAAAGGATAGTGTAGATCCATTACGCCATTGGTGAAACTAGCATATTATATATATTTCGGATGTCGTGTGGGAGATCAGGACAAAACTTGGGCACCCAACATAATTTGTGCGTCGTGCTACGTCACTTTACTTGCATGGGCCAAAGGGAAACGGAGGTTCATGAAATTTGCTGTACCAATGGTGTGGAGAGAACCCACCAACCATCTGGATGATTGTTATTTTTGTCTCACAGTAGTTAAGGGACATTCTAAAAAAAGCAAATACACAATAAGTTATCCCAACGTTAAATCCGCAATTAGACCTATTCCGCACTGGGATGAACTTCCACTTCCCGAGCCCCCTACCAACTGGGAAGAGATATGGCCAAAAGACTCTGATGATGATCATGACCTTGATGAACCATCGACATCAACATGTACATCCAAGGATCCAACGTTCATCCCTGACTGTGTTCGCGAGCCACATTTCATCCGGCAATGTGAACTTAATGACCTAGTCCGTGATTTGCACCTGACAAAACAAGAGGCGGAACTTCTGGGATCAAGGCTCCAGCAGTGGAACTTATTGGATGCAGAAACGAACATATCAGTGTACAGGAAAAGGCATGTTCAATTTTCAAGCTATTTCTCAATGCAAGATAATGTGTGCGTATGTACGGATATAAATGGGTTGATGGCGAAGCTAGGAATTCCTTACGTTCCAGAAGAATGGAGGTTATTTTTTATCGACGCGTCAAAGGTCAGCCTTAAAGCTGTCCTTTTACATAATGGAAATAAAAAACCTTCTATACCACTTGCGCACTCAGTGAAGATTAAGGAATCCTATGTCAACTTTGCTAAATCTTATAAATTACAAGGACCATTGTTGGCAAATATGTTGTGATCTCAAGGTAGTTGGTATTTTATTAGGACTGCAGTGCGGTTACACGAAGTACCAATGTTTTTTTATGTTTATGGGATAGCCGAGCTGATGACAAACATTATGAAGTGAAGGAATGGGAACCTAGAGTGAATTACGTACCTGGAGAATGCAACGTCAAATACGCTCCTTTGGTAGATCCTAATAAGATATTACTACCGCCACTTCATATCAAGTTAGGACTTATGAAAAACTTTGTCAAAGCCATGGACACATCTGGTGAAGGTTTCAAGTATTTGCGACATAAGTTCCCTAACCTGAGTGATGCTAAGATTTCAGCGGGAGTGTTTATTGGTCCCCAAATTAGGAAATTAATGCTTGATGATAGCTTTGACAGCAAGTTAAACAGTGCTGAGCTACCTGCCTGGACAGCATTTAAGTGTGTTGTGCGCAACTTTCTGGGCAATAACAAAGCTGAGAGTTACACAGAAATCGTACAGGACATGATACAGAAATACAAAGAGTTGGGTTGTAGGATGTCTTTAAAAATCCACTTTTTGCACTCCCACCTCAGCTTCTTTCCTGCTAACCTAGGTGCTCTCAGCGACGAACAGGGGGAAAGATTCCACCAAGATATAATGGCAATGGGGAAAAGGTACCAGGGACGATGGGATCCTTCAATGATGGGGGACTATTGTTGGGGTCTTGTTAGAGAATGCAACATTTCTTACAAAAGAAGGAAGTAGTGTACGTTTTTGTAACCCAATGGAAGTTTCATATATTGTGATAGTTTTGATTGCCTTTTCATGACCTTTTGGTACATTTGTATTATTGTTTATTGTAAATTGTCACACTTGTAAATTATATTGTATTATATTTTATATATGTGTTTGTGGTAATAAAGCAAAACGTTTTACCTCAACTTAAGAGATCTGAAAGCATTACTATAAGGTGCAATAAACAGTACACACAGTATACATACAAACATATTTATTTCTCTAGAAAGAATAAAGCGATTATTACGAAACTTGGAGGGTTTGTTAAATATGAATCAAAGTATACTTAGGTATAATTCCTATGTTAGTATATGCAAGGGGACAAGATCTTGGGGTGTAAAATAAACGAAAAGGGAAATTTTTGAGGGATTTTCCCGAAAATCCCTCTGTTACGGGAAAATCGTACGTGATGGAGAAAAACCGAGTGCATATTCGAATTCAGCGCAAAAAGTTCCTTTAAGAATAGGTATTTCCTTTTATGTAACAAAACCTTTGTTAATGATCAAGACATACCATCACTGGAAAGTGGATTCTAATATACCTTTAATAAATCAATTTTTATACTAGTAATTGACGAATTGTTTTGTATATCAATTTTATTTCTCGAATGGGGAGTTCGGGAATTTACCCGCAGGAAATTGCTTAAAAATGCATATTTAAAACAATCGAGCATTTTCGTGTGTAATTCTTCATAATTCAACATAAGGGGATTTTTTTATTAATCGCAGAAAATTGAGATGGGGTGAAAAGCCTTTCCATGCCCCACCCGTAACTACGAAATGTTCTCCCATGTTTTTCAGTCATTAATTAAATAGAAATGCAATATTTTAGACAACATACCCTCACTGTATTTCAACATTTAGATAACCGGTATGTCGAGTCAAAATCTTAACATAACCTACCACCTCTGCTTTTTTCCACTTCGAACACTGGTTACTAGCATATTTTAACAAACTTTAACAGTAAACAGAGTCCGAGTGTGTTTGAGCACACAGCTTACGATGGATCCTATTATAAACGATGAAACTCTATGCTGTGAAAGGAAGGGGCGTTCTGGCACTTCGGGTGAACGTAATTACTGGTGTGCTTTTCACAAGGGGGCTCTTTGGCACGAATTGTACAAAATTTTTATGAGGAGCGTTTTGGCCTCCAATTCTTCTATAAATGACACATTTCTGTTTCATTTTATTTCTTCACATCTTCTTTTGTAATTGACTCATTTCCTTTCATTTCAGCGATATTTTTTAAAAGTTTTTTTTTTTAACAGTTTTCTCCGTTCGTTACAACCTTCCATACGTGCTAATTTCTAGAACCTAATACAAGAAAATTTGTAACAAATGATACAAATTTAATGTGGAATATGTAAAGATGTTTTGCTCTTGAAACTGCCATACGAAGCTAAAATAGAAGGAAAAGCAACTTCTTTATATTTCCGGCAGTCTACTTGGGAAGTAACACATGTCGTCCTTAAGAATAGCAACATAATGGCAAGATATGTACGAGAAGGGTCCAGGACAGAACTTGAGACTTTTTTTTTTTTGAATGTCTGCTTGTGTGTATGTATGTGTGTCTCTTTATGCATAGTTTGACTTTATTGTTGTTGACAGAAATGCACTCAAGAAAAGAGAGATCTCTGAACAAGAGCAGGACCCTGTTTGTCTTCGCCGTATATAGCTCGCTGGTGCATAATTCAAACCCCAGCGGAGGTAAAAAAGTATGGCTTTAAAAGTAGAATTTGAAATTGTGAGGGCTCCATAGTAAAAATAAGGTGGTTAATACACGTGGGGCGAATGATAAACGTAATGAAATAAAAGAAGAAGAGACTAGACTGAAAAGAAAGAATGAAAAAGAAAATACAAATAAAACAGTGGCGGCTCGCGATCTCTCTCTTTCTCTAAGCATCATCTCAATACAATGTGCCTCAATTTATTGTAGCGGCACGTACGTTTTCTATATATATGTACTCGCACATATAGAGTACAGGGGAGCGGCAACTACAAAAGAGAGAGAGATATTTTTCGTGCTTCTGTCTCTTCTTCAGTCACTCTGTCCTTCTTCACTGTATCTTCCTTTGTCCCTTAGCGTTCTCCTTCTTTCAAGAGATCAGTCAAGAAATACAGCAAACGCTTATGTCCTTCGAAGAATAGAAGAGAAAGCGTTTAAACCTTCTTCTTTTTTTTCTTTT
This sequence comes from Thermobia domestica, assembly GCF_964235325.1. Classification (NCBI taxonomy): domain Eukaryota; kingdom Metazoa; phylum Arthropoda; class Insecta; order Zygentoma; family Lepismatidae; genus Thermobia; species Thermobia domestica. Next base: position 365,036,256 of record NC_137454.1, read on the forward strand.
TTCTTGACAGCGTACCTTTCTTCTTCGTTTCGTTTGTATACATCTCCGTTTTAGTTTCACCATTATATCGTTTTCTGCCCTTGCAACGAAAAAGATTGTTTCAGCTAAAAGGATGAATATAAAAATGTTTCTAACTTCTTCAGAATTTATTTCTCAAATTTCCATACTAAGGTGTTTTGAAACTAGAGTTTCTTTTAGAAAATTTTGCCAAAAGAGTCAAAATCAAAATATGAAGAAGCTACACTGGGACATTAATGACTTTGGAAAAGTACCTTGCGCAAGAGTGACATGTTATCGCAGTTTAATTTAAGTTTCTGTTGGATTGTAGTTGGCGAACTGCTAGTGTGAGGCAGAACAATGCCTGGAATGGAAGAAACACTGTTCACAAGGGACATTTATTATGTTCTAAGCCTAAAGGTGGCGCAATAAATATGGGATAACAAAACTCGGTGAAATGATTCTGTCATCCTTCAGTAGCATAAAAGTTAACGCGGAAGGTACTGCCATTTACCATTCGGAACTGCCATTCACCATTTACCAGTAAGATATGGAACGTTGGTATCCTGCGGTCTGCATGGAAGTTGCACAATAATATTCCTGTGCATAAATCAAACGTTGATACCCTGCGATCTATATGAAAGCAATATTCCTGTGCAAAAATCAAACGTTGATCCACTGCAATCTGCATGAAAGCTGCATGACCATCTTTTTGTGCATAAATCAAACGTTAATGTCCTGGATCTGTATCAAAGCTGCACGACAATACTCCTATGTATAAATCAAACACTAATATCTTGCTATATGTATGAAAGCTGCACGACAATGCTCTTGTGCATAAAGCAGCTCTTTCCAGAGCAAATATCGTATAGTGCGGATTCCAGCTTCTTCCCCATCCATTCTATTCCTAAGAGTTTCGTCATCTTATGATTATTGCGCCACCTTTAGGTTTAGAATATAATGGACGTTCCGCACAATAGTAAGATAGGACAGCAAGGTTATAACGAGATACTTTGTATCGGCTCATAATTACATATATCTCGGGCAGAAAGTGCTTTTACACAAGCACTATACCTGTTATAATGTTAATTAAAAATAATAAAAGAAGAATGTTTTAATATATAAGAAATATACATTATTGTCTAAGAGGTTGCTATGTCGTTGTTTATAGATACTCAATTAACATGTTTGATTGCAAGCCGGTTTGTGTGAATATTCATTAAAAGGAAATCAAAGAATAAACTATTTAATATTTCATTATGGACTTGTAATTTCAGTAGAAAAGGTGAGCATACTAGTGAATATAACTTCAGAAGATATTTTAAGGTGAAAACGATTATTGCCACTAAAGATATAACTGAACCAGGGTTAACGACTACCTTTGGTGAGTCGTTGTAAGGTTCGACGTAATATTTAATTTTACTAATTTTGATTCTATAACACTCGTGCACATCGGAGATCATGTACAATTTCTGATGGGAAATTATATAATTAATTTTAAGTTATTATGTCCTGTAGGCTAAAGTAGAGATGCAAAAAAGCCGGCTTTTTTGAATCGATGGTTTTTTTCACATAAAAAGCCGGCTTTTTTGGAAAAAAAACGAGAATTTTGGAAATTTTGGCTTTTTTCAACTTCATGATTTTTCTATCTAAATAGCTTTCTTATAGTATATTCTATAGTTAGATAAGAATTTCATGACCTGAATGTGATATTTCGCTCTGAAATTCACCATCAAGATGGATGGAGCACATGTTTTACGAATTAAAGCTAACATGAAGAATGCAGTATTTGAGGGTAATTTTAGAGGCTATTTAACTTTATTTTAACTTTTGAGTTATCGACATTTTTTTTCTTCTTTAGTTTGTCATCCGTGTTTCATTTCTAAGAGCTTTTAGTACTCTAGCTTCTAGCGCAAAAGTTAAACTTGCCCGTTTTTCTATTTATCCGTCAAAGCGTACGTTTTTCAATATATCCGTCAAACCGTACTTCCACATATCTGTTATACTGTAGCTGTGAAGTGATTTAGCAATAATTTTCCGGACACAACCTTGAATACCAATTTATACAAATAATCAGTAGCGGATTTAGAAAAGTACTTTAGGAGGGTTTTTTCTGATTGTTTCGTTTCCTAAAAAGTCCTAATTTTATTTGGGAAGTGCTTGAAGTTTATGAGTACAGGCATAACTAATATTTCGTTTCGTTTATATGTTTAACAATAATCTTCCGGATACAACTTTAAAAATCATTTTATACTGAGAATCAGTGGCGGATTTAGAAAAGTATTTTGGGAAGGGTTTCTTACTAATGTTTAGTTTTTTAAACATTCGTAATTTTTATTTAACGGGAGCTTAAAGTTTATGAGTAAAGGCATAAATAATAGATATTTCGTTTGTTGCAGACATTCCGTAACTTTGGGGAACGGGCTTCAGTCCGAAAGACCGCCCCCCTAACCTTCGCAAAACCGTCACTGCTGGTAATTAGTAATAATAACTATTTAAAAACAATAAGAAAGGAAGTCGGCCAACTCACAGTATACGCACTATTTCTACATTCACAGATGGAACAAAGAAAAGCTTTGTCAGAATGGTCGAATGCTGGTTGAATCCCGGACTTCCCGATAGAAGCTCAAAAGCTAATCACTCAGTCATTTTTGTTGTGCAGTTGTATTTAGCTTAACTTAAATATATTCCGTAGTCTTTTTTTTTTTTTTTTTGGGAGGGGGGAGTTCCGTAATGATATGTTGAATCCCTCTTGTTAAAAATTCAGAAAACTTGAGAATTGGGTAAACTGTGATGGTGGTTCTATAAAACTTAACTGTAGAATTTCAAGAATATACAGAACCAAAAGCTCTAGATATGCAGCCTTTAAATGTATTATATAAATCTAAGTATTTCTCTTATGTTTTATTTTAATTTTATTTTGTTTCAAAAAGAGGGTATGGAATATTTTGAAGTAAAAATACTACATACTATTTTGCTAGTTATTTGTGTTCTTTAAGAAGAAGTATTTACTTTTAGGGTTGGCTGGTTTACACCAACTTTTTTTTTTTTAATAACTGGTTTAAACCACAAAAATAAAAAGAATGAAAAATGCGAATCGTGTGAACTTCATGGTGACGTTTCCAGATATCAAACCAACTGCAATAGTTTTATTTCCCTTTCACCTTTTAATCAAGGTGTCCCATGTTCAATTCTTGGTCGACCCACAAACCTTCTTTCATGCGTAACCCAAGTAGCGGTTCGGATGTCAGTTTAAGCGAAAGTCTTCTCCTTGATAACCTCGGTATTTCGTAAGGATGTTAAGCCTAAATATACGAAACAAACCAAATTGTATATTTCTGCATGCCTAAATGCGTGTTGTTTTATAAAGAAGCAAATATTGCTTAAATATATTGATAGAAATTGGCAAAATTTATCGATTGCCTACGTAGCCTCCAACATTAGCTTGGATTGGACTTTCAATGATATCTACGTACCGGTACTAAATTTGTAATTTAATACCTCAGTTTTAGCGTACTGATTATGGTACGTTGACCTTTAAATTTTACATGCAAAGCAATAACAGGATTTTCCCGTTATTGTCTTACATTTCAAGTAATGACGGGATTTTCCCAATGGCTAGGGCGGGAGATTCTCAACTTAAGAAATTTACTGACCGCACGTCTTTAAGCCTATGAGAGTTCTTCCGGCATAACCCCGCTGTTGCATAATAACATCAAGGCGAAACAAACTTATTTCTGTGAATATGTAATATAAATACATAAAGCAAAAAATCTAAGTCAAAAAAGCCTGGTTTAAACCAAAAAAGCCTGGTTTAAACATCCCCCCAAAAACGGGTTTTTGGCATTTTCAAAAACAACCACGGTTCTTGCCAACTCTGCTTACTTTTGTATATAGGAGGTTAAAAAATTCTTATTATATACATTGGTTAATCCTGTGGAATTCATAATACAAAGAATGTTAAAGAAAAATTGTTTGAAATATTTTTTCGAAATTCATAGTTTATTTTCGATGTTTTATATTATTATCAGCATCAACCACTAATTAAATGATTTTTTGTGTTATAGAGAAGCGATACAAAGTCTGTTTTATCAATTTAAAGCAGTATTTTGAAAAAAGCCCAAAATTTCCCAAGCAAAAAAGCAAAGCAGAAAAAACCGAGTTTTTTTCCAAAAAAGCCGGTTTTTTTCCGAGCCCTTGCATCTCTAGGCTAAAGGGGACAGGAGTGTGATGAAACTTAATGATTATGAAATAATTGATGGAATGGAAATTTTGGGAGGATAAGGAAGAATTCTGAAAAAAATTAATGGTCACGACATTGTCCACCAGAAACTCACATGACTTGGAAACGAACCAGGTGCTCTCGAATCAAAGCTAAGCCTCGGTCAACCACCTGCTTTTATTATTCATCTCTTTGGTACACAGTTGAATTTCTACTGAACTCTGATAGGGACACGAACGCAGAGCTCTACGACGGCTAAATGCTCCCCTGCTGTTCAGAGGGACTGGAATGTCCGAACGAATTCGTCTCACGAACTTCAGTGTAGCGCCTCGGCTCGGCCCGGTCAACTACACTAAATCTCTTTCCCCTTTGTTCACCTAAATATCTATCAAAAATAGATTAAATGTTTGAAAATGAGTCCTATCTCAAAACACAACCTTCTTTACGTTACTGATTCCAAATATATATTGAGTTAAATTTAATGGTGAAATAGCTGGGACGAAGAGCAGACAAATGAGAAAATGTTTTTGCGAGAAGTAGGGCTAAAAAAGAACAATTTTAGATGTAATTAAAACGAAGACAAGCTGGTTGAAACATTGGCTAAAAAGGGATTGTATCGTGAATGATGGGATAGAACGGGTATACGTGGGCTTGTTAGAAAGTCAATATCCAATTACCTCTGTGACTATGCTAAGGAACAGAATTTTAATGCGTTTTGAAGGCGGTGCTCCGAGTTCCCTTTTAACGTGTTAGCAAATGAGAGAGCTGTTAAATGATGTGTTGTCATGTCTTTCTGTTCACTGTCTGTCTACTTTGTGGTGGACAAACACCGTGTGCGTGGGTTTTCTCGGGGTTCTCCCGTTTCCTCCCACTTTCTTCATTCCACCATTTCATTCATTACTCATCATCACCGTCTCCTTTAGCCTAATCGGCATAACCGTGGGACGTAAAACTCAAAGACTTCACTGTCTGTCTGTTCATTCGCTACTTCTTTACAACATGGCAACCTCGCATCCCAGTCTTCGTTTGATTGTGCCCATGCTTTAGGTGCCTCATAGTCTCAGGTATTCATTAAAGGAGCAGTTCGAGTTAAAAACAAGTTTGGTACAATAGAAAGATAAACAAAAAATAAGAGAGAAATAATTTTACGTATTTTTTTTATATCTTGAAGGCCGTCTCGTTCAGCTTCTACAGGCATTTGTTTTTGATGAATCGTAAATGGTGACGTCATGGGTGGGATACGCGAGAAACTCAATGTGAGTCAGCAACCACTCCTTTGTACGCAGCTGATAAACCTTTAATAGTGCATTGGATTTAATAGATTGTGTTTTGGATTTGTTAGCAGTCTCGCTCTGTGTTGAATTCTTGAGGGAAGTTTTTGTTAGTTGCTTTTCCTATAGCATTAGTATAAAAAAAAGAGTAGAGAGAGAGCTGTAATTACGTTTGTTGTGCGAAACAGTGTTTCTTCCAGACATGTTTTTAGGGTGGCACTGTCTCCCGGAGCTGTGAGAGATTTCCCCGGAGGAGACCAAAATAATACGTTTATAATGTAATAAATATAATAGTACTGTGTAAAAATAATGTGCCTCTTCGAATACTAAGTGCTTCCCCCCCCCCCCGTTTTTTTCTGAAAGAAACACTAGTGTGAAGTAGAAAACACGTCTGTGAAGTGAAGTAGAAATGCCTAACACCTGCTGTGTTTTCGGTTGTAATTCTTGTGCAATTGAAGCTGAGAACGTAAAGTATCTTTCCTTACGTTTCTAAGTCGTGAGAAATCACCAGATCAATATAAATTATGGCTCAAGAAAATCAATGGGAAAAAAATGTACCAAATAAAATCACTCATGTTCCAAACATCTTGAAGAGCCTGCCTTCGAGAAGTCAAGTTTACTGAAAGAAAAGTTAATGCCAGTGGCGGATCTAGGCTGGAGCCGGGGGCCTAGGCCCCCCAGTTTTTGAGTGACAAAATTGATTTAAGTTATTATTTAGATATTTTTGAAAGTTTTTAGTAAACATGATATACATATCATAGTCTGGGTTCTGATTCCCCCCCCCTGAGTTTTTACCCTCTAGATCCACTTCTGGCTAATGTTACGAGAATTATTTACACGCAAACTGAGAAAGAATGCTATTCCAAGTATATTATTGAAAGGTTTAAAATCCGAGTCATTGAACAAGCACCGATCTATGTCCAGTTACTAACGTACAAATATCGTACAAGACGCAATTGATGGTTGTAGTCAAGACGAGGCATTAGAGGGCAATAGAGACTATGTCACTCATGATTATGAAGATACTACTTTAGAAATAAGCTATACAATGTGAATTAGGGAGTGAAATATACCGGCTTGTAGAAGAAATCAGTAACGATGACTGTTCCTCAAGACATTGATTCATCGTTGAATTTCTCTGTATCATGTGACAATGATGATGAAACTGGTGATGAGAGTTGTTCCGCGGACAGCTATGAGAATAAAAGAAATTTAACCGGTGAAGTGGTTTTCGTATTCTGGCAAACTTTACAGATGTTATTTCATTTTTGCCTCATATGTTACGCTCCTGTACATACCTTGAAGCACAAAATTATAGGGTCAGCGTTAAAAATTGCAACAAAACGTGAAAATGAACATACTTATGTTTGGGAATCGGAAGAATGATTAAAGAAAAGGTACTTAGGTGTTGCAGCAATCTCGTCCGCATCTGCTTACATGATAGTGGTTTCGATTTTTTTTTCTTTTCTTTTCTTTTCTTTCTTCTTTTTTCTTTCTTTCTTTTTTTTTTTTTTTTTGAAACGCTGAACTTATGCCTTATAGGATACGTTTTACAATATTATAAAAACGTTTGTACAGCCCACCATCAGATATCATTTTCTACATGCAGATGATATTTGTAAGTCTTTGCAATCAGTTCTGGAAAAGGAAACCGCACTTAAAAGTGCCACCGCATCTCTCACAAACGAAATGCTTGGCACTGTGTAGTATGTAAAACTGCTCTCGCTCCTTGCCCACCTATGACGTCATCACAAAATCTTTCTTCCTCTGTTACTCGCTAACGACTGAACGTATCGCGATTAAACAAACACCATTCCTTTTAGAATTTTCAACTCTACAGATGGAAATACATTGTAAATAATGCATTTCTAAGTCGAATTGCTCCTTTAATATTAGCATTGCATTATCCAAGCACAGGTAGAATCGTAGCATAGGCCTACTCCGTGTGGTCTTAGTGACAAAGCACAATGTTCAAGAATGGAAGTTAAGTGGCTGACCAGAAAGTAGATGTTTACACTCATGTCCAAAATTATCGTTGCATGTCTATAACTGTTTTCTTATAAGAATATAATTTGATAATGATTTTGCATGGTACTTTTAATATTGATACTATGCGTATAATCGGGAAATGTATATTTGTGGTAAATTTCATAGAAAATGGATTATAAATACGACAGTTAGAATGAGTAAAACAAAATGTTGCTAAATAGACAAGAAAGTTTTATTTTCGTTTTATTGTTCTTATTTACTGCTCTTTTCACATGAAATTTGCTACATACATATCTTTGCTGATCATACACTAGGGTGAATCGAATTTCCACTTTTTTTTTTTAAATCAGCTTACCCTTAGTGATATTTTTTTTTTTTTTTTTTTGCGAAATGGGCTCCATATAACGTGTAAAAAATTGCAAGTCGATTGGTCAACATCTTTAGGTGCCACCAACGGCTGAAAATTTTTAAATTTTGTTAAAAAATAAATGTTATTTAAAAAATGTAAAATATGTACTTTTATAAAATATGGTTATCCTATGTGGTTTTGTTTCTGTAAAAAGTATATTTTACGTGCAAAAAATTTCAGCTTGATGAATCAAGTCATTCAGGTGCCACCAGTGGCTTAAAATATGGTAAAATATGGTATAATATGGTCATTTCTGAAAATTAAGTTGCATTGTTTGTGATTCATCTGGATCGTTAATTAGATAAGAAATATTTTGTTTTACATCTGCAGCTCTTTGCTTATTTCCAAACATTAATGTTGGAAATAACCCAGAACTCACCACGAGGAGGTGACTGCAGTTTGAGGTCCGAACATCTGTATATACTAATGTTGCATATGGTAGTGCAAGTTCATATCGTTACTCTTTTACCTCAAATTGTTTTTGTATTAAATTCGGGTATGTTCTCTCTTGATTGTAGTGTTGCTAGGACAAATCTATGTCGCAGTTCTTGCCCACATACGGCTGATACCGCTTCTGTCACCAACTTCACCATTCTTTCTATAGCGCTAGTGTGACAGGGTAAGGATGTAATAGATTCACCAGCCATTGGAGCCGTCTTTACATTTTCTCTTAGCTTCTGCAGGCTCAAGTGTTTTGTCAGTGGTGGCTCCGTCAGCGTGCATGTTGACCAATTAATCATATCAACATAATTTGTCGCTTCTAAGTTGATTTCAGGGACGACGAATTCTCGTACTGGTACGCGATCACTAGATTAGGTCGTTTCTCTTGCTTTTAGGACTCTCCTCCATCCAAGGTCTCGTCCTTTAGCATCTTGGTCAGTCAACATTGATAGAAGTAGGTTCTCAGGATGGCCGTACCACACATTTCTACGGATCACTGGATGAATTTTCCTGTATTTCGCTTCCATGTGGTGAGAAGTCGTGATAAGGTGCCACAAATGACGAGCTCCTTCTGCACGCAATGGATTACGGATCACAGCAAACCAGAGTGGCGCGTAGACGATCGTGATGTACTGAACGATGGTTTTAAGTTCATTAGTGGGTTCTTTTGTTTCTACAGGGTTTGTATGATAAGTAATGAGACCAGGTCTGGAAACATTGTTTTATTGATCTGATCTGTACAGGGACTTAAAAGCTTTCGAAGTACTCTCCTCTTGCGTCGATGCACTTCTGCAATCGATGTTTCCACGCTGCAAACGCCCCCTGGAAGTCAGCAGCCGGCATGTCCTTTAGAAATGTGGTCACGGCTGCTTGGATGGCTGTGACGTCTGCAAAACGGGTTCCTTTCAAGCGTGGCTTCAGCTTCGGGAAGAGGAAGAAGTCGGCCGGGCTCACATCTGGGCTGTAGGGTGGTTGTGGAAGGACTTCCACCCCAATCCGGGTCAAAAAGGAGGTCACTAAGAAGGCGGTGTGGGCAGGGGCATTGTCGTGATGCAACTTCCACCGGCTAGCGATCGCCGGTCTTTTCCGCTTGACGCTCCTGTGCAGTCTCTCAAGGACTTGTTTGTAGAAGGCGGCGTTGACGGCTTGTCCTTGGGGTACAAACTCCTTGTGGACCACCCCCACATTGTCAAAAAAAACAATCAACATTGTTTTCACCTTTGACTTCGACATTCTGGCCTTCTTGGGGCGCGGGGACGCAGGAGTGTGCCACTCCGCGCTTTGACGTTTCGTTTCAGGGTCGTACTGGAACACCCACGACTCGTCACCTGTTATGACGTCATCTTCAAAGTTAGGGTCACTGTTCATGAGGTTCAACAGTTCCTGACAACAATCAACACGTCGTTGCTTTTGTTCGTCAGTCAACACTCGCGGCACCAGTTTCGCACAGATTTTTCTCATTCCCAATTGTTCCGTCACAATCTTGTGCACTGTTGTGTGGTTCATATCGAGTTCATCAGCAATCAATCTCAACGATAATCGACGGTCTGAGTTCAGGAGATCCCTCACTTTTGCCACAGTTTCGTCCGTAGTCACTGTTGTCGGGCGTCCAGCCCTCTCCAGATCCTCAACGCTTTCCCGGCCGTTCCGGAACGCACTGTGCCAACGAAACACCTGGGCTTTGGATAGGGCTTCCTCTTTGTAGGCCTCCGTGATGAGAGAAAGCGTCTGAGTAGCCGTTTTCCCCAGGCGAACGCAAAATTTGATCGCATAACGCTGTTCGATGGAACCCTCCATGTTTGTTGATTTTCCGCCGTGACAAGAATGTTCACAAGGGCTTTGTCCAAGGCTTGTCCGCGCTCCACTAAGGCTCGGAGCCAACTGACGCGCGGTGCGTTGCTTTGCTCGGACCCCCCCCCCTACATCCTCCATCACCGACAAACCCGCTCCAGCGACACGCGCGCCGCGGCGCGGCGAGTCTCATTACTTATCATACAGACCTTGTACGTACAAAAGTAAGACTATTTGCTGTAGTTAGCCATCTGGTTTGATGAATTTTACCAGGCTTCATGTGAGCTAACCCAAAGGGGCATTCTCCTGAAGAAATCGCTTGGCAGATATTCAGCAAATATTTTTGGTCCGTGTTTAATGCATTTTCAGTTAAGTTGAGGTCCCAGTCTACTGGAACGGGCTGAAAATTCTGGAGTGGCAACTCTTCGCAGGTTGGAAGTGCGGATCCTATTGGTTCTCTAAATGTATTTGGTCCAGTAGACTTGCCGTCTATAAATTCAATCAAATGTCGAAATGGGAGCTCATTCGTGTGTATCATACAGACGATTCTCTGAAGGGGTTCGTTCAGGAAGACTTCAATATATGCCATCGCACCATTTTTCTGACCAGTGTTGGTAGCAGTATCGTCGCAACCCAAAAAACCAGATCGGACAGCGGGATATTTTGATGAACAAAGAACTTTGTGATGGCAGCCCGTATGCTCTCTCCTCTTCCAGATGAAGGAGAGACGTGGCCAAGGTATTTCGATCCTGGCTCCTGTAGCAGTACGTAGTGATCTTCTTTTTTCATTGTTCGATGGTTGATGCCGTCTTTAGTCTCAAGGATGAGAGTCTGATCCTTTCTTCTGTCGAAATATAAAGCTTTTACTTTGGTCGATTCAAGCGATGCACTCGCCTCTTCAACGATGGCGTTTCCTAAGGATTTCTTCTCTTTCCGAATCTTGATTTTGTCGATCATCTTCTGCTTATGAACTGGGGTAACCAGTCCGATATCTGCCAAAAGCGACGAAGTGGTAATTGCGGTCTGATATATTACATCTATATACTGCATTGGAGAATGTCAGCAATCTAACTATCATTTGTTTAGAAGGGCTAATCTTCTTTCTTTTAAGCGCAGGAAGAAACTCGACAGTGGAAACTGACTCTTCTCACAATTCATTTTGTAAAGGTACACTATCGTTTTGTCTTCTGGAACTACTAATTTCATTGGGCTTTGGTTGATTTTTCTGACCTCAATTTTTTCGCAATAAATGTTTGACACGTTTCTGTGTCTCCTTTCTATAAAGTCCTGCCATATCCATCTGTCGGGTGGTTCTCTCGTCAATTAAAAATTAAACCTTCAATTCAGGCACTTTCTTCTCTCTCGCAGAACTGCAAGCAACCGGGTCGATGCATTTGCAAGAAGCGATATCAAACAAAGTTTTGCTGGCGAACGCATGGAATTCTGCAACTTTGGAAGCAAAGGAAACGGGTTTGTTCTTGAACTTTTGCAGCTGACGGACCTTTTTGTGATATGTATAATATAAAATCAACGCTATAGCCCGTCGCTCAAAATAGCTGCACCGCTGATTGATGCATTTTCCCAAATTTGAATTACTTTACTTGCCACTGAATGAGCTAGCACTTTAGCAGAGGAGTCCTTCTGAGATGTTGTATCCCATTTCGTGTTCTCTCTTTCCCACAATAATTGCTTGAGAATATCAGCGATTGTTGGAGCTGACTAAAAGTGAATTCCGCGGAGGATCCATTGACATTATGGACAAAGTTTCTTACATTCAAACGTGACTTCTTTTTAGGTGCCATCTTTACGGACACTTGATAGTTTATTCACCGAAACCAATTTTGAACAGTTAGACCCTTTTGTCAACGCAAGACCTCAACAAACTTGCCGCACCATTGGAATGACGAACTGACACATTCAATGACTGCCGATAAGCACAAGTAGGATGTAATCCTTCAAAAATGCACACAAATACTCATGTATTTTCACTTAAACACAATCAGCAACGTAAACAGTTTCCACATCAAATACCAATTTTTCTGTCTAGAAAGCAACGCAAAATTACTACTAATCTCATCTGCAGACACACTAACAAGGAGTCACTTTTCTTTTCTTTTCTCTCGATGCTACTCCACTTTTAATTTTACGACAAACTAGCTTTTGGGCGACTTCATTCTATGCAGTGCAGGTGTATTATCGAAAGGAGTCTTTCTACAAAAATAATTACTTGTTATTTTTTTTTTTCGCGCTACGAACATAAGCTGGACAACTACCGGTATGTGTCTTATTTGATAACATTCAATCTACTGTAAAGTCTGTTTTTTTTTTTTACCTTGATTGATCCATTTTCTTTTTTTTTTTTTTTACCTAATTAGCTCTTTATAAGAGACGAAAACTCGATTTTTTTTTACAAAACACTGAATAAAAATATTTGGGGGGGTGTTCAAATTTTAAGAAGCCGGTAGCACCTGAAGGACTTGACCGATCAAGCTGTAATTTTTTTCACGTAAAATATGTACATTTCTGTCGAAAATAACTACTAAGAGTAAAATGTTTTCGTAAAAGTAAATATGTATAATATGTTTTTTTTAAATGTATTTGTTAACAGATTTTTGAAACTTTAGGCCGTTAGTGGCACCTAAAGAAATTAACTAATCGGCCTGCGATTTTCCATACGACATATAGAGACCATTTTGCAAAAAAAAAAAAAAAAAAAAAATCGCTAAGGGTAAGCTGATTTCAAAAAAAGTGGAAATTCGATGCACCCTATTATACACATACTAACATTGTAAGAAATACCGGACGAATTCGTTATCAAATTATATTCCTACAACAACATATTTATAGACATGCGACAATAATTTTGGACATGAGTGTATCTTAAAGCTTACCACACCAATACGGTAATCCAAAAACTTACATTTGATTCCTGATCAAGTCTCAAATTTTCATTGAATTTACAGCTATAGAAGATATGATAAAGCGAGATTGTGAAAAGAGAAACAGTCTAAGATGTGAGGCTTGATCTAGCATGATGGTCTATTAACTCGTCAACTATACCGGGTTCGAGTCCCGGTTGTGGTTCGAAGTCCATGTTAATAGTAGAGCCGTTCTTCATAACGATGCAAAACACAAAATTTCAACAAAGAATTCGTTAATTAGTCCATTTGTTATGCTATAATAATTCCTTAGGTTGTTTTGATGAATATCCATTAGGTTTTTCTCATATATTTTGTTTAACAAACACGTTGTATCCAGAAATGTTATTTAGAGGTGCAGCGAATAATTATCCTCCTGTTTATATTTTAATCAATAGTGTAGGAATATATTAGGGGACACCATAGTCTAGTGCAGCGTTTCTCAACCTCTTTTTTCTTCGGTGCACACCAAGGTACGTTTCAGGCTTTCGAGACACCCCTGCATGTAATTTTTTTCTAGATGCAAAAAAGCAAACACATAAAAATACATACAATACATTTTTTTAAAAAAAATATGGAATGACTATGAGATTCAAATCTTACAAGCAAATTACGTAAGACTCATGAATAGAAACATAGGGGAGACTCGGTGAAAATGACATACTTTTTCTAAAATGAATATAACTTTATTAATAAACACCTCAGAACTATAAAGTTTGTTCAGTACAATAATAGAACCTTCAACATAAAATTCTAGTTAGTTACATAGAATCCAAGTGTTAAGGTTTAATGACAGTAAATGAATAAATTTAGTGCTACATTTTGAAAGGCAAAAAAACATGAGGTTAAAATGACATATTGAACTGAGGTAAAATGACATACATAAACTATCTGAGGTAAGAGGCTAATACACCAACAAAGTACACTCAAGAAGGTAACATGAGATAAATACCACATTTGGAATATGCTTCGCGCTTGCTGACACCTGCACACTCCGTATGAGCCCAGTGTCCACACTCTTCACATTGAATCCGCTTCTCCTTACGTTTTGAACTAGAGTACAGATCGTTACAAAAAAATACAGGCACAATTACTTTCATTGTCATCAACATCTACATCGCTCACCCTTTAAGTGTCTGCGAACTCGTGTAGTATTTTGTTTCTTCCACAAGATCGACGTCTTCCCATAGCCTCCTATTCTTCTAATTTCTTTTACTGTTTCATGATAAATGTACTACATGTAAGAATTGTTGTGCTTGTTCGCTTACAAACCAATCGTTTTGGATTTAATTCTGATGTAGACCGAAGCAGAGAAAGTTCTTCGATAGAGACGCTGACGTTCACCTTCAGCTATTGATTGAGTACCAGGTACATTTTTCGGAGTAAGGCTACAGAATGATTTCTCGGATAGATTGAATAGACTGTTAGAAATTGTAGGTGGGTATGAAACGTTTATTTGTAATGAAGCATCTTGTGTAATTCCACTGTCATTCGTAGACATAATATCTAGTAAATGGTTGTCTGACCAAACTCTTCTCTCGTCAGCAACTCCTATGTTAGGTTCAGTCTTGTCTGTGGTTACCGTTGGAAGAAACAAGTTATCAGGGGATATATTTGCATTAAATGGGTAGATTCCACTTGGAGCAATTTCAGTTATAACTTAGCAGCCTTCGTAGGCCTATATGCTGCAGCAAAAGGATCCTAGGAATTTGAAGTTGAATAACTACCTGGCGTGGATGACTTCGTAACCAATTCCAAACTTCGTGAATGTAGTATTTCGTTAACGTACCGAAGAATGATACAAAGAATTGGGGTAAAATGACATACTATGTCATTTTGCTCCATGCCATGATGTGTCATTTTCACTCAATGCCATACTGCGACAAACTGGCGCCATTCTACCAGTCCATAAAAACCGCCAACCAAGAAGAAGGCGTAAAATGATAGCTCACTGGCCATAGTTCAACACCCACTTATCTTTTACAATGGCTCGTTAACTTTAAAGCAGAGATGTGCGTCTACGCGTAAAAAACGATAGTTTACGTTTACGTGTCAACTATGCGTAGACAATGTAAACAACGTAGACTATGTAGAATATGTCAACAACACGTAATTTAATATTTCACCGTGGACAATAAAGGAGCTTTATTTTGTCGTTACCTTGCGAAATTGCGTACAAAGTAAAATGCCTAGACCAGCGAATAGTAACTTTCGAACACTTAGTTTCGTCTTGATGAAGGAAAATGAAAAATATTATGCATTTTGTAAAATATGCAAGAAAAAAATGGCAAATACAGCAGATTCAAGACTGAAAGCCCACAGGTGGGAATTAGTTTTGTAAATTTCAGTATAAAAGCAGTGCTCGAAGTGGAAAATCTACGGAAGTGGTATGTGCAGAGCAGAGTAAACATACAGATTAGATAATTCCCTCTACTTTTTATATGTTAGTCGTTTCCCTAATCTTTCGCTGCACCGAAGCAAAACAACTGAATGAGGAAATATGAACAAACGAGCAACGAAATTGTTGCTTACATTTGATAGTGGTTGTCTACATAGTCTACACGGGAAAAGGTGTAATGTAGATACGTATAAATTACAGTAGACAATCGCGTAGACGTAAAATTGTAGTTTACGGCACATCACTGCTTTAAAGTACTTATGCAATTTCTCAGAGGAATAAGAAAAAAATTACATACCTTAACACAAACCTTCCCGTCAAAACGTAACCTCCTCATGTATTAATCTACCATTACTCCACTATCACTGCTACCAAGTACCGCATAGGGTTATGTTGCTGAAAGACACAAAACACCCAGCAACACCGAGAAAAGCCGTTACGCCATTTTACCTGAGTATGTCATTTTCAACAAGTCTCCTCTATTAACATAAAAGAACTCATGACTCTTAAGCAGGAATATGAGAAAGAAATACGAGGCTACCATCAGAAATATAAGAAGATATCAAACTTAAAATCTCGCAACACATCAATGTGTCGCGACACAGCGATTGAGAAACGCTGGTCTAGTTGTTAGAACGTTGATTCTAGGCCGGTACTTCCCAATTTTCGTCGTCCCTCCATAATCGTGAGGCAAACTGAGGAGTCACGTCAAAGAAAAAAAAAGACAGCTACGAGATCTTGAAAGCTCCTAATACGCCTGTTAGAGACAACGCGACGCAGCGCTTACCACCTGTTAGTCGCTATTCTGAACGAGTTTAGCCGATCGCTAACAGATGACGTTGGAGCGGCTCATTCTCCACAATGACTGTTACGCCAGGTAGTTTGTTTTTTGTACAAGTCTATTGATAGAAAGCGTGAAAGCCTAATTAATCCCGTATAGAATCTTCCCCTCCCCTTTCCATACCCTGAAATGGCGCTCCTGAGTGCATCTACACCCCATTTGAGATATTAAGAGGCCTCATCCCGGCGAAATTAAAATAACGCTAATTTTACAGTAATTATGTGATATCTTCATATAGATAAAAGATAACTGAAATGTGGAACAAGAGCACCCTAGACAATATCATTTTACATGAGATACCGTTATCACGACTCACTGATCTGCTTTCGATTTCCAGACATTTTGAAAATCGGTATTTATATTCGCGTTTCTAAACAGCTGAAAACGGAAAGCCACTAGGTGACTTGTGCTAACGGTACCTCACGCAAAATAATATCGTCTAGGGCGCTTTTGTTCCACATTTCAGTTATCTTTTATCTATTTGAAGACATCTTATAATTACTGTAAAATTAGCAGTTTTTAATTTCGTCGGGATGAGGCCTTTTAACCAATTTTATATCTATGTGGGTAACCCAGTGCCGTACCATAGAAGATCAGCGCCTGGGGTGAGAATATACGACGGCGCCCCTGTACATATGGGTGAGGTCAACAGACCAGTCACGAAGCGCAAGGAAGTTTTCAAAGATAAACACTACTTTTTCTTGTTTGTGAACACTTTTTATTACTCCCTCCCCCCTCCATTTTGTATATGTACACATATGTTTCCCTAACATGAGTAACGTTTATTCCTCTCTCGTTTTTCTTTCCTTCTTTTCTTTTTTTCCTCCGGAAATTTTGCGCCCCCTTATTTCGGCGCCTGGAACGGTCGCAACGCTTGCTCGGTTCCACAAGGCAGGGCACTGTGGGTAACTATATAAAATCGAGTTTACGAGCTGAAAGTAAACCTTAATATTAAGAGGTTTTCCTCTTCTGATCCATTTTTAATGATTAAATTGTATTTACCATACTTTCTTCTCGAGCTTGACGGACACAAAACGAAAGCTTAAAAGAATTTACTGCAAGGTTTCAACTACAAACTCCTTCCCTCTACTTTTCGCAATTTCCATATCAAGGAAAAGCTTGTGGTAGGTTGAATCTCGCATATGCTTAAAGATCGATAGAACTTCAATAAATTATTATTGGTACGGAATGAAATTTACCACCTTTCCAACCTCTTTTCTCTATGTGTGAATATTTGTGTTTATTCAAGTGGTGCATCCTTTAAATAAAACATTTCCATGCCAACCTGTCTCGTCTTTTGCTTGGTTCAACAGGGATGGGGAGAGGGGGCGAAAGAAGTGAAGAAAATCCGTTTAGATTGACTTTTGTTGTTAATTCATCTCAACCACATTTCCTATCTTCTTCTTTTATTCAACATGGTATCCTAGACAAGTATCCCAGAAGAGTTTAGAATGAAAAAAAAGCAAACAAAAATCTTGAGCAAAAGTCCCTTAAAGAAACTTAAGAAATGTCCTCGAGTTTCGTCGCTCATTTGTCAGACCAATTTTACTCAGCACTGCGGAGCATTTCGTTGTCGTCGCGTGGGGATTCTGTGTATTCAGTCCCTGGGTTTTCTAATGATGACGTACGACCTCTGTGTCACCCAGTTTTCTTCCCCGTTTGCATTCTGCTTAAACTTTGTGTGACCTAACGTTTGTTGCTCCCTCAACCCTATCTTCTCTTCTCTTAACTCAGCCGTAATTCCTCACAAATATCTCCCACTTCTACGTGTTCATATATAATATTATGGAGGAACGAGAGAACCTTATTTACAAGGATTCTCATGAGGTTACTTTAAATGAAATGTTTTTCAAGTGTCGTGAATCTTTATTGAACATAATTAGGCAAATCTCTCATTAGAGACATGACTTTTTTTTTTTTAAAAAAAAAATCTCTTTCATATTTCCTGCTGGAACAATTTACTGCGCGCTATTTTTGTTGATAAATACTCTGGACTTTCTTTGTATTTTATACTAAGTACAGAACAGATTCATGAAGTGGCATGGCGGCTCAGTGGTAAAGCGCTTCCCTCTGATACGTGGGGTCCGTGGTTCGATCCCCGGTCAAATAAGTTTGTGGTGGACAACATTTTGTCCGTGGGTTTTCCCAGAGTACTCCCGTTTCTCCCACATTCTCGTTCCACCAATGTATCCACTACCAGCATCATCATCGTTTCTTTTAGTCTAAAAGGCATAATCGTTGGACGTTCTGCTGAAAGAAAGAAAAGAACAGATTCAACAAAACGCTAAAATACTTTTAACTATGCTATTCTAATGGTACGTGAACCTTTTTACATGAATCTTGTAGCTGTTATAAAAAAAGACCCTGCTACCCGATCTTTCTATCTACTGTTTCGACTTTACAACTTCTTGTAAGCTAGAAAGGTATCACCAACCCATGCAGCACTGCACTCTAGTGGACAAACAGTGAACCTCCTCATTAAAAACGTGTATTTTGGCGCACTCCCCCTCCCTATCCAAAAGAATCCGTTGTTTCGGAAGCGGCGAAACTGGTGTTTTCTTTGGCCGCGCCTCCATTGCTTCCGAATGCGATTGCGAATGCGAATGCGAATTTCCCAGCACGTGTAAATAAATTGGAGTGCCTCGACTAATTCCGACCCGCGAATTGCGAAAACTGACAAAAAGATGCGAATGCGAACGATCCCAACATGCTGGGATTGTTCGTCCGAATTCGTGCGAATGGAGAGTCAGTCATCTGCAGAGAAATTGAGCGCTATGTGAGAGAAGATAGTTTGTTTTGCGTGAAAGCAGACGACGTTGCGAGGTGCGGTGATAAAAATAAAAATAAAAATGGAAGTACTGTAGATGTTGATGCTTTAATAAATTGTGTTTTTGATAACGTTCCATTGTGGATCCAACCTCATCCAGATTACCACAAACGACACGTCGTGAACAAATTATGGGCAGGTGTACCGGTAAGTAAAGAACTTGGAGTGGAAGATATGTATAATTTTCTTTGTTTTCTCTTTAAAACATGAAGATTTAATTAATACACGAACCGCAACTTTTTATTCAATTTATATTTCTTCTTTGTTCCTCAAATAATGATTTTACGAATACATGTAATTATTGACAAATATGTTTGAAATAGCAAAAATGGGGTTTTTACTCATGGAGAAAATTTTCTTAGAAATTGGTTGATTTTGGAATCTCTAATTTTATTTAGTTAATTTATTTTAAAGTGAAAATAGCGGTTACCACAGAAGCATAATAATAATAGGAGAAACATTCACTCTATTTTTACCAAAAAGGAAATTAATAATAATAATAATAATAATAATAATAATAATAATAATAATAATAATAATAATAATAATAATAATAATAATAATAATTATTATTATTATTATTATTATTATTATTATTATTATTATTATTATTATTATTATTATTATTATTATTATTATTATTATTATTATTGCTCTGAAAACTTAAAGATATGAGTTTTCAAGCAAAAATATTTCACATTGAAGGTTTGAAAGAGACATGGCAACTTGATTCGCATGCACAGAACTTCGGATGTAGTAGAGGCACATGAATTCGCAGTTCGCATTCGCATTCGCATTCGCGTTCGCAGTCGCATTCGGATGCAATGGAGGCGCGGCCTTTATGTCAGCGGGAGGGCGATAGCAGGTAGCAAGCAAGACGTCCCAGAATGTTGCACCCTGTTCAACTCCTTGCAAGATGGAAAAAAAAGTTATATGACCCTTTCAAGACTATATGTACACGGTGAAATATGGCAGGGTTTCAAGATTTTTTTAATGACAGCTACAAGTTCTAACATGGCAACCCATTTTTAGATTTTACAGAAGAAATGCTTTCATAGTAAAATGGTTTGTATGCAATTTATTTTCTGTTTCCATCTGTCTTGATATACAACAGAAGTGGACAACATATCGACCGCAAGTCATAAAAATGTATCCCACCGTGGTTTGTGTTAAGCAGGATTGTCATTTTACAAGAATCTTGTAGCCGTCATTTAAAAAATCTTGTAATCTGATCTTTCTATTTACCGTTTACACATTACAAATTTCTGAAAGCAAGAAAGATATCTCCACCTATGCAGTACTGCACTCTAGTGGACAAATAGTGAACCTCCTCACTAAAAACATGTATTTTGGCGGGCTTCCCCTCCCTGTCCAAAAGAATCCGTTATTTCGGGAGAGGCAAAACTGTTTTTTAATTTGTGTCAGTGGGAGGGCGATAGCAGGTAACAAGCAAGACGAACAAGAAAATTGCACATGGTTTGACTCTTTGCAAGTTGAAAGAAATGTTGTATGTCCCTTTCAAGACTGTGTTTACACGGAGAAATATTGTAGGGTTGCAAGATTCTTTTATTGACAGCTACAAGATTCTTGTAAGGTGACAACCGAGCTTTATACTGTTTGTGTCGATTTCTGTTATTGTTTTATGCTTCCCCCTAGCGGGCAAGTGAAAAGGCAAATAACTCGACAATGATTTCTGGAATGAAAAGTACCCCCCCCCCAACTTAAAAAGATTGCGTATCCCTGATGAACGTACATTATACGATAGAGATAGCTAGTTCACAATCGGACTTACTCGGACCTTCACGGACTCAGCCTCACTAGGGCTATCCTCATTGTGCCTTACTCTTACTAATTTCAATGGGGCTTGAGGTAGCTTAGGTTTGAATTCGTTCGAGCTCGGATACATTATCCTTAATGTGGCTCGCACTAGTTCCATCTCACTCGCATTAGCCCCATTGGACCTGAGCTCACCAAGGGCTCAGACTCGCTATCCTCATTGAGGCTTGCACTGGCTCGATATTACTCCCATTAGTCTCATTGGCTCCTAGTTCATTAACGGCTTCAGCACGCTGTTCTCAAAGAAGCTGATGCTAGTTTCGTCTCATTTCCTATTAGCCTTATTGACACAAATATTTCTAGTACTGACATTCTCCTAACACTGACAGACATACATCTAACAGTGACACACATACTCCTATCAGTAACATATATACTCCTTAAAATGATACATATACCTGATAGTGACACATATTCTCCTAACATTGACACAGATACTCCTAACAGTGACAATACTTCTAGTAATGACACACATACTCCTAAAATTGACACAGATACTTCTAGTAGTGACACAGATACTCCTAACAGTGACAATACTTCTAGTAATGACACACATACTCCTAACATTGACACAGATACTTCTAGTAGTGACACAGATACTCCTAACAGTGACAACACTTCTAGTAATGACACACATACTCCTAACATTGACACAGATACTTCTAGTAGTGACACAGATACTCCTAACAGTGACAATACTTCTAGTAATGACACACATACTCCTAACATTGACACAGATACTTCTAGTAGTGACACAGATACTCCTAACAGTGACAACACTTCTAGTAATGACACACATACTCCTAACATTGACACAGATACTTCTAGTAGTGACACAGATACTCCTAACAGTGACAACACTTCTAGTAATGACACACATATTCCTAACATTGACACAGATACTTCTAGTAGTGACACAGATACTCCTAACAGTGACAATACTTCTAGTAATGACACACATACTCCCAACATTGACACATATAGCCCAATTGTGATACATACAACTAACAGTGACACAGATACTTCTAGTAGTGACACAGATACTCCTAACATTGACACAGATACTTCTAGTAGTGACACAGATACTCCTAACAGTGACAATACTTCTAGTAATGACACACATACTCCTAACATTGACACAGATACTCCTAACAGTGACATTACTTCTAGTAATGACACACATACTCCCAACATTGACACATATAGCCCCAATTGTGATACATACAACTAACAGTGACACAGATACTTCTAACAGTGATACTCCTAACAGTGACACAATTTCTCCTAACAGCGACACATACTCCTAACATAGTGATCAAATACTCCTAATTGTGATACACATGATCCTAATAGTGACACGCATTCTCATAACAGTGACATACATACTCTTTAGAACTACAAACACACATCTAACAGTGACACACATTCTCCTAACAGCGACACAGATACTTCTTAGTAGTGACATATATTCTCCTAACAGTGACACATATTTTTCTAATAATAACACAGATACTCCGAAAGCTGACAATACTTCTACTAGTGACACGAATTGACACACACGTCTCAGTGTGACACATATACTTTTTAACGGTGACATATAGTCCTAACAGTAACAATATTTCTAGTAGTGACACAAATACTCTTAACACTGACACAAATATTTCTAATAATGACATGCATACTCCTAACAGTGACATACATACCCCTAACCAGGGGCGGATCCAGGACGAACTTTTGAGGGGGCGGTGGGTTGAAATACTGCTACTTAGAGCCACAAAGTTCCGGTTCCGGCGGAACCGGTTCCGCCAGGGACCGGTTCTTGGAGATCCGGTTTTCAGAACCGGTTCTGGAACCGGTTCCGGACCTGAATCAAAAAACCCGGCTCCAGAACCGGATCTTAGGAACCGGTTCCAGACCTGGATCCGAAAACCCGGTTCCAGAACCGGATCTTAGGAACCGGTTCCAGATCTGGATCTGAAAACCCGGTTCCAGACCTGGATCCGAAGAACCGGTTCCAGACCTGGTTCCAAAGAACCGGTTCTAGACCTGGATCCGAAAAACCGGTTCCAGACCTGGATCCGAAGAACCGGTTCCAGACTTGGATCAGAAAAACCGGTTCCAGACCTGGATCCGAAAAACCGGATCTTCTAGAACCGGATCCGTTCAGACCCGAAAACCGGTTCCACTAGGAACCGGTTCTGGCCATCCCTAAGAGCTACTTTTAAGAGCTCCAAACTCTGGGATGGGTTTTATTTGTATATAAAATAAGAAAGTTTCCTCTTGTGTGGGGGGACGATCGCCCTATCGCACCCCCTGGATCCGCCCCTGCCCTCAACAGTGCTAAATGCATGTAACAGTGACACAGATACTTCTAACAGTGACACAGATACTCATAACAGTATATAGATTTTCCTAACAATGACAATTCCGGAAACAATTAAATATTTTACCGCTGTCCAATATACAGAGAGGACAACGTTATCTTTACCTTTCTTGCTATCTTTCCAAGTATCAGCTTTCTGAGAGGAGGGGGGGTGCATGTGTATATATGACTTTTATTGAAATTTGACAGGTATGTTATAGATATAGAAAAAGAAAGAAAAAAAATAAATGAACTGGTGAGTTGTAAAAGGAATAATAGGAAACAGTCACAAAACTTTCTTTTTTTAAAAAAAGAGAATAAAGTGGAAGAATGGGTGTAAAGAAAAATATATGAAAAACTTCCAAAAACTAGGTTTGACAACCCAAGTGTGAGAAACTACGAACGAGTGTTTTCGTTAGCTCTTCTTCGTGTTTCTTCCCATTTTCTTTACTTTTCATTTTTGTATTTCATTTTCTTTCTCCAATTCTTCTTGCTTTTTTTTCCCTTCTCTTCTCACATTTTCTTCCTTCCCATCCCCCTTAGAAAACAGCTGTACTGC
This sequence comes from Thermobia domestica, assembly GCF_964235325.1. Classification (NCBI taxonomy): domain Eukaryota; kingdom Metazoa; phylum Arthropoda; class Insecta; order Zygentoma; family Lepismatidae; genus Thermobia; species Thermobia domestica. The sequence continues at coordinate 365,060,117 of NC_137454.1, forward strand.
TTGCTGTCAGAAAATCTTGAAGTGTCGGAAATCTTCTTCCTGAATCAGGGTTGACAGTGTCATTTGTCACAAAAGAATCCACAGATTGTAAAAGAAAACGGTAGCCGCATGACTAAAGAAAAGAAATGTATTAAGATAATAGAATTATATCATTTTTCATTTTTCTCTTTTTTTAATTTCAACTATTCTCTTGGTTTCTAGACTAATTTGCCGTGATGTATTAACGGATTTTTGCGAGTAATTTACCTTATTTCATTTTGTTTAAATTACGATATTATATTCGTAAGATCATTTGGTAGTGAGATATATTTGAAGGTATCTTTATTGATAGTGTTTCTAGAATTAAAAAAAAAAAAAATCAAAATAATACAGAAACAAAATTATATCAAAATCTGAGGGCACGGTGACTTAGTGGCAGAGCGCTTACCTTTGGTGCGTGGGGTCAAGGGCGCCGATTTCTCTGTAAATTTGGGAAGGGGGGCATTCAGATGCAGAAGGTATATATATATATATGAGGATTTTAAGACAAATTGCACTCAAATTATGCCAAATATTGTATATTCATAAATACAATACGGGGCCCACATGAGCTTTCGGAGGGGCCTGGATCCCCCGGCCCCTCAGGATTGACGCCCTTGCGTGGGGTCCCTGGTTCGATAACGGGCCAAGTTAATTTGTGGTGGACAACATCGTGTCCTTGACTTTTTGGGGTACTATAGTGTCCTCCCACTTTCTCATTCCATTAATTCTTGCAACATCATTCACTTGCTTCAATCATCGTCTCCCTTCGCCTAAAATGCATAATCGTGGGACGTTAAACTCAAGGATATCAGAATCTGAATTTTAAAATTATAAATCTTAGGACGTGCCTCAAAACTAGATGAGGTACTCCCTAGAGGCTATATGGTTCAATTCCCGGTAGAAGCTTATGTGGTTTGGATCCCACGTAATGCTGTAGGTCAAGGTTTCTGGTTCTGAAAAGAAAACAATTGAAATTTTTCACTTTAACGTCCCACGTTTGCCCTTTATGCTAAAGGAGATGATTGACGGGATTTTTTGATCAATGCAAGTGAATTATGATGGAGGAATTACTATAATGATAATGTGGTAGAAATCGGGATGACCTTGAGATAACCCACTGCCACAATGTTGTCCACCACCAACTTACTTGACTGAGATTCAAACCAGAGACCCCACGCCCCAGAAGTAAAGAGTTCTACCACTGAGCCATTGGTGCTAAAAAGAGAAGGGTAACTCCAAAAGTAACTAATCAACGAAACTAAATGAGAAGTGCATTCAAGATACCGGTACACGCGGCAATTTGGCGGTTAATTTGACATAGTACAGTATCCAGTACAGTGATTGAGTTTATACAGTACAAGTAATATAATAATGACAAGTGTGAAATTTTATTTTTCAGAGTCTTACCCCTCTCCCTCCAAGAAAAACCTGAAATGACATTACTGTATTAAAACCAAAAGTTGTAGAAATCTGATAGTTCTAATTTTAATATGTAATTTCCATAGAGCAAATGTAGTTATAAACTGCGATAAATTACTTTTCTGAATATAGATTCAGCATTTCAAGAGTAGTTAAATATATCCTTTACCCTATCTATTTGATTGATAAAGTGTTCCATATTCCTCATCCTATTTATTTGATTGATAAATCTGTTTCATATCTCTTACCCTGTCTGATTGATAAATCTGTTCCATATCCCTCACCTTATCTATTTGATTGATAAATCTGTTCCATATCCCTTACCCTATTTATTTGATTCATAAATCTGTCATTTCTATTTAAAATATTGGACCAATGTGTGAAATCCTGGAGGATTAAGGGAATGGAATAATTTTCTCCAACTCAATATTTTGACGATAATACCTCAGCAATACATTACTGTTAGGGATGAATAAAATAGTACTATTGTCAGAAGTATACAAATTAATTACAGTGATCGATAAGTAGTTAACGTTTCATTCATGCATAATTAACGGGTGACCTAGTAGTTTGTTTTACGTTTATGTTTATTAATAATATTTATTAATGGTATCATTATTATATCATCATTACATCATCATTATATTATCATTATTTATTAATTATTAATGTTGAAATGTGATATGTAAACTTTCTATATTGAAGTATTGAAATGCGTTTTTTTTTTTTTTTTTTTTTTTGTTTTACACTCGTGTCTCCCTCACTTCAACGGTGATGACTTGACACTCTATATTGGACTCCTTTATCTAGGAAGTCTATCGTAGTGTTACAATGTAACATGTAAATTACTTGTTTATTACATATTTCGAACTTTAAGGCTGTTCCTATTGTACCTAACAGGAACAAAAATCCGATGTTAACTTAATTTCGCCCTTTTGGCGACTGAGTCTGAAACTCAATGTCCGAAAAATCCGATGTTAACTCAATTTGGCGACTAAAGTCCTTTTTGCATGAGCTAATTCAAATATTTCTAGAAGCACTTCGGCGTAAGCTCTAAGTTAACATTGCTAGCAATGGAATTTAGTAGATATTATATTCACGCAATTGTCAAATAATAAGATATCTCGCCGAAAGATAAACTTTATTACTGTTTGTTTATCCTAGCTGGAAAACATAATGTCATATTACTAATTTTAATTCACACCTTGAACCTTCTAGGAACGTTAATGGAAGATTTACTAGAGCCTTTTTTCAATGCACAAATTCATTTACTGTCGTCGTGCTCGAGAAATTGGACCAATCCCTCCTCCCCCCCTCTGTCTCGTAAAATATAATTATTTTGTCTGTTTGTCATTCTGACATCCTTATCATATGTATATAGGGACATATTTACAGATGCTTCACAATAGCCTAAAGCATTTGGGGTAACACGACAAAATGAAATGGTAAGGAAAAGACATATCATGCTATTAAGAGAAGGTAACAATTATCTCTAAAATTGTCTCCAAGGCAGTCAGTTTTCTTTTGTTTTGTTTTTTAACATTTATACCACAATTTTTTTTAAAAAGAACACATAAACAAACAGAAAAAGACCTTTCAATATACAAATTACTTTATTACAGCCATCACACAAATGTGTTCCCTGAAGCATTCTTCATACATACAAGCATATATATATAACACTCGTTTCATTTTTCTTTGTTTTTTTTAAAGTCATTTTTTGGTCAAAAGTTGCAACTGTTAGCAAAAATTAAACCTTACACCTTGTTGTCAATTTCCTACCATCACCTTTTTTTTTTTTTTCATTTTTAGGGGGGGGGTGGTTGGACGGGGTTATATAGAGTTGTTTTGCTTCAAGGGGGAGGAGCTTCGAATTGTTCACCGGTTAAACACGCACAGCTTGTTGCACTATATATATATATATATATATATATATATATCCTATACCAGAAAGAAGTAATGTTTGACTGACGGAAATGTGTGCGCGCGCTTGGGGGACGGGAGGGGGGTTAGAGGGGGCAGAGGGGGGTGTACAAAGCACAAGTGAGATATTTAATTGAGCTTTTGAAGGGCCTGGCATTTTAATTAAGTTTTGAATGAACAGGTGTTTCTCTCGCTATGCATTACACCATCGTGCACCACGAGGAAACAACTGAAAGTTGAATTTAAAAAGAAAAAAAGAAAAAAAATATACACAAAAATAAAATAAAATAAAAAACACACACACATTATACTTTTGTTATTTTTCTCTTCCTTTCTTCAAGACGAATACGAACCAGTGATTAGCTGAAATTTTATGTTCATGAACTGCGTGTAATGAAGTTTCTCTGAACACACGAGTTGTTCCCATTACGTTGCGTGAGCAACTAAACAGATGGAGCCACTAGTGTTCTCGCTGACTCGACAAAGGCAAATATGGTCAACGATTCGTTAACTTTCCTTCGTTCAAAATTTCCAGTTTTATTCTTTGTGCAGAAACAATTTGCATTAACATATAATTAATAATACGACGTATTGTTCCGTTTCTGAGCAATATGCTTGAAGAACTTCTGTACTGTGTTATCCAAAACGAAACCAAGTGGCAAAATGAGAAAGAGAGAGAGAGAGAGAGAGAGAGAGAGAGGTTAATTTGACGGCCGGTTTCTGATACGCATCAAAATGTTATGCGAAAACGAAATGGAGCAGGAAACATCAACACCTCTTCATAAATTAATTAATTTCATTTCAGCTCACGGCTACGATACTAGTAGACCCAAAAAAAAAAAAAAAAAAAGTTTTACTTCCCACGATTATGCCGGCTAGGCTAAAGGAGACGGTGAAGATAAGAAATGAGTGAAATGGTGGAACAAAGAAAGTGGGAGGAAACGGGAAAATCCCGAGGAAACCCACGCACAAGGTGTTTGTCCACAACAAAGTTTACTTGGCGGAAGCACGGTTTGAACTCCAGACCCCATACACAAGAGATGAACGCTCTACGACTGAGCCGCCGCGGCCCCATATCAGACATCAAATTTTACTGTCCGTTTTCTCAAAATTATGAAAAATGGCGCTTAGTTCGTTTTTGCTGTCAATGAAATAAGAACATAATTAAAAAAAAAAAATCAACAGAGGTTTCTGCCTGTTCTAAGAATTACAGACACTAAATTACGTCCAGGTCAACACCAAGCTCCTCCATGATGCAAGAAAGAAGGTCGCCATGAGAAATGGGAAAAAATAAAATCTTTAAGTTTTACGTCCCACGATTATGCCGGTTAGGCTCAAGGAGATGGTGAGGATAAGAAATGAATGAAATGGTGGAATGAAGAAAGTGGGAGGAAACGCGAAAATCCAGAGGAAACCCACGCACACGGTGTTTGTCCACAACAAAGTTCAGATGACGGGAGCAGGGTTTGAACGCCGGACCTCATGCATCAGAGGTGAACGCTCTACCACTGAACCATCGCGGTCCAGGATGCTAATAAGAGAATTGCTCAAGATTTTTTTACTCTATATGATCAATAGGGGCACAATGGTTCACTGGTAGATCGATTAATTCTGGTGCGTGGGTTCGATTCCCAGTCAAGTAAAAGTTTGAGGTGACAACATCGTATCCATGAATTTTCGCGGAGTGCTCCCGTTTCCTCCCACATTATCATTCCACCAATTCTTCCATCGTCATTCACTTGCCTTAATTATCGCCTGCATAATCGTAAGACGTTAAACTGGAAGATTCCAAAGATTCCAGGATCAAATACATAATTTATCAACTAAAAGAAATGTTGCTAATTACAACTACAGAATAGAAAGTGATCCATATTTCTTTCTTCGGACTGTTGTATGTAAAATGCTGTAAAAACTTTGTACTGCTGTGAAGTGATAATGTGACGTAAACAGGGCTGGATTTAGGGAGGGGTGCACCGGTATACGTGCACTCCCCCTCCCCCAAACGTTGTAAATTTACACTATCTAAAATGAGAAGCTAGCTGAAAATTACAACACTTTCCGAAACTTTCTGCCGTCATATTTCCATTTGGAGCTTAAAAGAAAGATGGGTTTTGCAGAAGCAACAGATTTATTGTCGATTTTATGAAGATTGAAGTCGATTCTATGAAGTCGATTTTATGAAGTCGATTTTATGAAAATTGAAGGAAAAGGATGCACCAAGCAAAACAATATAGCATTTGTCAAGTAGGGAAGAAAACAGAAACAAAGAGGATAGAAGAACTTTTTTTCCTGCATAACACTTGCGACTCTCTTTAAAATAATCCCCCCTTCCGTTCTGTGTATCAGCGTTGTCAGCTGTAAAGAATATTGTCACCATGTCACTTTGAAGAGTTTCAATGAGACTTGTTATTTTGGTAGTTATGATGCATCCCCCTAAGAAAATCCTGGATCCGACCCTGGATGTAAACAATGCATTTATTACAAGTACGGTACGTGAAAAGAACTTCACGCTTCATTTTTTTTTTTTTTTAAAAAAAAGAAAGAAGTTCTCAACAAACAACAGTCAGGATGTTTCTAGATTATTTTATTGCAATTTTGATTGTATGACTTAATTGCGATTCTTGAATGTCATTAAATGTTTATCTTAACTCTTTCCTGATATATGTTAGTATTTATTTTATTACCTATATTTATTGAATTGTAATTACCTATTTGTCTCCCTGTTTTTTGCGCGTTTACTTCTTAAACATCCTGTATCTAGTTCTACGAGTAAATATGTTATTGTGTTGAAAGTGTATGTAATAATTATATATTACTTATGTACAGTGGCGTACTTAGGATTTTGTTTCGGGTGGGACTATGTACTCCCATGCGCAAAAAAATTGCGCGTATACTGTAACTCACGATTTTCCGTATTTATTCCTTTTTCCTTACGTTTATGGGTAAAATTGAGTTATTAGTATGTGGAGATAATAGAGAGCAATCCATCTAAGGAGATATTTCCAAAAAATATAATAAAATAATAAAAATATAAACAAAAAACAAAATTATGCTCGGTTTTGTGTATACTGGCAACGATGATTTCTAGGGATTTTTTCAGTAGCACAGCACGATTGCGGAGGGAATTCAGTAGGGAAGTCGAGGAGATGGATCAAGGTACTGGATACTGAACTAAAATGTTGCATTTATTGGTTAAAACCTAGTGTGTAGATTGCCTGCCAAATATAAATTAGCTTCTGTAACTAAGATGTCGTACGAAAATATAGAATTAAACAGAAAAACTCTTATGTTAAGGTTCGAAGCGATACGCACCATGGTTATGAAGATTATTTCTTAAGAAAAAAGAACAAACACAACGTAGCCTGTGTGGTTAGGTGGATAGAGTGGCGGACTCGTAGTTATTTTATTACTTTGACACCACATCGAATCCCATCCTATCCCATTTTTTTTTTTTTTTTTTTTTTTTTTTTTTTACAAAACATTATAATTTTCATGTTAATAAGAACCGAAGCAATATACTAAGGACAACTTATTGATATCCAGGATTACAGTATTGGTAATAGCTATTGTTTTCAGTTCATGTTGTTCTATAGCTTCTCTCACCCTGTTTTCTTGGGAAAATAACAATTTTGTCTCCAACAAAATGTAAAGGATATATACGGACAGAAAAAAGACATCTTAGTATCAAACATGATTTATCGTGATGAAATGGACTAGTTTGCCATTATAAAAAAAAAAAAAAACTAAAAACTAAAAAAAAAACTAAAGTAAATTACTGAAGTTGACTTCCCTTTAGCTTTTAGCTAAAAAATATTTTTTTCTTTATAAGACAACTTCTTTATGAGGCAAGGTGTGTGATCATACCCACAAATTTAGCTAGGGAGTGAAAGATAATCGTTTATACAAACATTTTACAGGTTTAGGTGCGTGAAACACCAATACACCATGGTCTCGCTTATCCGACCATCCTTTGTTACACATACCGTATGATCCGATATATCATTGCAGAAAGCACCAATCGGCAAGAAAAACTGCAAGTTGTGGTCTTAATCTATTTTTCATGCTCTGAGTATATCGCCTAGCGCGCCCGTCTACACGTTGACTCATACATCTATCATTCAGTGCAGACATGTATCCAGGTTTTCTATTCGGAGGGGGCCCAACACGAATCCTCGTAAGCACGTAATTCTAATGTTTTAAAAATATCAATAATAATAATAATAATAATAATAATAATAATAATAATAATAATAATAATAATAATAATAATAATAATAATGCAACAGCTCTGTATTTCTCTTAACCTTTTTCCTACTTTTCATTTATAAACCGGTTTACTTTGGAAACTGCATTATAGCACAAACAAAATGAAACATATTTTCGAGAGAAATGTAACTAAAGAAAACTGTCTGCTACGTATATCACATAACAAAAATAGCAAGAAGACATTGAGTGTATCGTTCTAATATATTAAAGTTAAAAACAGAACGGAAACAAAATGTTAATCCTATTTAATTCCTGTTCTTTAATTCCAAATGGTATAATGGCATTATGGTATGTTCTTAGAATTATAACAAGACAACAGCACATTGCCCAAAGTTTGGACACTGACTATTAGTAAACTGATATAAAAGAATCTCAAAAGGGTAAAAGCATGTTTATTAAAAAGTGCTTGAGTGTCGGAGGGGTACAGCCAGTGGCGTATTTACGATTTTGTTTCGGGGAGGGCTTTGCTAACTTTCGGGAGGGGCTTTGCCTGAAAATGTGAAAATTCTGCAAGATATTTCATATACTTTACTATACTAGGTAAGATTTCGGGAAGGGGGGTTAAGCCCGGAAGCCCCCCCCCCTAAATACGCCACTGGGTACAGCCCTCAGGCCCTCACGCTGGATACGTCCCTGATTCAGTGCAGTGCAGTTATTTGTTATAAAACATTATTATTAGATGTGTAATATGTAAAATTATATCATAAGTTTTACTTTTAACAGGTCTTTTCTTAACACATCCATATTATCCAGCGTTCTGCCTGCCTGTTTATGTCGGATAAGCGAAATTCTACTGTATTTCCAAAGCTAGCATATACATGAACTAGAATTGTATTGTCCTAGAACAGACAATAGTGTGAAATGCTTATATTAAAAGGCTGGAATAAAAAAAATACTGTTTTGGTAGCGTGAGAACAAATTAAAAACAATTCAATATATTTCCTAGGTATTAGATTATCATCTTATTGTGTCGATATGTATTCTTTTTTTAAACATAGTTTTAAAAGTCATACCATTCTCAATATTCCTAAGGAAATCGAAAGAAAAACTCCTATGTGCCTCTTGTGGCAAAGCGGCTTAAGTGCGTGGTCTGAAACGTTAAGGTATAGATAGAGTACCCGTACTTCAAAAATGCAAATCCGGGACGCTACTAAATTACGAGAATCTTTGAAATGCTTAAAATTGAAAGAAGTGTTGAATACTAATTTACTTTTCTCAATTAGATAGAGTTGTTCAAGCATTACGTTATCACATTTTTATTCCTTTCGCTAGACCTTCTTCCAAGGGCGCCGATTTCTCTGTAATTTTTTTTTTTCTGGGAGGGCATTCAAATGCAGACGATATATATTAGGATTTTAAGGCAAATTGCATTCAAATTATGCCAAATATTGTATATTCATAAATACAAAGGGGTCTATATGAGCTTTGGGGGGCCCGGCCCCCTAGGATCGGCGCCCTTGCCTTCTTCCTACTTAAGCAAACGTAAGCAGATGATTTACTCCCTTCCCCTGGTAAGCAAAATTGTTTTTGTTTCTCAAGATTTGTTGTGTTTCGTGAAATAACAGCAAGAATTTCCAGATTACTTAAACATCTAAATGAATGTTTTCACTTAGAGCCATCCCGTCGATTCGCTTTGCCTAGGACTAAAATAAATTAAGGGTCAATAATGAAAGAGGCATGTGGATCGAAGATCTTTCTTTGTTCGAACTTTGATTTTTTCAAATCCATGATGGGAAATTATATTATGTGTACAATTTTCGAAATTAATTGTATACAATCGTAAAAATATCTTACAAAACGATGGTTTATTGCAAAATACTTCGACTCAAAGAATAAATTACAAGTAATAAACTTGTTACTTTTCCTGAAGAGTCTAAGTCTTGAATGAGACAGAGGCTCTTCAGCGTAGTGCTTGGAAAGATTGCCTCACTTGTTCTACCTTCCCGTGACGCAGCCTTGATTCGACTTGATCCTAAACGGATTATTCAGAAGTCGAAGTCGGAAGATGTTTCCCATTTTTCCCAAACACTCTTGGTCGATTACAATCTGCCTCACTTGTGAGGGGACAACCCCATGCCGTAAGCGTCGGTGGACTACCGATAGGCAACTGGCGACATGTCCCCAAAAATTGGTGGTCCCGCAGCCAAAAATTGGTCCCACTTCCGCTTTGAAAATTATACCACCACTGGCAGAGAAGCGACGGAACGCCAACGAACCACAAAATTGTTCCCCTAAAATACGTTAAATCGCCTTTGCATTAAGGTGAGTCTACAAACATTTTTTAAAAAAGTAAAAATAAAGTGCCCTGAGCTGGGCGTGAACCACCAACCTTAGGGTTACAAGTTGCGTGTTCTTCCGAATTCGTCACGGAGGCGATTATGAAGACACAGCTTGTAGAGTGATAAATCGTTGAAGTATTTTTAATATTTCTAATCAGAGTGCTCCATTAACCGTGTATATTTGACGATAACTGTTTGGAATCAGATCAAATGCACTCGTCATGTAATTTTATAACAAAATGGCAAGCGTCTTTTACTTTTTTCATAGTTCTCCCATATTCACTTGCTAGTGATCGGCGACAGTTGCCAACTAAATTCATACAATTATACGCACCCATCTCAAGATTTTTCACTTCATGATGTAAAGGCAGGAGTTACTCTTGACCCTCGGAGCTCAAGTATTGTCCTTATAGGGCCCACTCACGGTCCATGGTTTGCGCAAACATCATGTTTGTGCAAACATCGTGTTTGCGCAAACACTCGGCCACACACGATACAACTGTTTGCACAAACTTCAGTTCAATTTTGAGTTTAATCGCGTAAGCATGTCCACTGAAGCAGCTTGTTTAGCGATAGTAATTGCTTGTGCTTTGGAAGCGGAAATATCCGCGAAACCAAAAAGAAAGAAGAGGGTGTGGATGAAAGAGTGGTTGATTATGACACATACATTGGCAACATTATTCACAATGTAGATGTAGGCCTGCTATTCCAGCAAACTCAAGAATTTTGACTGTGCATCCTAGAAGTATATATAGCAATTAAATTACTTACATGTTAACTTTTCCAGTGAAAATGCTAAACACTTGTCTTCAACACTACTTTCACTATCATCTATGTCAGTTAATATTTCGTCTTTGTCTGAATCTGACTCTTGTAAATTTATTTTTATGGGTTCCAAAAACTGTAAGCACAAAAAATAATTCTTCGAGCTTGACTTCGTAGCACTTGAAAGAAAAAGAAAAAAAGGAAGACAGAAAATAAAACTTCTGCTGTACTCGGTATGCTTAAAGACATTGTCAACTATAATTTTGGAGAATAAACGAACTACCACGAAAGAAAGCAACGAGACACTGATGAATTCTACACTAGCCCCTTTCTTTCCTTCTCCGTTTTCATAACAAGTAGCACCCTTGTTCTTCGTGTAGGTGCCACGAAAGTAATCCATCTGATTCCTAAGCAACTCGATGTGCTCGAGTTTGTTTTGGGTTACGATAATTTATGACGGGTTACATGCACAGGACCGACACGGCGTAGGATCGACACGGCATAGGATCGACACGGCGTAGGATCGACACGGCATAGGATCGACACGGCGTAGGATCGACACGGCATAGGATCGACACGGCACAGAACCGAAACGGCACAGGATCGACACGGCATAGGATCGACAGCAGAACTTTCATACGATCGAAATAATAAAAAATACATTATTTTATAATTACGCAATATTAAGTAACAATTATTTTCTCAAGGATATATAGGAGAGAACCGTCATACGATCGAAACGGCATAGGAACGAAACGGCGTAGGATCGACACGGCATAGGACCGAAACGGCACAGGGCCGACACGGCACAGGATCGACACGGCACAGGATCGACACGGCATAGGATCGACACGGCACAGGATCGACACGGCACAGGATCGACATTCTGTAGGGTGGTCAACACTTTCTGAAAATATCAATATCGCATATCCCTCACCTTGAATTTGTGGATATAAAAAATTGTAAGGATAAATAATTCTAAATGGTATATTTTTAAAAAAAATTATATATATATATATATATATATATATATATATATATATATATATATATATATATATATATATATATATATATATATATATACAAATTGTATAAAAATATTGTGCGTAATATATCCATGCCGTAATAAATACACCTTTAATTTTGTGATATTAAAAAAAAATACGCTAAATAACTCCAATAGTTGATTCAAGGTTTTCAATACCGAATAAATAATATTATATGTCTGATATTTTTATAATGCTGTAATTTTTTATGTATACTAAGTTGAAGTATGTACATGTAACTGCAATTTTAAAACTGTAGGCTTAGAATTTGCGTTTGGATTTTTTTTAAGCGAAGCAATGCACCTATGTTAAGTTGCCTCCTTTCAAATTTCGAATTGAAATCGGAAGCCAATCGTTTGTTTTTCGTTTGTTATTGACTTTTTTGAAGAAAAATAGTAAAAATCGTATCTTTCTTAAAACATAAAGAGATGTTTACAAAATAAAGTTGGTATATGGCCAAATTTACCCTTGTTCCTCCACTTAAAATTTTGATTGAAAATCAAAATCAATTGTTTGATATGCGTATGCTACTAATTATTTTGAAAAAGAATAGTCTGTTTCGAAAAACTTAAAGAGTCTTTTCAAGAGAAATGGGTGATGGAATTTCATATTGGCTCCACTTTAAAATCTTGAATCAAAACCGAAGCCAAGCGTTTCTTATTGGTTGTTTTTAAGAGCAAATCGCTTGTTTCGAAAAAATAGAGAAAGAGATTTACAAAATAAATTTAGAATGTGATCAAATTCAATCTGATTCCTTTACTTACAAATTTCGATTCAAGACCAAAATCAATCGTTTGATATGGATTTGTTGTTGCTTGTTTGGAAGAAAAGTAATTTGATTCGAAAAACATAAGAATATAATTAAGAAATAATGTTGATGAAGGTGATTTGTTTCGGGGCGGTTTGCTTATTTTGAAGAAAAAATCACTTGTTTCAAAACAACCAGTAAAATATATCTATTTCCAGGATACATTTGGTGGTCAACTTCATACTGTTTTTTCTGCTTTTAAATATCGATTCAATACTCAAGCTAATAACATGTTTTCCTTTCTTATTGATTGATTTGAAGAGGAAATAGTTTGTTTTGAAAATTATTAAGAGTCATTTACAAAATAAGGTTGGGTGGGCCAACTTTTTGGTGGTATTTCAAATTTCGATTTAAAATCAAACTCAATCATTTATTTTTCGTTCGTTATTGATTGTTTTGAAGAAAAACTAAGAACCATTAAAGAAATTTTTATAGTAAAGGTGGTCACCTTCACAGGGTTCCTGCACTTCAAATTTCGTTCAAAGCATAAAACGGTTAAAATAATAAGAGAAACACAATCAGTACTCTACGCAAATGTTTAGGGGGTTCAGGGGCTTTAGGAACACAAGTTTATATAATATCAAGTGTTTATATATATAAACGTGCTAATATGATAAACGTGCTTAATTTTGCATAATACCTTGCTCAAGGGGGGTTTCAAAGTCCTTAATCCCTTTACTTCAGTACGCCACTAAACATCAATTATAAGTCATTCGTTATCCAAATTGTACTTCTTGTACTGATTCAATCCTTAATTTTAAAGTTCAAAATTATATGAGCACTTATTATGCTATTGGAAAAGAGCACATATTTTATGACAGTGCAAGGTAGTTTCTTGTTTTAACAATTGAAAGAAAGGAAAACACCAATAAAAGTAATAATAATACCTGACACGAATTCCGATAGTAAATCATATTTTATTATCTTATTTGAAACTTTGAGAAAATTGAAGCTCTACACCGAATACAAATTGGATAATAAGCAATGCTTTATAATTGCTTGATACATTTCAAATTGAGAACAAAGAGAGTGACACTGTTTAAAAGAAAGATTGGATAAAAACAAGAATTTTAGGAATGATCTAAAAAATGGATCAAAGTATTATGATCTTGGCTAATATTAATTTTTGGATCAGTTACCATAAAATATTCGAACGGTCTCTAAATCGAGTTTTCTCCAGATATGTAGTTCTCCAGGTATAAGGAGTACAAGAAAAATTTCGATTAATTAAATATTTTGGATTTTTTTTTTTATAACGGGCCACAAAATTTTTGGACGGTCCCTAAATCGACTTTTCATATTTTTTACGCAATAAGCATATCCCACTGAGTTAAGTGATATCTTGGGTTGGGTTACACTATATGTAGTTCTCCATATATAAGACATACAATAAAATTATTGATTGAATGAAATATATTGGACTTTTTGGATCAGGGGCTACAAACGTTTGGACGGTCCCTAAATCAAGGTTTCGTATTACTTTCGGAATAAGCACATCATGCTGAGTTAAGTGATAGTTTTGGTTTGGCTGCACTATATGTAGTTCTTCAGATATAAGACGTACAAGATTTTTTTTTATTGAATGAAATATATTAGATTTTTTGGATCAAGGGCAACAGAATTTTTGAATGGCCCCTAAATCGAGCTTTCGTTTTATTCAGGCACTAAGCACATCATACTGAGTTCAGTCATAGTTTAGGTTTGGGTACACTATATGTTGTTCTCCAGATATAAAGCCTACAAGAAATTTATTGTCTGAAATATATTGGATCTTTTGATCCAATAATAGTCCTTCATCCTCCATTTATACATTAAGCAAGTAACAGTATAACGTGTACATTACGTGATACACTTTGTATTTTATGGTGTGATGTTTAATAATAAATTATTAACAGAATACCCGTTCTTCGCACGGGGAGAATAGTTTCATTTTGAGCATAAAGGGCAATGGAATCTGAGTATGGATTTAAACTGCATCGGGAGTGTTACTGTTCGTCTGAGTGACTCCAAATACTATTTCATCGACACTAATATCGGTATTATTTTTTATCATTATATATATAGTGTGTAACTTCATTAATGTAATGAACGTCTGGAGGTGATTCCTGGACTCGGAAGAAGAATTTAAATGAAACGAAGTCTTTAGCTTATCATAATTATAACTTCTATGCCAATGGTAACGGATGATCAATCAACGGCTTCCTGTTCAACTTAAGAGTGTGTAAAAATGAGAAAAAAATAACTTTGATCCAGAGTAGGTTTATAACGACTGTGCATAAGACAGTCAGGGGCAAAAGATCATGTACGATGAACTAGAGTATAAGGGATTCTTCACATAACAACAGTGATTCCCACAAATTATGTGAATATAATTTGAGCCAAAGTAAGCTAGATTAAAAGATTTCCTCCCCGTAATGCGTAAATCCGTGGAAGATAATAACTACGAGTACAGAAGGAATGAAATTCGACGATACTCAAGGTGTTGCGCGTGTTGCACAAGGAAAGAAAGAAATACAATTTCAAATTATCGATTTATTCTGTTTCGTACAAGGTAGGATAACTGTGAAATACTCAGAGGTACCTTGTACAGTATTTGCGCAATGCAGTATGTGTACACGAGACAGCTATGAAGAATAACAGTTCACAGTCTGATATTGTCGACCGTTGACCGCATTGCAAAGATGACATCGGCGAAGCAAATTTTTCCGCCTGTGATCAAGCACATCTGAAATTTCGTAGATGATTGCCGCAGCTATATTACATCGAGCTACAAGCTCTTCGACTGTCGTGGCCAGAGTTTCATACGTATCCCCGAAATAAAAAATCAAGCAGCGTGAGGTAGAATGAACGAGGTTGTCATAACACGTTTTTCTCTCCCAATCTGGGAATGTTTCATTTAGGTAAGTCTGCATATTCCTGTCAAAATGTGCAGGTGTACTATCATACTGAAATCACATCTGCTGTCTTATGTTCAAGGGCACATGTTCTATCAATTTTGGGAGACAATTACGTAAAAATAAAAGATACGTACTCCCACACAGGCAGACCGATAATAAATAAGATCCTACTACAAAATTATCCACCACACCACACCAAATTTCTGCTGCTGATCGTTTACTAGAGTTGCATGTGGGTTTTTATGCCATACACATGATAGTTTCAAGACGGTTTTGATCATTCGACGTACGCTGTCTTCAAGTTCAGCTGTCCATATGGGGCTATTTCCTCCGATTTCACGTACGAGAAACCGAAGGGACCCCTCTCTCGAAGTCGAATATGGAGGCGTGGAAAAATACAAGGAAAGTTACTCTCTTTTGAGGGCGACGGTCACGATGTAAACGCCTCACTTCTGGGCTATTGCCCTTTGCTACTCCATAAATGAGTTGCATATCTGCCAGCTCGTGGACAGGGTAATCTTCCATCGCGCAGGCGTGTACAGGTTAACACAATCAATTTTACTTAAACACCAACGTCTACTCTTTTACACGACCTTAAATACCTGGACACAACCCTCTACCGTTGAACACAACATTTCCCATCCTGTTATACAGCAATTACACGTGTAACAGTAGAGCATCTGACTATGTATATCACTCACAAGTTGCGTAGATGCTTATTACAACTCAGCCATGCTAACTGAAGCCATTCCACAATAAAACTTCAAGACAGCCTTCTGTAAGCCACTCGCAATTGGCACACAAGGGACGATAGTTCCGTAGGTATTCCTCCGTGTAGGTATTCCATACAGCTCTAAGGTATGTACATTAGAATGTCGAAAAAAGACTATCCTTTTTTTAAAATGTACTTTCAACGAGCTTCCTTTGAGAAAATTTCTTCGGCAATGATAAAATCAAAATGTAAGTGGTCTACACTAGGATAGTATTTTGGTATATTCACAATAGCAATGAAGTTTTTCATAGCTCAGGGAAAAGTTGAGGTTTGCCAACTCGAAGGAAGGGGAAAACGCCATCAAAAGTATTCCTGGGAGAAGATTCATCTAACGGATAAATCAAGTAT
Organism: Thermobia domestica; assembly: GCF_964235325.1. Lineage (NCBI taxonomy): Eukaryota > Metazoa > Arthropoda > Insecta > Zygentoma > Lepismatidae > Thermobia > Thermobia domestica. The sequence continues at coordinate 365,076,664 of NC_137454.1, forward strand.
ACTATTCCAGCGCACTTCTTGGTATCGTTATGCAACGTGTACAACATCCCTTGTTTCCCCACTTTTGTTGCTTCTGTGCACAGAAGTACCATATTCCACGGAATTACATATTACGAGGAAGAAACCGTTTAATGCAGCTTACTTTTGCCCCATATCTATTCACACAATATTTTGAATCCCTGGGTCATGTGGAGAATTCCTTGTACACTCGTTCATCACATATGATCTTTGCATTTTTCGATGTTATATTTATTTACATGCCGCCTGACTGTCCTATGCACAGTCGTTTTAAACCTAATCTGGATCAAAGTTATTTTTCCTTTTTCACACACTCTTGGACAGGAAGCCGTTCATTTATCATCCGTTACCATTAGCCTAGAAGATATAAGTGTGATACGTTAAAGACTTTGTTCCATTTAAAATCTTCTTCCGAGACGTCATTATGTACTGAGACAAAATAGATGAATCAAACATGTGTATCTCTCTTTCTTTCGAATTCTGAGTGTTCTTCTAACTTGAACGATGCACTATTATTTTTTAATGTTAAATCTTGTACTTGATTGATCATTTCTTCATTCAACGTTTGATAAAATACTCAAAGGAATACTCCAGTTTCTTTGGAAGTCATCCTTGCATTGTCACTGTACACTAATCGAATCTACGACTAAAAACAATGGACATTCTTGTGCCCGACTTCAATCCGACGTTTTGTTCATGAGTTATGGCGGTTTATACATTTTTCCGACAAATTTTCGGGTGTTACACCCAGGTTGTTCTATAATTTTGGTTTTATTTCGGTGTCAGGAATCACCTAACGACGTTTGTTATATTAATTAAGTTACACCCTATATATATACGGGCGCCATTTTATGTATTAAAAAAACCAAATTTGTTTAGTAACGTAAATAGCTAAACTATGAAAACGTATTTACTAGAGAAACACTTTTTAGTTCTTGTAATAATTTTCTCTCAAACAAACTGAAGGTAAATATATACCAATACATCAATACAGCTATATTTTAGAAAATGAAATGAAATCTTTGAGTTTTACGTCCCACGCTTATGCCGGTTAGGCTGAAGGAGACGGTGATTATGAGAAAGGAATGAAATGGTGGAATGAAGAAAGTGGGAGGAAACGGGAGAACCCCGAGAATATCCACGCACACGGCGTTTATCGACCACAAAGTTCACTTGGCGGGAGCAGGGTTTGAACCCGAGACCCCATGCACCAGGGGTGAACGCTCTACCACTGACCCACCGCGGCTCCAGCTATATTTTAGAAATACAATAGGCACTGATTTTTCGAAGACTGCTCTAATACATAGGAACAATCAAATTTGTAAATAGAGAGTTTTCTTTTTAAATAAAACAAACTGAATTGCTTAAACTGCGCTATATCGATTGGTTTCAGCATCTGATTTTTTAAAAATAAATAATTAGCAGCACGAAAAATTCCTATATTATCTTCGAAAATAGACCTACATGTTAATTGCTTTACTGGCTTTATACATTTTTTTTTTTTTTTTTTGAAAAAGTGATTGTAGGGGAAGATGGGGCTAGTTGCAACAATTTTCAGGTCTGTTTTTTTACTCGAAAATTATTATAGATATAAAAACTATATTGAGTGTACTAAAAGGTACATGCCTTAACTACATACCAAAAAAAGAGAAGTGCAAAACATCGAACGGCAGTTTTGATAGCATCCACTTTTTGAACTAAGTCCGACTGTTGACACTTGCCCCACCCATGGGGTAAATTGCAACATCATCTGCGGTAAGTTGCAACAATCGGACTTGATTCAGAAATTTAATGCTATCAAATCTACAGCTTGAACATCGCTTCACTCATTTTCACTGTGGCAGTCAATGTCTATAATCTATACAGATGTATTAATAGTACGGATTTCTCTCGGAACACGACCAATGAGACCACTTCTCACAACATAAACACTGTACCCAGTCTTCTTCTGTATCCTGTTCTTCGTACGGTTCTTCAGAAACCAAACAGACGACTTGAGAATAATTTCTTCTCAGCTGATGATTTTACGTTTTCGGTTGCTTTTAGATGCTTCTTTTTCATTTCGAAAGTACTTTTTTCTAGAGTGTCTGTAAGAATAGCACATCTCTTCCTTTTCCGAGCTGTCAGTTTTCTAGTTCCAGATTTTGGATAGAACCATACATGTTCAGGAGATCATCTGAAGGATTCTACACTATCTTCTTAGATGCATTTGCAGGTGATCCATGAAGCTCACTTTGACCTGCAGTCTGAAGTTCTAACTGAGAAGATGAAAGGAAACAACTACTACTAGGCACTGCAAGCAATAAGCCATCACTGTTGTCCTATAATAATAATAATAATAATAATAATAATAATAATAATAATAATAATAATAATAATAATAATAATAATAATAATAATAATGGAATAATAATAATACTCTTAGTTTTATTACCAACAACAATTGTTCATATAACAATGCTTAACCGCAAAAATTTCTATTTCAATGGCATGCGGCATGTTGCAACAGATGTTGCAAGTTACCCCATCGAAATATTTATATATAAAAGCTTTCCTCCCCACTAAATAGCAGGTAACATGGGAACAGAAATATAATGTCATTGTACTTCAACTGTTATACTATTTGGGTACTACATCTTACTTATTATTACATATATGTAAGGAGTAGTTAGTGCTCTCAAATGGGTCAGGTCGGGTCGGGTCAACTCGCGTCGGGTTGTCGTGTCGGGTCAGTCGGGTCAGCTCAAGTCGGGTTGTCGTGTCGGGTCAGCTCGGGTCGGGTTGTCGGATCGGGGTCAATCGGGTCAGCTCGGGTCGGTTTGTCGGGTCGGGTCAATCGTGTCAGCTCGGGTCGGGTTGTCGGGTCAGGCCAATCGGGTCGGGTTATCGGGTCTGGTCAATAGGGTCAGCTCGGGTCGGGTTGTCGGGTCGGGTTAGTCGGGTCGAGTTGTAGAGTCGGGTCAGCTCGGGTCGGGTTGTCGCGTCAGGTCAATTGGATCGGATCACTGGTCGGGTCGGGTCAGTCAATTCTAGTCACGGGTCGGTCGAACCCGACCCGACCCGTTGAGAGCACTAGGTATAGTAAAGAAAGAAATGGTACCAGGTTATGCGTACGCTGATGATGTAAATTTAATAGGGGATGATGGGAGAACAATAGAAAGAAATGCAAAGGTCTTATTAAACGCTTGCAGGACAAGGGTTTAGAAGTAAATGCAGAGAAAACTAAATACATGGAAGTGGGTTGGGAACGTAATAGGCCAATTATGAATGCGTTAAAATATTAAATAATACTTCTGATAAAGTGGATACTTTCAAATATCTAGGATAACGAAAATCATTTTCACGAAGAAATTAAATGTCAACTAAAACAGGGAATTAGTGTTATTATTCAGTTCAAAATCTCTTGTCGTCGCGAATTCAGTCGAGGAGTTTGAGGCTTAAAATATATAAAACAGTAGATCTAATCATACCTGTTGTTCTGTATGGTTTCGAAACATGGTCGTTTACTCTGAGGGAAGAACATAGACTGAAAGTATTTGAGAACAAGATGCTCAGACGAATATTGGGACCCAAGAGGAATGGCGGAAACTTCATAACGAGGAACTACATAAATTATACGGCTTACCAAACATTGTTAGGATCATTAACTCTAGGAGGCTTAGGTGGGCAGGACATATAGCCAGGCAGGGGTGAATTCAGGGGGTGGCCTGGGGGAATCTCCCCCCGAAGAAAATTCATACCCCCCGGAGAAATTCAAAAAAATTCAGTCACAAAATGTAGAAATTTGCTTTTCTTTTCGTGCACGTGCAGACAAAATCCGATCTCTCAATATACATATAAATGACGCAGACCCATTCTATATAAGTATTAAGCATATAACATGTAAGATAGAATACCAAATAGCAGCGGCGGCTGGTACTAATGTTGCATGGTTGTGCAACCGGACATTTTTTTTAATACTTAAAATATTTTTAAGTATTAAAGTAGTGTATCAGTGAAAAATAAACCTTTGATCTTGAGCGCAAAACAGTATTGATGCATTTCTGAAAAAAGTCAATTAAAAAACGGAAAGAAAGAGATTTTTTACATTTCCAGTGGCAGCCAACGTTGTCACTGGAAGCAGTAACATTGAGCATATGGCAGCGAGCTCCTATTTCTTAACATGGAGAAGTGGATTTATTCTTGCATCGCTCCTATCTTCCCGTATTGCTCTCTTGCGATTGCATTTTCTCCCGCAACTGGTCAGCTTCTGTAATAGTTACGGATTCCTCCGCTTAGCAGCGCTTGACTCAATTGATAGGGTGAGAGAGATACAGAGAATCTTTATTAAGCCTATTACTAATATTACGTATTAATATTAGCAATAATAATAATGATAACTAAATTCATGGCGCAACAGCCTTTAGAAGGCATGGACTTATGGCACTCATTTCTGTGGGGTAATGTGTTTATAGGTCTGCACGGGCTCGGGCTACTATGATAACCGTAATGGGGCTAGCCATACTGAGAGCTTTGTACAGTTCTACCTGAGTTAGAGCGGCAACGCCGGAATCTGGTTACAATGAAGGATTTATGGTAGGGACAAGTAAACCCTTAGATCTTTACTTACTATATATATATATATATATATATATATATATATATATATATATATATATAGATAGATAGATAGATAGATAGATAGATAGATAGATAGATAGATAGATAGATAGATAGATAGATATCGAGTGTTGCAAAATAAGTGTTACAACTCTTGAGAGGTGACTCCTGCCACTGAGACAAGAAAAAAAGTTCTCTTGAACTTTCGGCTATCGGACATAGTTTCGGATCTACAAAGCGTGGAAAAATGAGTTTCGGACGCCAATAGTTCGGAAACTAACCAACATAAAGAGGGCGGGTAAAAAATTCACTGAAGAAGTCATACCTGCTCCATTGAATTTTGCATGTTTCACAATCCTACCATGCACGCGCAAGGGTTCCCCAAAGGAACGTAGGGAGTCCCGGATAATCTTCCAAGTGAAACTTGGTCTAAATGGATATGAATTGATAAGCTTGTACCAGGTAACAATAATTCGTTTGTATTAAGTCGATATCTGGAACAAATATAAAATGGCGGACACCATGCCCGTTGTGTGTGGTTGCATAATCGCCAGGTATGGATGCCGGACAACAGTGATGTTCTGAGTATTAAGTATAGCGAATTTGTACTCAAATGCTCTAGAAAGACATCTGCAATGTCGGTAGAGCATAACAGTGAAGCAGGGTGATTCAAATGTGTGGAAACACTTTACGAAAAATCCCCAGAATGCACTCATACTCAGTAAACGTGAGTTCAAATCGTCGGAAATGTAAGGATTAGCGTCAAGAACATGAAAGCCATTGCCAATTCATCAATAATATTCCCTCAAACTGATGCCATGTGATGTGCACGGATGCATACCAATAAGGATGCGATAACTGAAGCCAAGTTACTTTACATATATATGATTGTTATTAGTAAGAAGATAAATAAGAAAATAATCAGGCAGTATATTATAAGGAAAGAACATTAATGATCATAACGAAGGATTAGATATAGAATGCACGATACGTATGATATAGTAATGGGCGTGAATGATGTGGCGAGATGCATACACAGGACAACACGTGGGTGATATTAGTTAGACAAATGAGCTTATCTTTAGCCTAGAGGCTGCTCTATTCAATGATGAAAATGAATGAGTCCCATGTTAGTAAATAATGGTAATCACTGTGCTGGAAATGATGGGTGAATGAGAGGAAGATGTTCATGAATGACGTAATCGGCGATGATAAGTAAAGAGGGATCTAACGGTGGTAGATTATAGGAGCGAAAGTGGAGAATGATAGTAACGGTGAGGTGTTGGGTGAAATGCTAAATAACGCATTGTATCCTGAAGTAAAGGATGTCGGTTTTCCAAACGTCTGGTGATATATGTTAGCCGAAGTTTTCCAAGAAAGTATTGTAAGGTCGGAAAGGTAATTTGGCGGAGTGTGCAATTAAAACAGTTATCGTGGAATATGAAAAGAACACGAGAAGCTGACTTCCAATACGAGGCCGAAACATGTAAGTAGCCAGTAATGAAATTTAATGCATAAATGATATATTTACTCTTAAAACAATTCTAAGCGATATAGCCCAAGGCTTATCCTATGTCTGGCGTGTTATTTCAAATCATTTTGCTAATATGATAATCTTTGTAAGTCAAACAAAATATCTATTATTATTTTAAACTCTGTTAAACTAACCTTTGTGACACACAGAGTTTGACCCTGTTTAGCAGATACACAGTAGTGACCAACAGATTCCCTTTTGTTGTATGTATACCTTATGTAAATAAACTATCATCATCATTATATATTTTCTCTCTTATTCCATTTTGCAATTGTTAAATAAGATTAACAAAAGGTTGTAAGAACTAATAGCGTTATATTAACAAAGGTTCACCAAGTAGTTTATAAAATAATATCGTCCTTATTTGTAATGGAATTGCAGGGGCTTATCGCCCAGCCTTGTTAGGAAGAAGAAGCATATACAGTTTATTGCATTGCAGATAGCATACCCTACAGGGAAATAAAATCATAGGTCACACTCTATCACTGTACTACCAAACCAAACTAGTAATATTCCAAGACAAGAACCATTGTCTTGTTCTAAAAATAACACTAGACTAGTAAGTGATAACACAATACGTGTACAGAAACCAATACATAGTCATTCAGGGTATAGCCAGCAAGTTTTTCTAGAGGGCCTTCATTTTTACAAACTAAAAACAAATCAAAAGTTTCTTTCAAGATTATGAAAGAATTAATAACACATAGATACATATGTATTTCAGAAGTACATATTATTATTATTATTATTATTATTATTATTATTATTATTATTATTATTATTATTATTATTGTTATTATTATTATTATTGTTATTAATATTTAGTAGTAGTAGTAGTAGTAGTAGTAGTATAGTAGTAGTAGTAGAAGTAGTATATTTCATATATGCTACATTTCTGAGACTTGAGTCTTGATAGTACGTGAAGTTTAAATCAAAGGTTATGTTACGGACGGCAAATGATGGCTTAACACCAAAAACATATTCTGGCCGGGACCGGAGGTTAGTCTGTTTTATGTTTATTAAACGTGTTTAATAATTACAGCAAATAAAATATGTTTATAATAGAATGTGAAAGAATACAGTTTTAAAAGAATTAAACTACGTCAACATGTTAAAATAATTAAAAGAACCTAATTAATCAGCCACTTTGTACTCTCGTTTGCTTAACTGGATGAACCGAGGCCTAAAGGAAAAAAGAATTTTCTGCCCAAATCTCATAAGCAGTGGGATATTTTAATATTATAGAAACTGACCCTCCTTTCGCTTAGAAGTGTAATTTTCAAGACGCTGAAACATATAGTATTTTATTACTTTTAGTTAAAAGTTCAAATGCCGAGTTTCACGCATCTAGCTTAAACAAATCCTTCCTTAATTTATTTACATATTTTCTGAGTAAGTAATGGGGAAATCGAACATAAAAAAATGTGCTCCCTTTGCTCTTTCCCTTTTATGTGTTCAATTTTCAATTTTCAATTTTCAGTTTTTTTTTTAATAGGAAAGCTTATATGCCAAGTTTTATTTTACTAGCTTTAGAAACTTGCGAGATACACTACCCTTTAAAAAAATCTTACCCCACCCTTTTTACGATACTTATTTCCAAAAATTCTTTCTTATGTACTGCTTTCATAAGAAAATTATATTTTATAACTAAAATTTATCGACTCTACTTGTAGTAGTATGCACAAAAATCACTCATCTTTACTTTTTTATATAAGAGTACAGAAGATAAATACAGTCAAACAAATGGACTTCCATGAACAGTTTCCGATTTCTTATAACTAACTAATTCGTACATTTCCCACAAGCTGTGGTTTTAAATTTACGCTCTGTCAAGGTCCAGGTTTCAAAAAGGAAGTAACTGGAAATACAATAATATTATGTATTTATGTACATGTGTAATATGTATAAATTTATTGTCTTATTGAAGCTTTTGTAATCTGAAAATAAACTTTTGATTTGCTTTTAATATATAAAAATCAAGCTCCCCTAGAAAAAATTGCAGGCTACACCCCTAAATGACTATGTAGTAATTTCTGCAAAAATGGCACAGGACCTAAAATTTAGGTCTAGTGCCTATATTTTTAGGACTTGTGCCGTTTAGAACTTATGAATGTCACCCAATGTATTGCATAGTAAATGTTCTTTGTTCAATTTTAAATCTACTGCGTTCTTTATGTATACCGTTGGTATTTAATGTTCACTCGTGAAATGTCTAGTGAGCTTTTGTCTTAATTAAGTAAACTTTGGTGGATTTTTGTCTTACTCTTAATAAAATTCGCTCCACACAGTATATATTGAAATTCTGAATGTTTTCTTGCTTTCAGAAGTCTGGTAAAATATGCTTTTTAAACATTTTTTCAATTTTTTATTTATTTATTTTTGTTTTAGGAATTTGTCTTGGGATTCTCGTATCTCCATTCGAAAGAAACGAATTTCTTAACTAATTATGTAATTAATTCTTAGAATGAAATAAGTTGTATTATGTAATTCACGTATAAGTGCAGAACAGATAGTGATAATAATAATCTTAGTAGTACAAATATAGTTGTTATTGTTGGAATTAGCTACGTTCGTGACATTATTGCCAACTAGTTGCTGCATCGTCGCAATTTCGTGGGGTGGTGGCGAATTTCAGAACTAAAGCAAGTGAATGAAAAAGGCACAAAACCTAAACGGCACAAGTCCTAAAAGGCAGAAGTCCTAAACGCCAGAAGTCCTAAAAATCATATCGCGGCACAAGTCCTAAACGGCAGAAATCCTAAAAATCATACCGTGCCACAAGTCCTAAACTGCAGAAGTACCGGTACTAAAATTCAGGTCTAGTGCCTATATTTTTAGGAGTTCTGCCGTTTAGGACTTCTGGATGACACCCAACACATCATGCTGCCTCAGTGATGGTTTGGTGGGGAGTGAGCTACTCAAGCACAACCCAGCTGTATTTTTGCGAACAAGGTGTTAAAACATCTGCCAAGGTATACCAGAACACAGTGCTAACACCTATAGTGTAACCACTATCTGCTACCATGTTCCCTGGAGAAAGGTGGACCTTCCAACAGGATTCCGCTCCAGGCCACACAGCGAAACCAACTTAGGACTGGCTGGCGCGGAACGTCCCTCACTTCATTTCTACCATTGATTGGCCTTCTAGCAGCCCGGATCTTAACCCGTTGGACTACAAACTTTGGGCAGTACTTCAGGCAAAGGTCTGCCATAAACGGCATCCATCTGTCGACAGTCAGAAACAATCTTGGCCCGAGCAGTGAACAATTTTCCCATGGACAGTTTTGGGTAAGTTACATGTAAAAATGTAACGCGTTACAAGTTACTTTACTTTTTCCTAAAATGTAACGCGTTACTTGCCCCCAAAAAGTAACTGTTACTTTACTTCGAAAGTAACGCGTTACTTTTAGGTCTGAAACTTAGAGTATGTGAACAAATGTTATCACTTCAATTTTCCGTACTACTATTACTATCGCTTTTATTATTATTATTATTATTATTATTATTATTATTATTATTATTATTATTATTATTATTATTATTATTATTATTATTATTGCCCTTCCTGAATTGCTTTATGTAAATGCAGGGACACATTTTTACTTGACAGCTATAAGTTATGAATATTTTCATATAAGGTAACATTGGCTAAAATGCCATACTGCGTTACTCGTACGGATGGGCTAGGGTAACCAGACGTACTGATTTTCGCAGTACAGTACTGTTTTTCAAAGAGCTGTCCTGCGTGTTGCGAAGATGTCTAGGAAATCGAGAAATATCCTTCTTCTTTAAAATGTCCTGCGAAATGTCCAGAGTTAATTTATTTGCAATATCTTAATGTTTCATTCTTTATTCACAATATTTTGAATCAAACACACTCTTTTCCTGAATGATGAACCGCTGTGTTTTTTAACACTCCTCAGAAGACTAGGGATGGAGAACAATCAACAAACCATTTTTTACAATACATCGCTTTTACTGAGAAGGCCTTGTTGAGATATCGGTAAAGTAGGAAAGGTTTCTTATTGAACTTATGACAGTGATGCTAACCAAGTTAAATAGAAGTTCCTTTGTGCCGGTCTAAATTTTCTTTCATTTCTTAAAATAATACCACGCTTCGAAATTTATTATTATTATTATTATTATTATTATTATTATTATTTAGCCCAACACGAACTTTGACTGTACGTTCATAAAATAAACCAATTTGTTATTCATCAAAGCATTTGGAGTTGTGTTTAATTCCTTTAATAATTTTGTTCAGTGCTTCTTCTTAACAAAAATGTTCATTAACTTAAGGTTAACATTAATTGAAATAATGATATGCGTATTGCCGACGCAGTAAGATATCATATACAGTACTATTATACTTGTGTCCTACTTTTCGATTGTTAGAATGTGGTCATCCTACGATGGGCACGAGTGAGTACGAGCGAGTATTCTTTGAAACTCGATTCGACTAAAAACAGACATCTTTGAACGCAATTCGAAAAATTTCCTTCAACTCGACTCGAATTCGGGTCGAGTCGAACCAAATCTGGTTTGTAGTTTCGAGTATTCTCTTCAAGTATCTTGCATAGACAATATAGGTTATCAATGATACTAGTACTACTACTAGTACAACTTTTATTATTATTATTAATAATAATAAATAATAATTATAATTATAATTATAACAACACTGTGTTTAAACATGAAAGAAACGCGGTCTGTGTTTGAATACTAAAAAACTAATTGATTGCTAACCTCGGTAGTCGTGAATTCTAGGAGTCAAGTTCACGAGCTTGTGAATTTGGGTTGAGGGTTTAGGTTGAGTATTCGGGCTCGAGCCAAACATTGTTAAAAGTTATAGGGCACTGGCCAAATATCTTCAAAACTGTTCGGCCCGGGTTTACAATTGTAAACAACTTGAGCAGCTGGGCTCACAGCTCACTCACTATGGACCCGAACCGAGAAGTGAGCCGAGCCAACAGCTCACCGAACCGTGTCAGCAAGAGCCTTCGGCCCAGATGAGCCGAACCGAGCAGATGGTTCATCCAACCAAGCCAGCTCGAGCCGATGGTTCACCCCAAGCGAACCGGCTCGAGCCATCGGCTCAGTTATTACTTCCCAACTGAGCTTCTTATTAAAAAAGTCTCTTGTGGTCTCGATATCGAGACGAGAAGACATGCGAGCATGTTTCCTCTAGTGAGCAACATTAAAAGTATTCCATATTACTACTTAGCTTACATTTCTCATGGCTTTCGCTTTCTAGTGGAATCAGGCCATGATTTCAAAACGAGTTAAAACGTAATAATAATAATAATAATAATAATAATAATAATAATAATAATAATAATAATAATAATAATAATAATAATAATAATAAATATAAGTATTCCATACATATAGAAATGCTTTTGACCAAGCACACAAGAAATTATATTTTGTCCATTTAGCACTATCATTCTTTTGTCACTCACAATTATTAATATTCATATAGTAAATATCTTATAATTCTTATATTTTAAAATCAATTGACAGGTCTCTGATTGCTTTTATGAGAAATAAATATTTGGTTTTATAGATACTACGCAGTGGGGATGATCGTGCGTCGTTTCGGTCCTATGCCATTTCGGTCCTGCGCCGTGTCGATCCTGTGCCGTGTCGATCCTGTGCCGTGTCGATCCTGTGCCGTTTCGTTCCTATGCCGTGTCGATCCTGTGCCGTGTCGATCCTGTGCCGTGTCGGCTCTATGCCGTTTCGATCGTACGTATTCTATGCATATAACTTGCACAGGCATAGAATCGACAGGAGTTTATAATTTGTAAGAGCAAAGATTAAACAGATAATAAAAATATTATTTTTTTAGGCACATGATTAAAAGTTAAATTATTTCAGAGCAGCGGCGTGAGAGCAAAACGGCACAGGATCGACACGGCATAGGATCGACACGGCATAGGACCGAAACGGCACAGGATCGACACGGCACAGGACCGAAACAGGTTTCTGAGCTGAATTGTCGGTCGTATGCCGTGTCGATCCTGTGCCGTGTCGATCCTGTGCCGCATCCCCATTTATGACACCATTCAGACGCCTGATGCTTTTGATTCCCTTATAGAGGAGAAAAAAAGAAAAAAAGAAACAGAAAACATACTGCGTTCCTTCTGTCGAATAAGAAAGGGTCTATCTTGAAGTAAATTTCAAAACAAATTACAAACGCCCCATGCTTTATTCTACGATGATGGCAAAGATTGCAAAGGTATGTAGCCACGGGGGAAAAGGGGGCTCTGTCTTTCCGAACTATTTCCAGCTCCAAAATGAGGTTCGTCTGGTATATGTTTAATAAACTTATTTAACAGTTAATGCAAATGAAGGACTTTATAATAAAATATGAATTTTTTTAAAAAAATCAATCATCATCAATACGGTTTCTATACCTAATTGAATCAACTAAAATTAATCATATGCTTTATATTCTCATTTCCCTAACTGGGTGCACTGTGAACTCACTACTATATTATTGCATAATAATATCGGAGTTAATATTTTTTCGTTTTTTCTTTCCCTCTTTAGTATTTTAACCTACATAAACACAAAGTCAGATAAACAGACTGCTATAAACAGCATTTATTTTCTTATGAATAGCTTATTGATTCATCTTTTACACTCCGGTTTTTAACTTCAGTACTGTCACGATCCGTCTTTTGATAAGGAAGCATTGTGAAAATATAATATGTGCACAGTTTCATGTTGTGAAAGAAGTAATTTGTTCTGCTTTTAATATGTGAAAAGCTTGCCTCCCCCTGAAAGTAATGTTCTCCTAGAACAACTTGCTGGCTACACCCCTGATTATCCTGTAATAAAAGTTGTAAGTTCTATTTGCAAACCGAAAAAAAAAAAATCCACTGGAAATTAGACGCGGGACTCTAACGCTCGTTTCACTAATTGTTTTATATGGAAACCTTTCAAAGAGTGTATCATGACAACCAGTTGACATAGAAAGATGTAGTTTTCACGTGTGTGTTCGTAATTCTTTTCTCTACTTCCTAAAGTGAGCAGTTAATGTGCTAGTACAATATTTCTAAGTAGCGCCTGTGATATTGTCAAGATTCGCAGTAGCGCGAGAAGACAGCGTGCAGAACTGCTTGTCGCGAACTGTCAACACCACTCAATGCCAATTGGACGCCGTGTGAAGCCAACACAAGGCCATGTCGTTTCTCATCTGAAATCCAATAACTTCTCATATGCCGCATTTTTCAAATTCCTGTTTTTATAATCTTCACTCTTTACCTTCCACAGTTCAGGTAAATTTCGATAAAGGTCAATAAATTCTCGACAGAATTTTTGATTCCTATTCATTGACGCCATAGCGCAAGAAATAAGCGTCTGTACACTAGGTTCCTACTCGGAAATAAAGCTCGTGTTTGCACAAACATGCCCATACACGGTCCACGTGTTTGCGCAAACATCATGTTCGTGTAAACAATTTTCGAACGAGTTCGATGTGGAAAATGTTTGCACAAACGTTTGCGCAAACAGTTCATACATCGCCACACACGGTCAAACTGTTTGCACAAACAGCCTTGTTTGCGCAAACCATGGACCGTGAGTGGGCCTCTTTATAATAACAATTCGTCAGGGAAAAGTAATATATAATAATAACCGCATGCACATGACTGGCGATAGTTCGTGTTGGTCCCTTTGCGATTCTCCGTGACAAATCAAAGGAGCGGGGATCAAAATGAAGTCCTCGCTGTTACGTGGTGGTAACTTCAATATCCCCGATTCTAGATATCTGTTTCGACTCGACGAATCCCTGCCACTAGTGGCACACTAGCGGCAATCCCTCGACGCGTCGCTATATTGACGATCGCCATTTACCAGCAAGCGGGCCACTAGGTGTTGGCGACGTTTACGGCATGGAGAAGCTAATAAACAAACAAACCAATAAATAAATCTAAAACCTTATAAAAATGTTTTCCTAAAATTTACATCTAGCAAAATCATTTGTTGGTATTCCAGAACTGCAAATTCACCTGTATTCATAATTTACTTCTATCGTAGTTTTGATATGAGAATGATGTGTCTGAAACTGTAACACAGGTCATTAAGACTTTTTTTTTTTTTTTTTTTGCTTTTGTCAGATTTAGCAGTTTTACTTAGCAGTTAGTCAATTTGGATCTGTGATTTTAGAGTTTTAGAGATTTCCTTAAATTTTTCATTTCTACAACAGTTGGCAACTAACACCATTAACGTATCGCTTTCGATATTTATAGGTAATGGCTTGGTCACTCCCAGTATATTTCATACAATGAACTACGGTGTCTTACTCCATTAATCCGAACTACATTTAATATCCAACAACTCTGTACATTTTCTCTTAAATCCGCAAACTTTCTACTAGGTTAAAACTGAGTATTTTCTATTTTCTTCCTTTCTTGCTAAAACGAAAGTGTTCTTTAGACAACCTGAAATGATGACTCTATATTACATTATGTTGCATAGGGCATTTTATGTAGCATATCATTTGACAGTTGGACACTTTCTTCGTATATTGAAAGCAACAGGGATTAAGTCCTTCTACACTTACATGAGAAGTAAACAAACTCTTTTTAATTCGTGGAATTGTGCCAATGCACTAGGTCCAGAGAGTTTTTAATTTAAGATTATTATTATTATTATTATTATTATTATTATTATTATTATTATTATTATTATTATTATTTTATTGACTTAGGTTTTCCTGAATATTAAGCAATATTTCACAAAAAGCTGGTATTTTTAAACAAATGTGTTCGATATCAAGTTTTCATAAAGTAGTCACTCTCTCCTATAAATAATTTCAGAGGGGCCGCGGTGGCTCAGTGATAAAGCGTTCACCTTTGGTGCATGGGATCCTTGGTTCGACCCCAGCTCGCACCAAGTGAATTTTGTGGTGGACAAACACCATGTGCATGGGTTTTCTCGGGGTTCTCCCGTTTTCTCCCACTTTCTTCATTCCACCATTTCATTCATTTTTCATCATCACCGTGTCCTTTAGCCTAGTCGGTGTAACTGTGGGTCGTAAAACTTAAAGATTTGATCTCAAATAATTCCAACTCAAACAGTTGCAGGAAGTATGTCATTTCGAATAAAACAAACTACTCTATAAAATTCTGAGTATTATTATTTTTTAAATATACAATTCTAGCGGACCTTATTTCTAGATCGAAGGGTAAGAAGACTAAATTCACTCTTACTATTATAGATTAATTTCAATTGAAGCAGTTAAAATAGTTGGGGAAAAATTAGAAAGCCATACCCTATATTCCAGTGTGCCACAACCGGATAACAGGAACACTGGCGTGCCCAGCAAATTACAAGAATATTTGTCGAGTTTATTTTATTTATTATTATCAACGATTCTCCCATGGATCAGCTGTCTGTATACAATTAAACAAACAAGTATCACGTTGAGGGGATGAGTGTAATTATTTACTTTAATAGTAATAGAAAGGTTTATTTTCTTGTTATTTTCTACCGGGAATAACTGCATCCGGTCTAGAAAGCTGGGGCTAACAACGAAGGAACCCGATGTGCCAAACACACACCACTCTATAGTCATGAGTGCCACAAGTCCTTTTCTACGTCTTGGCACCCTAAAGGTTGTTGCCTTCAAAGAGAGAGAGAGAGAAATAACTTAAGTCTATTGCGCTTCCATGCTTAAATAAATACATTATGTAAATAACTGTTTCGTTTTCTGTTTTTATTATTATTATTATTATTATTATTATTATTATTATTATTATTATTATTATTATTATTATTATTATTATTATTATTATTATTATTATTATTATAAATTTCTTAGGAAGTTGACTGCCATATGTATGCACACTGCTCTCCCGTGCAGCGCCTCGTGTATGATTTTCCATACATAAACTATATATTCCAAGTTTGTTGTGTTCGTTTTATAGGTGTGTTTGTAATTAGATGCATATGGCGTAGAAGTCAAAATTTAATGTCCACGCTACGTATCTGCAAAACCATAGACAAAGAAATTTATAAACAAAGACATTTATGGCGCTAAAACACAGGGCAAAAATAAAGAATTACTGGCGGATTGTTGCCCGTTGTGCACAGGTATTAATGGTTAACAGTGTTAAATTTAAACACATAGTTTTAATTAAGCACGAATTTAACTTATAGAGTACAGTGCGGAAAGGCTGAGGAGTTTGCTAGGATCGTTACAATATCGAACCCCGTAAAATGTACTGCAAACCTGTCCGCAAGCCCCCCGTAATGTTCAACAGATGTTGTGTATTAATGCTCATTTCAATGCAAACCTATATAGACCTACGCACTTCAATACTCAACGAAGGTGCAGAGACTATTCATGAGTTCCAGTATTAAACTCTCTCACCCAATGTATTCTCCTAACATGTCTCCCAGCGATTACAATATTTTTTGGTATCTCAATCACTTCCTAGTAGGATAGCTTTAACTAGAGACCATTGATTAACCTGGTATTGGATGTTTCACTTTCTTACCTTTGGAGTTGACAGTCATAGGTTGGACTTTTACACGCAAACATCTAATATTAACAACGTTTCTTCTAGAATTTCGTAATATTGTATTATTTCTTTGTATTATTCATTAGCTTGGTTAGACTTGTTTAAACATTTTCTCTTTGCACCTATTCCTTAACGTTGGATAAAAATACACTAGCTCTCACCGGGAATCAAATCCAGAACCAATGCACTTGAACCATTTGGCCACAGCAAGGCACATTTAAAAAGAAGTTTCGATTTTCTTAGGAAAATTGTGATTGGGTGTAACATTTAAAAATATATTTAAGAATGGGTACGGATGAAACGCACTGAATTTTCTCGCTCGAATTTCTTAAACTGACTCGTGTTAGGCTGCAGCTATTACTGAAACATTTATTTGGGAAATGCGAATAAAATAATGTGTTTTAGAAAACTTTGTTCGAAGCAACTTACGTCCAAAAGTAAAGTACCCATTCGTCATATTTCTGTTAGAAATAACTTATGCCATACATTAGAATTATTAAGGAGATAATTGTATGTGAACTATGAGCAAAAGCGTCTGAGTACTTTCTGAGAAAATCGTTAAAAAAGTCATCCCCAAGAATAAATTATCCCTTGTATGTCTTTTCAGGACAAACGAGTTATGCTATTTATGAAATACGAACAAAATTGCCAGAGTAATTATCGACAAAATCGTAGGGTAAAACTTGCTCCGAAAAGTAATATACCACTTCTAGCTTTTTAGGATGATGGAATTATACCATATCGTTAGGTTATTTATGTAACATTTATTTATGAAATATGAACAAAATTGGGTCAGGCGTTAATGGGAAAATCGTCGAAGAGTAGGCTAAACTACCCCTTCTAAATGTTTACAGGACGAACGAGTTGTGTCATATTGTCAGGTTATTAATGATACATTTATTTATAAAATGTGATTGAGAAAATTGTTTAAAAAAATGCATCCCATACAGTAAATTACCTTACGTATTTTTTCAGAGCAATGATTCATACTATATTTGTAAAAATACAAACAAAATCTTTACAGCCGTTTTTGAGACAATTTAATGATTTTAAATTTTCATCCTTCAGTACACTACCCTTATTTTTAGGTGTCGGATTATATAGAATTCGAAACGATAGTGTTATGAACACAAATCTCCGGGTGTAGATGAAATTCCGGCTGAGTTAATTTTAGCTGGGGGCGAAAAATTGTGGAACAAGATACACAAACTCATTCTCCTTATATGGAACAAGGAAGAATTACCACAAGAGTGGAAAGAATCAATCATTGTTCCAATTCACAAGAAAGGCGACAAAACTGTAATAATTATCGAGGCATTTCTCTTCTATCAACATCCTATAAAATCCTTTCAAATATTCTGTTAGCAAGACTGACCCCATACGCAGATGAAATGATTGGAGATTATCAGTGCGGATTTAGACGAAATCGATCAACTATCGACCAAATATTTACCATTCACCAAATACTCGGAAAAAGTGGGAATACAATACCCCGGTACATCAATTATTTATTGATTTTAGAAAGGCGTACGACTCGGTTAGGAGAGAAACATTATACAACGTTCTTACAGAACTTCGAATACCGAGAAAGCTAATTAGATTAATTAAGATATGTTTAAATGAATCCCAAAGTAAAGTCCGGGTAGGAAAATTTTTGTCCACGAGCTTTCACGTCGAAAATGGCCTGAAACAAGGAGATGCGTTGTCGCCATTATTATTTAACTTCGTTCTGGAATACGCTATAAGGAAAATCAAAGATAGCAACCAGGGCCTACAGTTGAACGGTATTCACCAGGTTATGGCGTATGCTGATGATGTAAATTTAATAGGGGATGATAGGAGAACAATAGAAAGAAATGCAGAGATCTTATTAAACTCTTGCAGGGACATGGGTTTAGAAGTAAATGCAGAGAAAACTAAATACATGGAAGTGCGTCGGGACCGGAATACAGCAAATTATGGATGCGTTAAAATATTAAATAATACTTTTGGTAAAGTGGATAGTTTCAAATATCTAGGATCAATATTAAGAGAGGGAAATCATATTCACGAAGAAATTAAATGTCGACTCAAAGCAGGGAATTCGTGTTACTATTCGGTTCAAAATCTCTTGTTGTCGCGAATTCTATCGAGGAATTTGAAGCTTAAAATATACAAAACGATTATTATGCCTGTTGTTCTCTATGGCTGCGAAACATGGTCACTTACTCTGAGGGAAGAACATAGACTGAAAGTATTTGAGAACAGGATCCTGAGAAGAATATTCGGACCCAAGAGGAACGAGAATGGGGAATGGCGGAAGCTTCATAACGAGGAACTACACAATTTATATGATCTACCCAACATTGTTAGGGTCGTCAAGTCTAGGAGACTTAGGTGGGCGGGTCATGTAGCTAGAATGGAAGAAAGTAGAAATGCTTTCAAAGTCTTGACTGGAAGACCAATCGAAAAACGACCATTAGGAGGACCTAGGCGCAGATTGGAGGACAATATTAAGATGGATCTCTCAGAGATTGGAATACAAAGTAGAAACTGGATGCAGTTAGCTAAGAATAGAAGTCAGTGGAGAGCTTTTGTGAACGCGGCATTGAACCTCCGGGTTCCGTAGGCCATATAGTTAGTTAGTTTTTTTTAAAGTGTTATAAAAACTTCATGTCTAGAATTCGGTCCAGATACGTCGAACAGTATGGCCTCTATTTGAATACATGAAAAAGCGTGACGAACCAACAGACGAACAGATGGACAGACATCAAAATTACTTTTTCGATATGTGGGGGCGTGAAACTTGAATTCATTGAAATCTCGAATTCGATTTTTATCACTATTACTACAATTTCTTCTTTCGACGCTCGAACGTGAAAACGAATAGGAATACAACGACACGTAAGGTGATAATTTGTAATTCCTAAAATTTAATGAGTTAAGTTTAATGTGTTGCCGTGCTAGAAAAAAAGCTTATGCCTGTTTGTTATATCATTTTAATATCAGTTTTTCACGCTACTATATAATGTAGAAATTTGGTATGATTATCGTTCATATTCATGTTATCTGTTGGAAATATTCGTGTTCCGCATACATAGATCTGTATAATTTAGCTTCGTTCAACGAAAACATTCCTTACACAGAACTATGTTTGCATTTTGAAATCGTGTTTTTGTCGTCGTTAGAATTTAGTAAATATAAGCATAACACTCAAATTAGTTTTTGACTTTTACAGAAAACCAAATTTCTGTAAAAAAAAAAAACAAACAAAAAAAGTCCAAAAGAAAAAAAACTGCGGCTGACTTAATCCTCACCCTCCTTGTGCAGTGCATAATAAAACGCAAGTGTTATATAAATTATCCCCTACTCTCATTCGTTGCCGCTAGCGCAAATTATAAATAAAATTAAAAAAAAATCATTCCTATAAATCAAAAAGGCCATCTAATCAAAGTAAATAGCTTTTAAAAAATAAAAGTTAAAAATAAAGTAATTGTTTTTAAGCACTCAGGTTGTTAAATATATAATTTGCTTGTAGTTTACTTATTGTATATTATTTGTTTGATCATAATACTCGTAATTTTAATCTCACGTTAAATTCTTAGCCGTAATCGCTCGTAACTTTACAGTGTATTATAAAGATTTATAAATTATTTGTTTTAATTTGTTTTTTTTTTCATTATCTTTACGGCAAGCACTTTTCTCTTCCCCAATATCTTTTCAGCGGCCGGTGTAAACGGAAACTGCTTATATAGTTTATAATGACCTTTCGTGGGTGCTAAGAGCCACAAAGCCAAAGTTTAAAGCAAATGGTTAAAAAAATGTCGTCTGTTAGCAATC
Source organism: Thermobia domestica (assembly GCF_964235325.1). Taxonomy (NCBI): domain Eukaryota; kingdom Metazoa; phylum Arthropoda; class Insecta; order Zygentoma; family Lepismatidae; genus Thermobia; species Thermobia domestica. Next base: position 365,097,169 of record NC_137454.1, read on the forward strand.
CAAAATAAATCGTCCTATTCCCAATAAACCCACAAATGTCGGTCATAATTTCTTGCAATTGTGGATATGAAGAAAAGAGAGAGAGGGAGAAAGTCAATACTCTAAAAAGAAAAAAAAAACACAAGCACACACACACACAGACAAACGATAATTTGACATCAGCTTTTTCCTTTCTTCCTTTTTTTCACTACAACAAGCATCATTCGATGTAACGTCATGTCGATATAACAAGGGGTAAACTTGGGAAGACTGTCAAAGTCGCGTATGTTATTTTTCCTGTTCTTGACACACAAATCCGAAGTGAGTTGTCTGCTGTTCAAGAACGGGCAGGTAACATACAAGACCATAAACTGAAAACAATAACTGTTTCCAATAGTACACGTATTCTAATACTGAATAAATACGTCGATTAAAGGATACTATCAATAAGTTATTTCCTTATTATACTGTTTCGGTTCTTATTAACATCAAAGTTATACACTTCCAATAATGTTTTGTTAAAAAAAATGGGATGGGATAGGATGGGATTCGATGTGGTGTCAAAATAATAAAATATCTACGAGTCCGCCACTCTATCCACCTAACCACACAGGCTACGTTGTGTTTGTTCTTTTTTCTTAAGAAATAATCTTCATAACCATGGTGCGTATCACTTCGAACCTTAACATAAGAGTTTTTCTGTTTAATTCTATATTTTCGTACGACATCTTAGTTACAGAAGCTAATTTATATTTGGCAGGCAATCTACACACTAGGTTTTAACCAATAAATGCAACATTTTAGTTCAGTATCCAGTTCCTTGATCCATCTTCTCGACTTCCCTACTGAATTCCCTCCGCAATCGTTCTGTACTACTGAAAAAATCCCTAGAAATCATCGTTGCCAGTATACACAAAACCGAGCATAATTTTGTTTTTTGTTTATATTTTTATTATTTTATTATATTTTTTGGAAATATCTCCTTAGATGGATTGCTCTCTATTATCTCCACATACTAATAACTCAATTTTACCCATAAACGTAAGGAAAAAGGAATAAATACGGAAAATCGTGAGTTACAGTATACGCGCAATTTTTTTTGCGCATGGGAGTACATTCTCGTGAGTGGGTGTATATATACTGGGTCTGTGTAGGTATAGAGTTATTATATGTACTACATGTAAATTTATCTTTTCGGTGGGAGCTTGAGCCCGATAGCCACCCCTAAATACGCCACTGCTTATGCATAAATACACTGCTAACGATAATATAATGAATCACGGCTAGAAGTTTCAATTTTATCCGGTAGATGGTAATTACAATATTAAAACTAAAAATGGTTTATTTATACCATTTCCGGTTTGAACAGAGAATTAAAAATGAAGTAGAATCTACATTTATAACTCCCAATCGACTGCAGAAAGCACTTCCTGCTGTCATTTACGATTTTTGCTCTGACATATTTCAACAGATAAACGAACATAAACGTTCTATAAGACTCTCGACACTTATGCATAGCAGAGTACTTTAAAAATGTAAAAAATACGTAGTGTGGATGTTTTCATTTATGTCATTACTAGAGCAACCCAAAAGCATAAAAAGCATAATAGCAATTTACACATATGGTTGGTACCTTAAACATGGTTGTAGTTGTCTAAGGGTACAGAAGAAACTAATTTTAAAAGCATAATAAAGCATAATTTTAGGCAATAAAGCATAAAACAATTTAAAATATATAGCAAAATTCTTGAAAAATTCTGTTTAACTTCAAGTTTAACATACTGTATTAATATTTTTTTAAAACCAATATTTACAACCCAAAATCATTGAGAACATAACAATGCAACAATGGAAAGCTTATTTTTACTCCTGTAAACTTCTTTTCGATGTAATCCTTTGATGTGGAGAAAAAAGTAAAAGAAGAAGAAAACTTTCCGCCAACAATGAATAGTATACAAGAACTCCACACTGTATTGTTATGTGTACCTCTTGAACTTGAGCATTTTCTGTACTTTTTGGTGGCATCTTTTACTTTCTCTTTCTGTATATACGCACCTCTAAGGCGCATAGAAATGATAGAGAAAACTGACTCGAGTAAAGCATATCTCTTTACAGTGCATTAAGTAGAAAGTTCATTAAATATGAAAGAAACTGGTTGCATAAAATATTAATAAATAGATCAAGATATGTAAAACAATGATTGAAATTAACAATAAAGCATAATTTGGGAAAAAAATAAAGCATTGTTAAACAAAAAATAAAGCATAATGTGGTTGCTCTAGTCTTTACTGAAGGGATCAATTGTTTGTGCTTTCCTAACTTGAAAAAAGCTAAATTTACCCCCTCCCCTGGCCAGCGACGACGCTAGGGAAAGTAACGGGTCAGGCGATCCCTGGTGGCATCGTCTGTCCCTCAAACATGTTACGTTGTAAGTTAGATTATGGAACATAAATCTATTATTATCGGTATGCAAAAATAAAAAATAAAATAAAATAAAATAAAATAAATAAATAAATAAATAAAAAATGCTCCCAAAAGCATTTGCTTCCCTCCAAGAATTTAAAGCTGGCATGGTCACTGCTCGTCTAATGATCCGACTGCGGCCTCATATCTAAACATCTAAGGCAGTAGTCGCCAAATTCATGAAACTTCTGAGCTACCGTACTGTTTTTAGATCCAACTGTGAGCTACCAACCAAAAGAACTACCAGATTTTTTTAAAAAATAGCTTACATTTGTTTATTGCCTATAAACTACATTTCGAGTAAATATGAAATCAAACTATCCAAGGTAGCAAATGTCTAATATAGGGCTACATACAAAAAACATAACGTTTAGCAAATATCTAATATACGTACATACGAAAAACAACGTTTAGCAAATGTCTAATATACACACGAAAAACATAACGTTTAGCAAATGTCTAATATACACACGAAAAACACAACGTTTAGCAAATGTCTAATATACACACGAAAAACATAACGTTTAGCAAATGTCTAATATACACACGAAAAACATAACGTTTAGCAAATGTCTAATATACATACAAAAAATGTAACGTGAACAACCCCACGCGTATATAATCAAGTCAACTGTAACATGGGGCTGACAATGGCAGTTGCGCGGGAGAAACAAACAGTTATTGTGTCAGTAGCGTCCTCTGTCGTTAACAGCTCAGTGGAAGAATCAAGGTTAGCCAACCGGAGCGTTAACGCGATCTTCCGAAAATGTTCCCTCCAGCTACTAGTAGCTCGCGATCGACGGTTTGGCGATCACTGATCTAAGGCATATTCCTTTTAGATGAGTAAGATTCTAAATTTTTCATTTTATGATTCTATTAAACTATATCACATATCGCTGAAAATCCATTGCCTAGCAACAATAGGAAGTGTCCACTGTTTTCTGGAGAATGAAAATCCTTGTGAACAATTTAAAATACCTCAGCAGGAGGAGAGATGGCGCAAAACAAATCTTGACAAAAACAATTAGCATTTATTAGTTTACATGTAATTCTGAGAATTAATTGTTTCTATGTATACATAACACTTATACTACTCCATCATATATCTGCTAAATGATAAATAATTAAAGGAAAGTTAGAATTTGGATACCATTATTCAAATTTCGCGCCATCACTCTTATTTCCTCCTTCTCTTATCTAACTTAATTGAATTGAATTGAAGTCTGTATGGACTATTAATAAATTTATTGTTCCAGCGACTGATCACAGAAACAGTGTTTCGTTATTTTTTTCTAAGGCAAGTTGTGTTCAAGAACCAGTGCATTATATTTTCAATTTGGAAGTCGAATAAACGTGAAATTATATTTGAAATATTCAAGATATGGTAACTTGACTGAGAAATGCCATATCGGGAACCAAACAAATGAATGTTCCAGTGAATATCATTAATGCATTATGAAAGTAATTAATGCTGCAGAGCTGAACGTTGCCGGGGCACCAGGTCTGAGAAGCTACACCCAGTTCTCGATGACCCGAACATCTGAGAGGTTACATCCAGACCTGGATGACCTGAACATTTGAGAAGCTGCACCCAGAACTGGATGATCCAACATCTGAGAAGCTACACCCAAATCTGGATGATCTGAATATCTAAGAAGATACGCCCATACCTAGATGACCCAACATCTAAGAAAGCTACACCCAAATCTGGATGGCCCGAACATCTGAGAAGATACACCCAGACCTGGATGACCCGAACATCTGAGAGGTTACACTCAAATCTGGATAATCTAAACATCTGAGAAGATGCACCCAGACCTGAACGGCCCGAACATCTGAGAAGATACATCCAGATCTGGACGACTCGAACAAAATTCGTGATCAAAATGACCCAGTTCCATCTCTGAAACCTACAATCTCACATTGAGATCCAGTTTCAATTTGAGCTATTCTACGTTTCATCACTGTCGCGTTACAAAACATATCAAATTTCCTTAGAGAGCACGCCCTGACCCAAATCAATTACATAGAAGAGAAAATACATAATCTAATTCTACAAACAAATTCTTCTGGAGAAAATGTACATTTCCAAATTGGTTTGGTGGTTGAAATTAGGCGTTTCTTCCCCATCAGCGGGACTTCAGATTTTAGGTGGAATCAGAACCACCATCGGATCAATGATCTTCCACGGGAATCGAACCCGACACCATGTACACCAGAGGTGCAAGCTAGCCAGTACACCAACAGAGAGAATTACAATTCCAAATTGTTCTCATGATGGCTGGGCTTTCTGCATTTATCTATACTTTCAACCCGTAGGCTATTTATTCTGCAATATATCTTTAAAGGTAATCATGAGCCTCCTGGTAGAGGTGGTTGTGGTAGAATCACAATTAGAATCTATTCAAACTTTCCTTCGGGAGCATAGGTCTGTTGTCAATTGTTTAATATTCCCGAGTTCTGTGTAGTTAAAGAATTTTCTTGGAAGACCTGTTACCATAGCCATTTTATATATATCGATCTGAATGTTTCTATCCCAGCAGATTTTTCCTTGTATTTAGACATTTCTTTCCGCAACTACAGCATCCTGACAGCCGTAATTATACATTAACGTATTGCTGCTGATACAGGAGCGTTGGAAAACTTCATTAATATCGCTGCTCATAATAAACTTCATACATTATCCCGTCCCGTACAACTCGAAAGTAAACTCCTTCGGGGTAAGCGGTCACGGGTTCGATTCCCGGTGGGGAAACTCGGTCGAAAAGGTGTGAAACGCTTTTTCAGGCCAGCCACCCTGAATAAGGTTTTCCTGGGTTTTCCTCATTCACACCAAGCAAATGCCGGGGTGGTACTTAATTTACAGGTCCCAGGCCGTTTCCTTCCTTCCCCAGTCCTTTCTTCTCTCCCTTTCCTGGGAGACCCGGGTTCGATTCTCGGCGGGAGCTTATGTGGTTCGGATTCCATGTTAATCAGTAGGTCCGCGTCTCAAATAGCCTCGCTGCTGAACGGGACGTTAAATTTAAAATCAACTCAATTCTTTCCCTTTCAATGGATTGTGTGCTCGCAAAACGTGACGGACTAAATGGCCATAGATGCCGAAAGCCCAGAAATCTAAAATCCTAAAATCCTAAATCGACAGTATCCTGTAATACAGCTCTTGATGAAGTTTTGCCATCTACAATTACTCCATATCTTAATATTTACTTGTAAATTCTATTGATAGCGTTACTACTCAGTTAAAGTAGAATTACATTTCCCAATAAAAACTACTATTATGTAAAATAGGGTTTCGCCCTCAATATAGTATCCTAAATATTTTACTACACGTAAACGGCGCAATCAGTTCCTAATATAATAAGGACCTCCCAATCTGCCTCCTATATTTGATCTGGAGAAAGCTTTCGATACTGTGTGGTATCAGTAGACCAATTTTATATACTTCTGTTTCTTCCAAATGCGAACGTCCTATATCCATTTGTCCATACGACTTTCACAACAGTAAAATAGCTTGTATCTCCATTAATAGCGGTCTGAGGCATTCGACGAATGATATTTAGTTAAAACTAAAAGGTATTGAGTCCCACTGATAAACATAAACGTCTTTAACTATCCAGAGATTTTTTGTTTGTGTCGTGTCTATTAACCAAGTAAACCCAGGTAAATCAAGTAAATACAATATGACTAACGCATTTGTTTTCTCTGTATGCTCTAGGATGGATTCTCAGTGGGTACTTGTCTCGGATACAAATCCGAGTAGTGGTTCAGATCCCATGTTAAACTGTAGATCGGGTTCCATGTTCCCTCGGAATGTTAATCACTCTATCCAATGATATCCAATGTCAATACAAAGCAAATCTATGTAAATTTCATAATCAACATGCTTCTTTGAAAACCACTGGAAACAAATAGCGCAGGAAGTACTCTCAGAAATTCATCATGCTTGACCCATTCGGTTCCCTGAAACCCTTCGGAAATAAATTATGCCGGAAGTACAACATGCTTGATTGTTGTATTCTTGGAGACTCTCCGGAAACAATACTGGAAGTACTGGAAGAAATACATCATGCTTGACCCATCCTATTCTTCGACACACTCTGGAAGCAAATAATGCCGAAAAGTATTGTCTGATGTACATAATGTTTGAACCATCGTATTCTTGAAACCCTCCAGAACCAAATATCACAGAAAATAGTAGGAGAAGTACGTCATGCTTGACCCATCCTATTCTTTGAAAATCTCCAGAAGCAAATGATACAGGAAGTATTGGCTGAAGTACATCATGCTTGAACCATCGTATTCCTTGAAACCCTCCAGAACCAAAAATCACAGGAAATAATAGGAGAAGTACGTCATGCTTGACCCATCCTATTCTTTGAAAATCTCCGGAAGCAAATGATACAGGAAGTATTGGCTGAAGTACATCATGCTTAAACCATCGTGTTCCTTGAAACCCTTCAGAACCAAAAATCACAGGAAATAATAGGAGAAGTACGTCATGCTGACCCATCCTATTCTTTAAAAATCTCCGGAAGTAAATGATACAGGAAGTATTGGCTGAAGTACATCATGCTTGAACCATCGTGTTCCTTGAAACCCTCCAGAACCAAATATCACATGAAATAATAGTAGGAGAAGTACGGCATGCTTGACCCATCCTATTCTTTGAAAATCTCCGGAAGCAAATGATACAGAAAGTATTGGCTGAAGTACATCATGCTTTAACCATCGTGTTCCTTGAAACCCTCCAGAACCAAATATCACAGGAAATAGTAGGAGAAGTACGTCATGCTTGACCCATCCTGTTCTTTGAAACTCTCCAGAAGGAAATGATACCGAAAGTATTGGCTGAAGTACATCATGCTTGAACATCGTGTTCCTTGAAACCCTCCAGAACCAAATATCACAGGAAATAGTAGGAGAAGTACGTCATGCTTGACCCATCCTATGCTTTGAAACTCTCTGGAAGCAAATGATACAGGAAGTATTGGCTGAAGTACATCATGCTTAAACCATCGTGTTCCTTGAAACCCTCCAGAACCAAATATCACATGAAATAGTAGAAGTACGTCATGCTTGATCCATCCTATGCTTTGAAAATCTCCGGAAGCAAATGATACAGGAAGTATTGATTGAAATACATCATGCTTGAGCCATCGTATTCTTTGCATCTGTTCGGAAGCAATAATGGAGGAAAAATAGGAAAAGTATGTCATGCTTGACCCATCCTATTCTTTGAAAATCTCCGGAAGTAAATCATTCCGGAAATACTATATGAACTACCTTATGCTTGGTCCTTCCTATCCTTTAAAACCCCCGGAAGCAAATAGCGCAGGAAGTATTGATAGAAGTACGTCATATTTAACCCGTCGATAAGGTGACCGGAATTTTAACTTGCAAAACTTGTATATGAATCACAAATGAAGGGGAGATAAAAGATATAAAATTCAAATATTGAATTTTTAGCGCCAATATTATTATGAAGTTACAAAATACGGAAATAATACTGCTGCTGCAACATTTCTTAAGTAGTTTCCAGGCATGGGCTATAAATTCCCAATGAGTGTTGGTACCAAAGTCATTTCAAGGAAAGAGTGTATAATTTGCTCTGATTATTTATATTTTGAATAACAATTGCGGGATACTTCGTTCATATTTGCTCATAAACAGGACATTTAAGGCATTTCAGAATCAGAAAAACAGGAAAGCAGCTGAAAAGAGGGACTGTCTCAGCTTAAATGGGATGTTTGGCCACCTTAACCATCGACTGACATTTTTCCTGTTGTAATTCTTTTCGAAAGAATGTTCTTTTAAGTGCAAGGAAAAAACTAAGCAAACAGCAAACATTCTTGTGACAAAGTCAGTTTATCTTCAGCTTATGTCATCGGTTTGTTCCCTTATAGAAGAAGCACACGTGATTCAAATCTCCCGTTAACATGTTGCTGAAACCTAGTTGCTGAAAACGAACTCTAAAGAAATCATACGAGTATTAAAGGGAGTATTCACCAAATTTTACGAGTGTTAAAACCTTCCATGGAAGAGAGGGATTACCTTAAGGACTTAGTGCATTCAGTAACTTAATTCTTAAGAAATATTAATGAGTTCCATTTAATTTCTTCAGCTGTAATAACTGGGCTGCTAGAAGCTTTATTAAATTCAAAAAAGAGTAGTAGTTCAATTTATGACCGCTGAGGGGCAGTAGTGTGGTCATCCAATAGCTAGCAAGGGATAAACGGCTAATCATTTGCTTAATAGATTCCATCCCTTCTGTACCAGTTCCTCGGGGACCATGAGGCTTATGAAGAGCTGGAAACACAGGAGGGTTCCGAGCTTTCAGCAAATTGTTAGTATTTCAGCATGTTAACGCTGATGAATATTTCGTTTCTTCGTCTGTTTCGCCCTCCTCTTTTATGCTACATATGTATTTGCATCAGTATTACTATTATTACTATTTTGTGTTGTGAAATACTTGACTGATCAATACACTAGAAGAGACTACCTCGTGAAAACACAATAAGAAATATAACGACATATCGTAACAAATAAAAGCATTTGAACAAATTAAGTATTACGCATTCATATTACGTACTAGCAGATTACCTATTCTTCTCACGGGGAGAAAACGTTTCTTTTTGGACATAAAGGGTACCAAAACTTCACCAATCAACTTAAGGACCCCAAAATTATGAATTCGACATTAATATCAGTCATTTTCAATTATGTTTATACGTCACCATCTTCCCTTAAGAATACTAATAGGAGTTGAACTTGATTTAAACGACATCGAAAGTATCACTGTTTTCTTCTCAGTGACCCCGAAAACTATGGAATCGATAGTAATATCGATAATTTTCGATCATATTTATATATTTCCCCCTCCTCCTACTCCCCCAAGTTGCACCTTCAAAGTGAAATTATAAGAACCATGCCAGGCCCGGACATCATCTATGTTGAAAATTTGATCGAGATCCCTCGGGTGGTTCAAGAGTTCTTAAGTTACAAACATAGTACCTTTATATATATATATATATATATATATATATATATATATATATATATATATATATATATATATATATATATAGGGTTTCACGGGAAAAATGGTCTCTAAATGTTTTAAGTAGACTTATTATATTAAAGGATTTTTATATTGCTAAATAAAGGAGTATTTGCACCAGAAGATTTGTTGATAACCCACTGAAAAATTCAGAGGCATGAAGGACTCTATTCTTAGAACCAATGTTATTCGAAAGAGAACCTGCTTTTTAAAGTAGACCATAAACCAGTACTTGAGCTTAAAATATAATGTAATTTCTAGTTTTAGACTATATCCCACAATTATGCTCCGGGAATAAGGGGACGACGGTGATGATGATGATGAAATAGTGGAACGTAAGACTAATCAGAAGAACCCTAAGTAAAAACACACAAAACGTGCCCGTCCACCATAAAATTCATTTGACATGAGCTGATCCAAGAACCCCATGTACCATAGGTGAGTGCTCTACAGATAAATCATCCCTTTTAGATTCCTTTAGAACTTAAAATGTTCGTTTTTGGCAATTTTCCTGTGGATTCGTACCGGAAGGCTACCATCATGCCAAATTCCATTGTTCTGATCCTGCCGAAAGTGCCTAAATGCCTAAACATTTTGGGATGTATATATCCTATATAAATAACACGGGAAATTTTTTTCAGTTTCCCATAAAACCACTCTAAAATTGAGAGATTTACTTAGATAACGCTAACGAAAACGTACAAACACGTAGAATTTCAATTTTATGTTCCATTTCCAAGTATCTGAAACATGAGACTATAAATCCAAAAAAGGTCCATTTAACATTGGGGGAATTTTCTTCATTGCCCCTCTAGACCCCCTAAACATTAAAAATATTCACATTTGGTAATTTTCCTGTCGGTTAATTCCGAAAAGCTACAATCATGTCAAATTTAATCATTGTAGCCCTACAGGAAGTGCCTAATAATTTTGGAGTGTAAAAGGGTTCCCCATATAAATAACAAGAGGAAAATTTTTTTCAGCTTCCCATAAAACCCCTCTAAAATTGAAAATTTTTATTTTTAGTGATTTACTTAGGTAAGGCTAACGAAAACGTACAAGCATACCGAATTTCAGGTTGTTATTCCAATTCCAAGTAACTAAAACATGAGATTATAGGTAGAAAAAAGGGCCCATTTAAACAACACAGGGAATTTCTTCACCCCGCCTTTAGACTCCCTAAAAATTAAAAATATTCAGTTTTGGCAATTTCCCTGTGGGTTAGTCCAGGAAAGCTACAATCATGCCAAATTCCACGTCACGTTTTTACGTCAACCGCAAGCACCCATGTCTGTTCATGTAGTTACTGTAGTTACACTTTTAAATACCTTTAGACAAAAGAAATTTAACACTCGAACGTTCCCGGATAATTAAATCTATAAAGAACATTATTTTTGTCTGTTTAAGGTGGATCACTAGTTGTTCTTGGTGCTATGCTAAACACTGCTTGAATAGTGCGGCGTTGCCAGGTAGTGTCGAGTGTGTACTGGTGCCAGAATAAAGGATGTAATCATGGAATTGTGCTTGGATACCTTGTGGAGAAATTAGTTTTCGATCCTTACTGCAATTTACAGCTAAGTTCCGCTTCTCGAACTGCAACGCTAGAATCCAGGAATTAAACGTACAAATTTAGCAACAACGCATTATGGCGTTCTGCGCAAGTTTCTTCTCAAAATCTATTTCCTTAAATGTAAATTAATATTTAAATAAAATGTGAAACATAACACGAAAAATGGTCAAACAATATGTCTATTTCGCAATAAGATCGTTACTTTTAACGTACTTTACACATTCAATTCTAGTAAGATTAAACAGCAAGTGCCATCTTGTGTGCTCATTGTAAAACGAATCAAATATTTTCTTTTATTTGTTACCTTTTTCGATATCAGAAGACACAACCAAATGAATCAGTGTCTTGTGTTGTAGCTGAAACATAACTTTATCTTATAGTACAATATATATTATATGTAACGTTTCATTGCGCAGTAGTTAAGGGAATGACATAACTTCCGGGTGATGATTCACTGTAAATAATAGATGAACGTTGGTTTTAAAGCGCACGCCATTGAATGAAAAGTAAATATGTCTTTTCCTTTGAATTAGACTGGGAATTTCGTGGTTTCTTTAACTAATTTCTTCCTCAACCACATTTAAATGTACAGTATTTCTGTATCTGAAAATGAATTTGCGCTATATATTAATTGAGGACAGTTTTAAGTTGTTTTACATGTACGAGAGTTACGTATTACAACATTAAATTGTTACAAAAAAAGAAGAGACATCTATGAGTAAGAAAATTTAAAGAAAAATCAGTACTAATATATCACTCAACTCGTTGTTCCTTGTAAAGAGAGTTGAAGAATATTCCCCTTTAGAATCCAGTGCAGTGTAGTCCACGAGACGAGAAATGTCTCGTCTCAATTCTTGTATAGTTTCTTTAAGTGAATTTATGTACAAAGGGGTTAACTGTTGTATCGTAGGACAAATTTTAGGAAATTATCCTGTGAATTGTAGAATTTAGTTTGGTTTGTGAGAAAGAATTAGCCTAAGCTAACATAATGTAATCTAACCAACCTAATCTAATCTAATCTAACGTAATGTTTGTACATAGACGCCCGTGTTTTGAAGGTAAGTGACTTCTAACTCAATCTAACCTAACCTAACCTAATGTATTTTGGCATTTTCTTCTTTCGATTTTTGTGTGATGCCGTATAAAAAATTTATGCCTAGGGGCGCGGTGGCTCAGTGGTAGAGCGTTCACCTCTGGCGTTTGGGCTCCCTTGTTCTATCCCAGCTCGCGCCGTGTGGACTTTGTGGTGGACAAACACCGTGCTCGTGGGTTTTCTTGGGGTTCTCTCGTTTCCTCCCACTTTCTTCATTTCATTCATTTCTCATCCTCACCGTCTCCTTTAGCCTAATCGGCATAACCGTGGGACGTAAAACTTAAAGATTTCATTTTATGTTCATTTTTTTTTTTTTCAAAATTTATGCCCTGAATTCCGCTACCCGTAAATTCTTCTAGAAGATATCAAAATTCGTCAGCGTCACAAAAGGCATGATAATCAACAATTAAACCAATTTTTGGTTATTGGAATAGGGACGGTCGAGGGATTTCTTTCCAAGCGAAGTCAGGGGAACAAAAGACTGACGCACAATCGCTATCACGATCACACATCCTTTGAGGGACGCGTGCACGTATCATACAAACCAACAATTATCTACGCACATATCCTTATTAACTACAGTAAATAAGATATACAGATAGTACTAGAGTACTTAATATAAATATGATAAATACTATAGCATGTGAGTAAGTAAATTAATGTGTCTTGGCATGTACTTCCAAGAACTGAACATCCTTCTAGGGGCAATTGCCTCCGATGTCCCCATTGTATGCGGCCATGCCTCTAGATATTGGAATATACCGCGTACTTACTTACGTATCCTTCTCTATGTTTTACGTCCTACAGTTATACTATGTTGACTAAAGAGACGATAATGATGCTAATGCCGACTAAATTCGTTATTATTCAGTTCAAAATCTTTTGTCGCCGCGCATTCTGTCGAGGAACTTGAAGTTTAAGATATACAAAACGATAATCATGCCTGTTGTTCTGTATGGTTCCGAAACATGGTCGCGTACTTTGATTGAAGAAAGTAAACTGAAGGTGTTTGAGAACAAGATCCTGAGACCAATATTCGGACCCGAGAGGAACGAGGAATGCGGAATGGCGGAAAGTTCACAACGAGGAGCTACATAATTGATACCGTTTACCAAACATTGTTAGGGTCACCAAGTCTAGGAGACCTAGGTGGGCGGGACATATAGCCAAAATGGAAAAAAGTAGAAACGCTTTCAAAGTTTTGACTGGAAGACCAATCGGAAAACGACCATTAGGAAGACCTAGGTGCAAATGGGAGGGCAATATTTAGATGGATCTCGTAGAGATAGGAATACAAAGTAGAAATAAGTTGGGTAAGGACAGAAGTCAGTGGAGAGCTTTTGCGAACGCGGCATTGAATTTCCGGGTTCAATAGGTCATAGAATTAGTTAGTTAGAAAGTTAATGGTGATAATAATGATCGAAATGAAGAAAGTGGGGGGACGGGAGAACCCACGCACACGGTGTTGTCCACCTCCAAGTCTACTTGGCGTGAGCTGAGATCAAACTAGGAACCCCATACACCAGAGATGAAGGCTCTACAACTGTGTTATCGCGGTCCCTGTTGTGTATTCTTGAGTGTTGATAAATGGTTTTCATTGTATACTAAATCATTTCATCATTTTATCGTGTTTTTTTTTTCACTATTATGTAACTCTAAAACAGTGATTGAGAACTAAGACTTGGGTGAAGTAGCCTTGTCCATGAAACTCGTGAAATTTCTGGAATTCCAAAATGAACTTCTGTTCTCGAGTCTCGACTCGTTTCTGTAGACAAGAATCGAGAGGAGACGAGATATTTCTTGTCCCGTTGGGCAACACTAAATTAATGGAACATGAAACCAAAATGGCGGAGCGTACAAACCGTGTAAAACTGATGAATGATGGCGAAAGAGTAAGATAAAGATTTAGAATATCAATTGGAGAAATCTGTAAAAATGACAGAGAGTGTCTGTCTGCCCACTGATTTAGAAATCAATCATTGAAGATCTTTAAACATGTGTTTACACATTATTCATCACCGTACCCTTCGCATGAAGTCAACAAGCACAAGTCGTACGAAGGAATATGCAGCAGGTGTAGACTACTTAAAAAAAAAAAAAAAAAAACTTTACCTCAGGATACAAGTTGGTAAGTAAAACGAATTCATTTTTCATTCAAACGTATTCACTTTATATCATCATGCCAATATGCAAATTATCTTTTTCCACTTCGTATGTGGATAAATGCATAAGTAAATAGGAGTTGATTGATACTGAAGATATGCATAAAGTATAGACTGAATATCATATATGCTGATGGAAAAAAAAGGAAGTTAATTGTTATTGACATTGGGGGGCTTTGTGTGTGGTCTCCACAGCAATAAACATATTCAGAAAATAACAAAGCAAGAGGGCAGAGTTGTATCAACTTGTTTTCCGCCTTTACAAATTATGCATCTTGAAGTACCACCAGTATGTGTGTAAGAGAGAGAGAGAGAGTGCCTTGATCGTACTATAATAATCAGATTAGTTCTAGGCTGACAGGCATGTGTGCTCATCTGTGCAGACGTCTTCAGCCCAAAAGCCAAAAGAGGGAGTGACGGACGGTGATTAAAATAGGACGACAAGTGTGGGTATGGGGAGGCCAAAAAGAAAGAAAGAAAGGGGAGGGCTTTTTACTTGCATGTTTGAAAAATTATAATGTTTGCGCTTGTCTGGCACTCTGTACAAGTTGTAAAGTGAAGAATGTTATCATGTAAATACGACAAGACCAAGAAGAGGGAGTGACATATTAAAGAGCATACATGATGGTCTTGGCTGAAAACAAAGACATACGACCTCGTAATTCTGCATCATCTTTCTGTCTTTGCAGCTACAGTATTATCATCTTTGTGTTTTCACAGCGTATCGCCACGTCAAATCAAGAAAACAAGACGCCAGATATACATGCAGAAGGAATAATCAAAATGTAGGAGTGTTTTCACAGACACAAAATGGGAGGGAATACGCAGAAAAAAATCTTCCTCCATTCTTCAGGAAATGTGTAAAAGAGGGTGGCCGTCGTCTCCACCAGAAGCTAGGAGTTTCCTTCCTTCTGCCTTCCTTAGTCACGCCATCAAAGATGCAAGAAGGATATCTGCTTGGTGTGGCAGCAGCAACAATCTGGAGATGGTTATCTTGTCTAGAGCTGTGATGGTGGTTTAACGATCTGGATCTTTGGAGTTCTTTATTCAGGACAAGTCTCTGTAAAAAAAAAAAACTTGGGAATGAAAGTGTAACAAAAAGTATCAAAGCCTCTTTTGAACGAAGCTTTTCAACCATAACTAACTTTGTCACATCATATTTCCAGTCTTTTGTAACCTAAAATTAGAGCTTCTGTATTTTTTTTTCTCCCGCACCTATTTAGGAAAGATGTCATCCCCAGATAACTATCTGATTCAGCGATAATAATGTTTGGTCCTGCTTTGTCTACAGTATTAATGACATGGAATTTCATTTAGTTCTCTATTACACCAATTATATTTACAATATTGCTTTGATCTGGACCAGTCCGCGCTATCAAATAATAGCTGAATTGGTAATATTGACATTTGAGATAGAAACAGTGAAAATGGCTGTACGACAGGTTACTCACCTTTTAATCATAAAGTTTTAACTTTGATTCCGGGATACCAGGTTTTTCACCATAATATTTTCTGTTTTTATCAATAAACACAAAACATGTCCATGGGCGTCTACTGCTTTAAAGGCTGCACCTTTAGCTCATCATGTCCCTAGTTCAGTTCCAAATGGAAGGGCATTGAACGCATTATGGTGGTTTGAATTACACCGTAAGTTGTAGGACTCCACGTCTCATATTCTCGTTAACCTTCAACAAATAACAAGAGTACCCAGGAATAACTACTTTTCCATATCTTCAAATAGAACCAGGAGGCACAGTAGCTACAGGGTGAAGGGCTCCTGGTTCAATCCTAGGTCTATCAGCCAGTGATGGCGTGGGTCAATAAAAACTTGACCAACCACCCAAGGTGACCCACTCTGACCCACTACCCTCCATTACCCACTCTGACACCCCGACCAAAACCCATCATCATGAACTCTGACCCATGATCCAGGCCCTCCTCACCACTGACTAAAGATTTACACTTGTAATAAAACAAGGCAGTGAAAATATCACTAATCGGAGTGTGAATTTCTACGGTCCATCTCTCAAGCACCGCTCGATCTGACTTTTACGATATAAAATAGTAAAGTATTTGTCACGGGCTATATTATGATGAATTTCAATTTAACTATCGTATATAAATATTTCCTTGTTGAATTACTAAAACTTTTCAGTGGAAAATATAATGAAATTTGAAAGTCTCAAATCAAGTTAAAGTAGGCCAACGTAAAGTCAAAAAACAGTGTATAATTCGACTGAGTCTAGAAAGTCAAGTAGTAAGTTCTATTGTTACTATTACAATTTAAAATATCAATATCCAAAAATACCTGAAGTTCTTTTTTCACTTACAAGTTAGATATATTCATCTCAGGTAAGTAAATAGACACAAATGAAAAAGAATCAAAATGGAGGCCTTGAAAGTAGAAAAATTCACCAACATTCAGAAGATTCAGCTTACAATTTACTAAGCAGAGTGGGTCATGGTGGGTCGATGAGTCAGAGTGGGTCACGGTGGTTGGTGAGTCGCAGTGGGTCACGTCCTTTTTTGACTCAGGATTTACAGACACACTCACAAATTTGACCCACGACCCACTTACCCACTTCATCTCTGCTATAAGCTTCCAAAGAACAAAATCTACATTTTCTCGGGGTTCTCAAGTTTTCTCCCACTCTTTATCCCATTATGTTTGAGATAGACCGTTATCTTTCATTTCGTTGGGAAAGCACTTTTAAACAGAACTTAAAATGATTAGAATGTGTGCAGAAATTTGAGTTAAATTTGAAGCAAACAACAGACTTTGGTTCGTATAATTTTGTGAATTTTATCATTATCATCGTCATAAGATTTTGTGATCACTGTCAAGTCACTTCTTATATCTAAGTTAGAAACTTCCATCACTACAATCGACTAATATTCTCTTAGTTCTGATGTAATAATTGTTAAGGGGGCAGACTACTAAATATTTTTTCAAAAGCTAACAATTTTTCTTTTGCCAGTATTTCGTAAGTGAAAAGATATAATGAAATGTAACTCACCTCAGTAATACATAATGTTATTCTACATCCGAAAATATGAATCAGAAGACTTTTCAGTGTTGTCATCCATAGAAATTACAGTGTGACCAGAATCTGAATTACCCAAAAATCTAGGTTATGGCAGCGACAAAAAAAATAAACCCAACGGCAATTGATGACTTATCATGCTATCTGTGTTCCTTGTTAATTACTTTTTAAATAATATTTGTATATTAATTCTACTGATTATTAAAAATTATTTATTTTGTACTCTTTATTACAATCTAAATACAAATATTATTTAAAAAGTAGTTAACAAGGAACACAAACAGAATGATAAGTCATCAATTGCCGTTGAGTTCATTTTTCTAGTCACTGCCATAACCTAGATTTTTGTGTAATTCAAATTCTGGTCACACTGTAATTTCTATGAATGGCAACAATGAAAATTCTTCCGATTCCTATTTTCCGGTGTAGAATAACATTATGTATTACTGAGGTGAGTTACATTTCATTATATCTTTTCACTTACGAAATACTGGCAAAAGAAAAATTGTTAGCTCTTGAAAAAATATTTAGTAGTCTGCCCCCTTAATGATTGCACTTTTTAGTATTATCTTGCGATCGCAGACTTCTTCTAATGAGATGGTATATTCTTAAATAATGCCTAAACCGTTTCTTTTACTTGTTTTAAAAAACAGTATTTCCAGTAATACAGTAAGTCTCTAAAACCAGGCACTCGATAACCTGGAACTCGATAATCCGGTACTCGATTACCCGGAACTCGATAATCCGGCACTCGATAACCCGGGACTCGATAACCCGGCAGTCCGGATAACTGGGCCACACCCTGGCAGGGCGAAAAAAACCCGCGCGCAGACCCGTTCAAAGTATTTTTCTAAGGTCTATCTTTTCAGGTAAATTACTATACAGTGTGTATTCATTAATTTTCATTTTCATGTATTGTAAAGGCTCTATGCCTTCATAAAGTACGTTCCTTTGTTTAAGGGCAATAAGGCAGTTTATTTTCTCTTGTATTCTCAACCAACCAATACATACAAGTATAGTACTGTGTTTTATGAGGAAACACTCGTGCTTATTCTTTTTTAACCCCATTCCCGATAACCCGGCGTTTTCACAAACTCAGTCACCCTTTTGTCCAATTTGGCCGAGTTTTCGGAACTTTACTTTATTCTTCATTCTAGAACTTCCTCATTGGATTCTCATTCCATCCAGTTAATTTTCTCTGTTTTTTCCAGAAATATTTATTTCCCCCCTAATTTTTAAATTTATTTAACAAAGACTATTCCATTTGGTTGCATCATTTCTCAACGCTTTTCTGAAACTTTGGCAATTCTCTTCCACTCAAGTCAATAGGTACTTCAGACGAAAGATTTGTCGAGTTTTTTCTTCAACTTTTTTATTTAACGGAAACCCCATTTGGAGTGCTTTCAATCATTTTCCACCGCTTTTCTCTACCTTCGAGTATTTCTGTCCCATGCAATGTAATAGAGGTCTACACCATACGAAACGTTCATAATCTTCTCCGTAACTTTTATTTATTTATTTAACGAAGACCCTAGGGGTGGCCAATTCCGGAATTTTAACTTTCCGGAATCCGGAAAATAAAATAGGAAAAGTTCCGGAAATTGAAAAATTTCAATTTCGAAAAAAATCCGGAATTTTTCCGAAATCCAGAAAGTGAAATTTCCAATTCCGGAAAATTTTGGCCATTCTAGAAGGCCTAATTTTGCACGTTTCTAATCATTTTCCATCTATTTTTTTTTACAACTTTAACGTTCTTGTCTCACAACCCAATACTCTGAACGAAACATTTGCTGAGCCTTTCCCATAATTTCGAAGACCCAATTTGGACGATTCCAATAATTTTCCACTTTTTTTTTATGTAACTTTCCAGTTAACAAAAATTCAATTTTGAAGATTTCCAATCATTTTCCACGTTTCCAATCATTTTGAAGTTTGAACATTTCCAATTATTTAACAAAGACCCAACTTTGAATTCTTCCAATAATTTTCCATCGCTTTTTGGTAACTTTTTTGTTAACAAAACAATTCAATTTTGAACATTTCCAACCATTTTTCACGTTTACAATTAACGAAGACCCAATTTTGAACGATTTCAATAATTTTTAGCCGCGTTTCGGTAACTTTTTAGTTTACAAAATTCAATTTTGAATGTTTCCAATCATTCTCCATCGCTTTTCTGTTACCTTCACGTTTGTGTCCCATGCAACTCAAATACTCTACATGAAATATTTACAGATTCTTTCTCATAACTTTCTTCATTTAACGAAGACCCCACAGTTCGAACGATTTCAACAACTTTTCGTTTTTACACACTTTTGTCCCGCACAACCAATATTCAACATGAAATATTTTCTTAGGACACTCCAAATTTGTTAAAAAAATTTCAATGAAGATCTAACGATTCCAGTCATTTTCTATCAATTTTCTGTAACTTTCGTGTTTCTGTTTTACACAGCCCAATATTTTTTCTGAAATTTCCCGTAATTTTTTCATGTAATTGAAACCCCCATTTCGAACAATTCCCACCATTTTCGATCTTTGTTGTGTGTGTGTGACTTTAACGTTCCCATCTTCACAACTCATGTTTCCTCATATTTACTGAAACTTTTCGTTTTTTTTTTTTTTTTTTTTTTTTTTAAGTTAACAATCCACTAAATACATTCTCTTTCTTTCGCTATTGTAGAATTTCTTTCGCTAAATACATTCTTCTTCAAGGATTTCTTTCTCTATTGTTGCGTTTAATTCAATGAATTTAAAGACAATTTTAAATTAAAAAAAAAATAGTGCTTATGTTGTTAGCCGATGTCCCACACTTCATGATTGAATACTAAAAGCGAAACTAAACTCCTACCAGTACAGCTTATGAAGGTTTATGATCATCTACATTGTTTTGAGTTAGGTGATGTTCAGTTAGCACATCTGTTTATTCCACAGTCATCTCCCCCCAGCTTTCTCGACCAAATCTTTAAATGTCGCCTAATATAATTGAGAACTTAGATTATCCAGTAAACCCTAAATGAAAGCTCTCCCACTTGTTTCCTGGCATTGTTCGTGTCTATGAATTTCTTTAGTTCTTGGACCTTTGTTTATTAATATTCTTATTGGGTTTGAGCGACGAATCTTTTATCATTGCATAATGACAAGGCAGCTGCTGGAAATCACACGCTGGAGACAGTAAATAATCCTGTCTCGTTCCTCCTGCTAGTAAGTAACAGCAGTTGAAGACATCATGGAACAAAAAGAATGAAAAGAAGATTGAGGGAATGAGTTGATCACTGAAAAGATGACAAATCAAGATTGAAGTTAGCAAACTACAAAGAAGAAAGAAGATAAAGGATTGGGAAG
This sequence comes from Thermobia domestica, assembly GCF_964235325.1. Taxonomy (NCBI): domain Eukaryota; kingdom Metazoa; phylum Arthropoda; class Insecta; order Zygentoma; family Lepismatidae; genus Thermobia; species Thermobia domestica. The sequence goes on from NC_137454.1 coordinate 365,117,882, forward strand.
ACAAAAGACAACAACAAATGACTAATCAAGATAAAAACTAAGAAGGGAGAGAATGAGAGACGAACCAGGAGATGAAGTAGAAGAAAGAGGAGGAGAGAATAAGTAAGTATTCGAAACATTAGGAAACTAGTTCTCTCTCTTTTGTTTCTACCACACTCACCACATGAAGAAGCTAGCAAAATATAATCCACTATTGTTACGGATCTGACGATGATAACTGGTCCAGAAAACCTAATCCTTTCCGCTTGTGGACGGAGTCAGTCTGCACTGTAGAGCAGCAAACGCAGGGAATTTGGATGAGTGTAACAAGGAGAGAGGTTTTAGTGGGAGGGGGGAGGCTGGATTCGCAATTGCGGGGATGAGAAATGGAGGATGTTGATGATGGAAAGGAACTACTTGCAACAAGGCGAAAGGGAGAAAAGTTCTTGAGTACGTATAAGTACTTAGTACAAACTGCCTCAGCGTATTAATATAATCTGTTATTATTGAAGGGAGAGAGAGAGAGAGAGAAAAGATGAAAACATACGTGGATTCTGTTTCCACATATCTTCACTGACTCACACACACGCTGGTCGTTTGTCTTAAATGGAATAATGAGTTTAGTTAGTTAGTTTGAGAGCGATTGTCTTAATTAAGTCTACGCTCGTAAGCTTCTTGTATACGTATTGTAGTAATATGGTATCTTTTTCAGGGGAGTAGAAGAATATCTTTTCCCAACGGTGAAAGGGGAAACTGGATAGGATGAAGAAATAATAGAATATCAAAGGGAGTAAAGGGATGGGTGGAAATATGATTTATTCTTTTCCTCTTCTGTTTTATCATCCCTTCTCTTTCGTATCTTTTTTCTTCTTTTATTGTTGCTTGGTTTCTTTTCCTCGTGACATTTTCATGTTTTGGGGGCCGTGGTAACTCAGTGGTAAAACGTTCACGTCTGATGCATGGGGTCCTTGGTTCGATCCCACCCCGCGCCAAGTAAGCTCTGCGGTGGACAAACACCCTGTGTGTGGATTTAATCGGGGTTCTCTCGTTTCTTCCCACTTAATTCATTCCACCATTTCATTCATTTCTCATCATCACCGTCTCCATTAGCCTAGTCGGCATAGTGGTGGGACGTAAAACTTGAACATTTCATTTTTTTTTGTTTTCATGTTTCCTGTTTTTGTAACATTCTAACATTTTTCTAATTCGTTTTGTCCTCTTTTGTTATTAATTTTCTTTCCAGCTTTTCTCATGCCTCATCCTTTTTACCAATTTATTTCACTCACATACTATTTTTCTTTTTCTTTCTTTCTCCAAATTTGGAACATGCTATAACACCTTTTCCTTTCCTTTTTTATTTTATCTAATTTCACTATATTTCCTCTCTGATATAGTGAAATTATATGCTGTATGTATAATTGCGTGTGCTCAAGGTGTCGTAAGTGGCAGATACATACCTACGGGAGTCCGCAGAGTTCATATTCCCCATCAAGTAACTTTATTTTATTATTATTATTATTTTTAAAAGTATACTTATGTTTTAGACGTATGAGAGGCGCAGTCAGTGGGTATCCATCCGGTTCGGACTTTTTACTTTTGTTCCATCTCTCTCAACAAATTTTTTTGGTTGCACACCTAGTAAGCATAGAGAGTTGACGTTCTAGTAATCATTCAGCATCCCCTATAGATTTGCTGCTATTCTAGCTGGAGGTTTTGATAAAAATGCAATAATATATGCATTTTTAAATAGGCCTACTAAATAGAAAAACAAATAAGTGGACACAGATAGGTACAGTAAACACAGATATGCTGTATACAGTAAACATGTATTTTGAATGTGTTCTTGTCAAACTTGTAATTCACGCTTTTAAATTATTCATAGGTGCAGTATACATTCCTCCTGAATCAAGTTTAGTAATATATGAACAATTCTATCAATTTATTGAGACTAATTGCCCAATAGGTAGCAACATTCTCTGCATAGGGGATTTCAATATTCCTGAAATAACAGGTTGTGCTTTTGATTTCTTATCATCAACAACAAATTGTAAAAAATTATATAACTTTATGTCCTTATATGATTTAGCGTCATTTAATAATATTCGTAACAGTAACGGCCGAACTTTAGATTTGGTATTATCAAATATTGATAAGGTTCTCGTTGAAAGAGACTGTCCTCTTGTTACTAAGGAAGACAGACACCATCCCGCAATAAGTGTCTCTATCCCATTAAACGTTACAAAGAAAGAAAACAGAGAAACTAAAGTATCTGGTTTCAACTTTAAGAAGGCTGATTTCAAAAAATTATACGTGGAACTGCACAAAATAAACTGGGGCTGTCTTTCGCAAATGAATGATATCAATAATGTGCTATCCAACTTTTACAACATGATTAATAATGTATTTAGTATGTGTATTCCCCGTAAGAAACATGTTAATGGAAATTATCCGAGCTGGTTCACTTATAGTATAATTAGAAAAATAAAATCCAAATCATATCATCATAAAAAATGGAAAAGTGGAATAACTGCAAGCCTATATCATCGTGAAAAATTTCATGAGTTACGTAAACAGATAAAGACCGACATATCAATTGCGTATAAAACATTCATTCTAGAATCTGAACTTTCTATTCATAATGATCCGGGCCAACTTTGGAGTTTTGTCAAAAGCAAAACCAAGCATATGTCATCAGCCTCCTTGACTTACAATGGGAAAGAACTAAATAAGGACAGTGAGATTGCTCAGGCCTTCGCGCATTACTTTCAATCTGTTTATAACAATGTATCAGCAAAATATGACGTAGACAGTTTTATATCTAACAAGACGGAATGCATTAGCCTATTGGACAACTTTCAACTTGGTGAAATTCAACTGCGAGAAATTGAAGTGGCTATAAAGGTACTCAAACCAAAAGCGTCATGTGGACCGGATGGTATTCCTCCGTATGTTGTCAAAGGCTGTATTGATATATTCAAGCATCCGCTCCATACTATATTCAATATGTCCATAAGAACAGGCACTTTTCCAGACTTATGGAAAGAAAGTTTAGTGTGTCCAGTGCCAAAGTCTGGAAATAAAAGCGAAATACAAAACTTTAGACCTATAGCTATATTATCTCCTTTTGCCAAAATTCTTGAGAGTATTTTATATACACGAATTCTGAATTACGTTAAGCCAATTATATCTATACATCAACATGGTTTCTTACACAATAGGTCTACTGCAACAAACCTAGCAGTTGTAACAAATTTTATAGCAACGGAGTTAGACAAAGGCGGCCAGGTAGACGTTATTTATACCGATTTCAGTAAGGCATTCGATGTCGTGGATCATGATGTTCTAATGGCGAAATTAACAAGCCTAAACTTTTCAAAGTCGGCATTAGAATATATTGTATCGTATTTATGTAACCGGAAACAATCTATTCTATACAAGGGGCATGTCACCGAAAAGTTTGTTACTCTGTCTGGGGTTCCTCAAGGATCTCATCTGGGTCCTCTGCTATTTCTCCTACTTATTAATGAAATTCCACTTTTTATTGAAAACTCTGAGATTCTCCTATTCGCTGATGATCTCAAATTATATTCTAGAATTAATTCAACTGAAGACTGCACACAACTACAACAAGACCTACAGCGAGTCCAAACATGGTGCGATGACAACAAATTAGTAATAAATGTATCCAAGTGTAAATCTCTGTCTTTTACGAGAAAAAGAAATCCTATCACTTTTGACTATACACTGAAAAAAACTAAATTGTCTAAACCAAGTACTGTCAAAGATTTAGGCGTTATTTTTGATCCTGAACTAAATTTTAATCAACACATAGATATGATAACAAACAGCGCATATAGAAACTTAGGTTTAATTTACAGAATAGGGCAAGATTTCTCCAGTGAGACAACGTTTACAACACTTTATTTTACATATGTTAGATCAAAATTAGAATATTGTTCTACAATATGGACCCCCAATAATAAAAAATACTCTCAAGAAATAGAAAACATCCAAACAAAATTCTTGAAAATGCTTACATACAAAAAAACTAATTATTATCCCAAATATTTTTCCTACAATGATCTAGTAAACAACTTTAATTTTGAAACTCTAGAAAAAAGAAGATGGATGTTGGACTTGTTATTCTTATACAAGTTATTAAACAATAAGATTGACTGTATGGAGTTGGTCTCGAAAATATCATTACGGATTCCCACTTGCAAGACCAGAGTAGAAAATACAGGGACATTTTATTGTGCAAAAGCCAGGAGCAATATATTATATAAATCCCCTATGTGGAGGCTGTGTAAATTATACAATGATATTGTAAATAAGCTTGATAAAGTGGATGTATTTAGTCTTTCACAAAACAGGTTCAGATCATATGTGAAACAAGAAATTTTCTGTAGTAATAGTTAAGAAATTTATATATGTAACGTTTGCTGTATGTACACAACACTGTAATTGGGTATAAAGCCTGTTGTGTTGTATATTAAATAAATAAAATAAAAATAAATATACAGTGTGTTTCAAAACAACACAGACAACGTTTGGGAGGTGATTCCTGACTCCAAGATAAGACAAAAATTATAGACCATCCATGGTGCACAAATGCTTCCTTTCGGAGTCATGAAAAACAAGCTTTCATGACTGCCGAAGACATGAAAAAAAAAAGAACGTTGAAGGTCCAAAGCTCCAAAACTATGGGACCTATCGTAGTCGGATCAAGTCTTCACTTAGGAACTAGTATGTGCCCAATCCAGGTATCCAAGTTTCAGAATCTTAAAGTACTCACGCAACCGTTTTTATAGAGGGAGTTTGGCTACGGGCACATAATTTGAAGTACTCACCAACTACCTCTATAAAAATTATTGCGGTAGTACCGCAGGATTCTGAAACTTGGATATTTGGATAGGGCACATACTAGTTCCTAAGTGAAGTCTTGACCCGACTACGGTAGGTCCCATAGTTTTGGAGCTATGGACCTTAAAATTTAATTTTTTCATGTTTTCGGCAGTCTATAACTCCGAAAGGAAGCATTTGTGCATCCAGGTTAGTCTATATTTTTTGTCTCATCTTGGAGTCAGGAATCACCTCTCAAACGTTGACGGTGTTGTTTTGAAACACCCTGTATAGCATAGTGAACTTTTCTTCTAATTTAAGATTGTTAGTTTGTTTATTGAAATTTAGCTGTGGTTACTACCTAGACGTGGCTTACAGATTAACCCAACCATGGTAATGTGTTCGATGTTCTCCTGCTACCAGGAACCCAAGCGGGACCATGTGCACAAAAGGCTCACGTGCAAACCACTAGACCATTGGGGACAATTATCATGGACATTGATTTAGGAGGGCCCGTTGTTCGGCGAGGTTTTCTTGGGCCCCAATAGGATTTCGATATCTGATTGTGACTAACACATACCCAGAGATGGAATGGGTCAGTAGGTCGTGGGTCAACAGAACGTGACCCACTGTGATCCACAACTCACCGTAACCACTATGATTCACCGACCCACTCTGACGCACTAACCGACCTACTCTGCCCAGTGCATTGTGAACAGCTTCTGAACACAAGAGAATTCGTCTACCTTTTACTTTCAAGACCTCAATTTTCATCCTGTGAAAAAAGAACTTCAGGCAGTTTTGGATATTGATATTTGTAATTGTAATAATAGTAACATGACTTACTACTTGGCTTTCGAGACACAGTCGAATTTTACACTGTTCTTCACAGCTTTGTATTGGCTTACTTTACCTTAATTTGAGACTCAAATTTCAACCTATTTTCCACTAAAAAGTAACTGTAACTCAAGAAGGAAATAATTATAGGCTATGTGATAATTAAATTGAAATTCATCGTAATGTATCCTATCACAAACACTTTACCATTTTATATCGTAAAGGTCAGATCCACCGGTATTGTAACACAGGGGCTGCTTGAGCGATTGACCGTAGAAATTCAAAGTCCGATTAGTGATAATTTTACAGCCTTATTTTATTACAAGTGTAAACTCTTTACTCAGTGGAGAGGAGGGCGTGGATCATGGATCAGAGTTGATGACGATGGATTTTGGTGGGTCAGAATGGGTCATGGTGGGTCATGGGTCACGGTGGTGCTGGGTCAATAGGTCATGGGTCAAGTTTTCATTGACTTACCCAATCTCTGCATACAGCTTAGGTCACCCCTCTTACTTCATACAGAAATCGACACCACTGGGGACTAGTAACTTATTTGAGAATGATAAGATGAATGTAACAGGAGCTCATAAAGTTCAGATCCCATGTTAAGTTCATATAATTCGTATCCCATGGATACCGTATTCACGTCTTAACCTCGGATTGAGTGGGATGCAATATCTCAAATCTACAAATCATTTGGAGCTCCTGAGCCATATAGTACACTGAGAAAAAAATGTAGGTGGCGTACTTAAAAAGGTAGGTTACATGCGTAATTCCTGTAGTTTTTGGACTTAACGTACAGCAGACCTATAACTGAAAACACATGTTTTATAATACTTTCCGTATAAGTGTTCCATCTATACGTACTTTCCGTATGAAACAATATAGACGGTCAGGATTTCACATACAAATGGACGTATATAACATATAGCTGAGGAATGTAACATAAGTATATGCATGTGATATACGGAAAACTGTTAGATGTCAGACATCCTGTAACGGCATGATGTAACATCTAAGGGCAGTGCTTATGTTTCATACGAATAGCGTATGCTCCGTACTGATTTCTATAGTGAGCAAGAGGATACAGTATATTTGTACAACACACCGCTGTCCGAAGAACGTATTTTTCTCAGTGTAGACTAGCCTTATATTGGTGTGCCTTTTTAATACTTCTGTATAAGACAGTATTAAATTCAAAATTAAAATCCAAAGAAATAAATTAACAATAAATGATTAAAGAGAATGTAATGGATCTACCTCCCGTATTCAGCATATTCGTACAGTCTGCTAACCCTCTCACCTTCCTCTTTATTAAACCTGTCGTTCTGGATTGAATGTGAGTTCCAATCAACGGCTGGAAACAATATACGAACCTCTATGTAGAGAGAACTTCATCAACATGCATAATAAAAGCCCCAACACTGATGGCAATAACAAGCATTTAACCTATCGACAACACCTAATTAGCATGCTTATGCGTGTGTCAATCAAGTCCTTGTTTTTGTGATTGCCTCTTTAAACACCTTGCTACGTGCAGCGTTTATAAATTCACAATTTATAGCTTCCTTTTCTCTTTTGTTTTCTGTCACTTTTACATATTTTTTTTACCTTTTATTTCCTTGTTGTTGTTGAAGCTGTTGTTGGCCATTTTAACTTTTCAATACTCTTGACAGCAAAATCTGTGTATATATTGCAATAGCTTTGTTGGTTAGATTATACGTACTAAAGTATTGTTTGCTTATCACCTGTTAGTATTGTTTAAATAGTATTTACTGTAATCACTGGAAAATTGTTCATATTGTTTACATAGTATTTACTGTAATCACTGGGAAATTGTTCGTATTGTTTACATAGTATTTACTGTAATCACTGGGAAATTGCTCGTGTTGTTTACATAGTATTTACTGTAATCATTGGGAAATTGCTCGTATTGTTTACATAGTATTTACTGTAATCATTGGGAAATTGCTCGTATTGTTTACATAGTATTTACTGTAATCATTGGGAAATTGCTCGTATTGTTTACATAGTATTTACTGTATTCATTTGGAAATTGTTCGTATTGTTTACATAGTATTTACTGTAATCATTGGGAAATTGTTCGTATTGTTTACATAGTATTTACTGTAATCATTGGGAAATTGTTCGTATTGTTTACATAGTATTTACTGTAATCATTGGGAAATTGTTCGTATTGTTTACATAGTATTTACTGTAATCACTGGGAAATAGCTCGTATAGTTTACATGGGAAATTGTTCGTATTGTTTACATAGTATTTACTGTAATCACTGGGAAATAGCTCGTATTGTTTACATAGTATTTACTGCAATCATTGGGAAATTGTTCGTATTGTTTACATAGTATTTACTGTAAACACTGGGAAATTGTTCGTATTGTTTACATAGTATTTACTGTAATCATTGGGAAATAGCTCGTATTGTTTACATAGTATTTACTGTAATCATAAGGAAATAGCTGGTATTGTTTACATAGTATTTACTGTAATCATTTGGAAATCGTTTTATTGTTAACACATTAAGAGAAGGTAGTTACTAGTTTATTTTTCCCTTAAATTTCTTTTTCTATTCACGTTTTCAAATACAGTTAGTCATCGACTTACAATTGACTTCGGTTCAGATATGACGAAACTCTCGAGATCGAAACTCGCGAGTCCGGAAATGTTCAACCCGGCTCAGGCTCAATAATTGTGTGTCAGTTCGAGTGAGCTCAAGTCCTAATACAATAAGATGCACAAGCTTCATTCAGAGAAGTCAACCCCATCTCGAAGGTGCGAAGGTAATATTGATTTTTAATTCTAGTGTGTCATGTTTGCGAGCTGCACACGAAAGGTACTTGCTGTTTTGTTCTTCGGTCCACATTTTTCGTTATAAGAAACTTATATATGAACCAGCAAGTAAGTAGTTGAATAGGAAAGGAAATAACAAAGAAGGATGCAATTGGGATGGGAGTTCGACAGAGATACTGTCTCTCGCCATGTCTAGAAGAGATACTAGACAAGAGTCTGCAAAATGAAGACTGCGTCTGAGTAGGAGATAGAATGATTAAGTGTATACATTGTAGATGATATAGCGCTTGTTGCGGAATCTGAAGAGAAAATCAATCAGATGTTAGAAAACTTGATGTTACAACAGGTTACTAGTTTTAAATACATGGGTAGCAATATTAGTGATTCGTAAAAGAAAAGCAAGGATAGGAATGGTGAAAGAAGCCTTTAGGAGGAAGAAAATACCATTTTGTGTACTTTAAATAAGGAGTTGAGAAAATCTCATAAAATGCTTCGTGTGGAGTACTGTTCTGTATGGGCCAAAAACATGGACATTACCCAAAAATTGTGAAAAACAACTGGAATCTTTCAAAATGTCGGTGTGTATAACAATTTATAGAGTTAGTTGGATGGAGTGGAAAACGAATGAGACGGTCTTAGAAATGGTGGGGAAGAAGAAACATTTTAGACATTATTAAGAAGAAGAAGAGAAACTAGTTGGAACATTAGCTAAAAAGAAGCTGTATCATGAGGGACGTGTTAGAAGGTATGGTGGCAGGAAAGAAAGGGAGGGGACGAAGAAGAGTACTATTAATGAACTATGTCAAAACAGAAAAATCGTACGTGAAGACGAAAAAAAGTTAGCGGAAGACCGTGGAGCATATAAGCTTCTCAGTTGCAGGAAGTTACTTGCCAATATTGACAGAATACCTACGGTGATACTGATGAACTATGATTTAATTTCAGTTTCTGTACGTCATTGAATATCCATCTTCATTATTGCATCTTGGATTAAATAGGACAGTGCCTATTTTATTGCCTATATTTTAAATTATAGGTGTCTATGTTCTGCCTATTTCCTATGATTCTAGTGTCTAAACGTATGATTTGTAATAATCATTACCATAAATGTTCGGCCATCCATGACAAGACGCCTACTGCAAATACAGAGCTCAGTTTATTTCTTCGTTTTGACTTAAGAACTGACACTTTTAATATTGCCATCAATTACAACCTTGTTCTTCCTCTTTTTTTTTTTTTTTAACTTTCTACCATATCATCTATCAAATCTCTTACTAAACAATTTATTTTCAAATAGTGAACTAACCAATTTCTTTTCCACTTTTTAACTATCTTCAGTATTGTTCTCTCCTCCAACTACTATCATACGAATTCCTCTCCTCTACCATACGTACACCTACTCTATCGTACGTACCTTCCATCACATTCCTAATAACATAATTTCTTCTCAAAGAATAGCCTAACCAACTTGTTTTCTTTTTATTAAAAACTATATTAATTTTCTTCTCTCCTCCGATACCTACGCGTATTTTCTATCAGGTCTTCCATCACATCACTAATAAGACACTTTTTTCTCAAATAATATCCTAACCAACTTGTTTTCCTTTTCTAAAACTATATCAATTAACTTTCTTCTCTCCTCCAATCATGGGCGGAGTTAAGGGGGCATTGTCCCCCCCCCAACTTTTTGACAAAAAATAAAAGTGCCACCTATAAGATGGCCACCTACCAAGACCTCCGAGACTTAACAAAAGGTTTGCCTCCCACTGCCCCCCAGCAAAAAATTCCTAGCTCCGCCTATGCCTCCAATGCTTACGCTTACTTTCTACCTTTCATCATGTCCCTAATAAGACTTTTTTTTTCTTAAATAATATCCTAACCAACTTCTTCTTTCTTTTTAAAACTGTATCAATTACTTTTTTTCTCTTCTTCAATACCTACGTTTACTTTCTACCATATCTTTCATCATATCCCTAGTGAGACAATTTCTTCTCAAATAATATCCTTAAAATTTCTTCTTCTTTCTTTAGAAACTATATCAATTAAATTTCTTCTCTCCTCCGATAACTATGCTTACTCTCTACCACATTTTCCATCACATCCCTAATAAGACATTTTTTTCTCAAATAGTGTCGTAACTAATTTCCTTCTCTCTTTCTAACTATCTCCAGTATTGTTTTTCTCTCCTGTAACACTTACTCTTACCATATCACATTCCTAATAACACGACTTCTTCTCAAATAATATCCTAACTAGTTTATTATCCTCTTTTTGACTATCTTCTGTATTTTTCTTGTCTACTATAACACTTATCTTTCAACATATATTCTTCACATTCCTAATAATAAAATTTCTTCTCAAATAATGTCCCAACTAGTTTCATTGCCGCTTTTTAAATATTTTCAACGTTGTTCTTCTCTCCTATAACAATTACTCTTACCTCCTACTATACCTTCTATCATAAAGCTAATGTTACAATCTGTTTTCAAATTGTGTCCTAACAAATGTATTTTCTCCTTTTTAACTATTTCCAGTACTGTAGTTCTCTCTTTCAACACTTACTCCTACCTACTACCACCTAGCACTCTATCTCTAATCTATCTCTAATAAAACAACTTCTCCTCAAATCCTTCTGTACAGTGATATTATATGGTATTTAGTTTTCTCTATTCAGTTACCTCTACTATTTCTCTTCTCTCAAACTTTTACTAACACTTCTTCATTGGTTTTTTGTTCCACACATATAATTTTTCGACTTCTCTTCACATACATACCTTGAATCCTTCGATTAATTTTTCATTTTTTTCCCTGATATCCATCACATTTCTGGTGCACGGATTTCAATACTTCCCAGAGAACACTTTACAGGATATTTTCAATAATTATTTAACAATTCCTTTACCTTTCAGATTACCAGTAAATAATTTCCCTTTTGCACTACAAAAATCGTTCTTATTCTCATCCTGTCCTCGGGGCACGGTGGCTTACTGGTAGAGCGCTTACTTCTGGTACGTAAGATACGTGGTTCGATCATTGGCCAAATGAAATTTTTCAGTTTATCGTCCCACGATTATGGCTATTAGACTAAGACCCGTTACACAGTCACGCGGAGCTCCGCGCGGAGTCCCGCGTGGCAAGATTGTTCTATTGATTCTTATGGGTGCATACATAGTCACGCGGAGGCCTCCGCGCGCGGAGCAGCCTCCGCGTGGCCCTATCCGCGCTCCGCGAGGCAGATAAGGCCATTGAGCAAATGGGTGCTTACATAGTCAAGCGGAACTCCGCGCGCGGAGCACTAACTTCTCTTTAAAATTTAAAAAGAAACATGCATGGTAGCAAAAGCAAAATGCAAATTGATCCAGATTTCTTTTCTTATTTTTGATGGTGAGTTGCTAAATAATATTTTATACTGTTCTATAATACTATTTTCATATTTTTTAGTGTTATTTTTAATTTAGCTATATTGTCTTCGTTTAATTGGAACTTTCAATTAATGTCTTTGCTTAATTGGAACTGTACATGTGGTGCCTCTAATATACCACTGTTAACAGTACGTGACTATTGTAATTTTTGGACTTTCTTTCAACAAATTTCAGTTTCAGTTTCGATTATCACGGAGGTTAAATTAACACCATGTTCATGGGATCCCTCTTGTGAGGAACACGAAAAGCGTGACATTCGTGGACAGGCATGGACAATGAAAAAAGATAAATTGAGGCAAATAATTTATCTCTATTATTAAACAGTTGATTGGATGAAAACTGATTGGATGTGAAGTTCTAACCAAATGTACAAACATTCGTTATTTTCATTTGTTAAAATAAGAATAGTGCTGTATCTTAAGAGCGTGCATATGGATCCTATTTAAACTGCATTTTTATAATTTCGATGGAATTTTTTCAATTAGGTCATCGAACGACTGAATTGACGCACGGAAATTATTGAAGTACTTCTCGTCTTTTCGCAAATCTATATACACAGAAGTAAAGCTCCTTTCAGACTTCTTTGAGAAACTAAGGGATGAATCTTGAGACATTTATTTTTCTGTGTTCTTCGTTTTCTCTTCTTACAGAAATATTAAGATGCCACTATTGTCGTTTCGAACTTTTTATGTTGACTCACAACACTGACTGAGAAGAATCATGTATATAATCACGTGACGCGTAGCGCGGATGACTGTGTAAGCACACACGCGTAGTGCGGAGGTCGGAAGACGGAGCGCGGAGCTCCGCTTGGCTGTGTAACGGGCCTAAGGGAGACGGGTGATTAAGGTAAGTAAATGATGATGGAAGAAAGATGGAATGTAGGAGGAGACGGGAATACCCGAGAAAACACGATATTGTCCACCACAAACTTACTTGGGTGGGGATCGAACTAAAGAAATGAAATGAAATCTTTGAGTTTTACGTCCCACGGTTATGCCGATTAGGCTAAAGGAGACGGTGATTATGAGAGATGAGTGAAATGGTGGAATGAAGAAAGTGGGAGGAAACGGGAGAACCCCGAAAAAAACCACGAGCACGGTGTTTGTCCACCACAAAGTTCACTTGGCGGAGGCTGGGATCGAACCCGGGACCACAAGCACCAGAGGTGAACGCTCTACCACTGAGCCACCGCGCCCCCCTCGAACTAAAGAATCGAGGGCCACGATGGCTAAATGATAGACCTCAGGTGGGTGGAGTCTTTTAGTTCGATCCCCGCCCAAGTAAGTTTGTGGTGGACAACATCGTGTCCCCGGGTTTTCTCGGGAATCCTCTCATTTTCTCCCACTTTCTCATTCCACCAATTTTTCCATCCTCATTTACTTGCTTCAATTATTATCTCCCTTAGCTTAAAGGACATAATCGTGGGATGTTAAACTGTAAAATTCCATTTCATTTCATTTCCATTCTTTCCTCAATGCCAGATATCTGTAAATTTAACTCAGCGTTTTAGAAATCTTCACTTCTTCTCACTTTTCAACCACGAATTTCTAAATAAGGTTGTCATTATGAATGGTAATTAATATGACAATAATATTCTTATGTGAATTTTTTTACAAGTGCTTGAAAATAAAAGAGATAAATTAGTTAAAAAAATTACTGAGAATTAAGATAATCCTCTTTCGTTTTACAGAAGCAGATTTTTTTTTAATTACCTCGCTCACTCTTAATCAGCAATTAAAATAATCTAATTTTTGTTTTATCTCTTAGATCTACTAGCTCTTTTTAAAATCGTATTTCAAAATTATATGGAAAAACCTTTAAATGTGGATACAGAAAAAAACATCACTATATAAAATGTAATTCTGTATTTAATAAATATTGCTTAAATGTGAAAAGAAAGAGAGATTCTATTCTAAAACATTCAAAAGAGCTCATTAATCCTATTTGTGACAAAAAAAGAATAGATTACTCTTTGCTAACTAGATACTTTCTCTTCTGTGTAGATAGGAAATTAAATACCTAAGCATACTATTTTTGCTGTACCATGATGATCTTTCATCCTTGTCATGTGATTCTATCTTCTAATGGATTTTGCTTTATGTTTACGGGTATTGTCTTCAACTTGCATTATTAAGCGAGTCTTGTTGAACTTGGAATTAGATATTTAAATCCTTTTCTACTTGTTTTCTGCTGGGCTTCTTTGTTAGCAGGTCTCTAATTTAGGTTTTTCCTTTTTTTTTAATAATGGTTTTTTTATAAGGTAATTTTCTGTTAGCGTGCAAGTTAAATTTCACACACTATCATTCTAACTAGAAACACTGAAAATGACAATACAATATATATTACATAATACTGTTGCTGTAACTTATCGTTTCACAAAGTACAAATGTATTTAGGTCATGTATACAGGGTGGGCCATTTTAATTAATCCACGGAAATATCTGAAAAATGATAAAATATAGAAGAAATTTTTGAAGTACACGTTATATATTGCTAAGGGGGAAAACCGATTCCGCCAAAAGTACCCCGCCCCGCCCCCCCTAAATGGGGGTAACGGGGGGTAACTTTGAAATGTCAAATGGGAACATGGGTCGAGTAATACCTCGTTCGAAAGGTCTTGGAAAACTGAGTAACCCTGTACCAAAAGATGTTCCATATTGTGCAACAGTTTCAAAATGGCCGCCATGATATAGTTCGGAAACTCCAGTACCCGTAGTATGAAAACCATGGAAGTTAAATGAATGGAACAAAATTGAAATACGTAAATATCATAGGGCAGATCGAATGATGTAATCCCTGTGATCCCAGTGGCCTCCCTGAAGGGGTCTTGTGGGCTAACTTCAAAATTTCAATGTCCGACCGGACAACGGTTCGGGCATACGCTTGACCTACCCAATGCTGTTTGGAAGGCAGACTTCATGCATAGAGAATTGGTGCACTAAGTTAACGCGGATGGCCACAGTTACATTTTGATTAACTATTAACATTCATGTCATATTGTGAGCTTGAGGGACGAAACGGTGTGTACGTATATCCCCAAAATGCTTTCTGAATAACCAGCACGCATTGCATAAAAGTTTCTCTTTTTTTAGTCACTACAGCATCATCCTTACAAACAAATGTTTCAACCACACCATACCTATTTGTAAGGTTAGCCTTAATTTACGAATTAAAGTAGAGTTCTCGTTTGCACTTTCACTTTACTTTCCACCCCACTCACATACAGAGCGCAGGGAGAGATTATTTTGCAGGACTTGGATTTCTCTCTATACATTATGGCAATTTTACTCTAATATTTTTATCTCTGTTGTATTATTTTCGAACCTTGGAACGCCTCCGTGGTTTTCCTATTTAATTTTCGTCATTTTCATTCATGTCTAACCGTATTCATACTATGGGCACTAGACGTTTTCTTAGACACAGTCACCATGTCTTTGCGATCATTTTGAAAACGGTGTCTCATGTCGAAAATTTTCTTACAGAAGCTGTTTGATATTAATTTGTCTATGTAACGTGATGTTACTCGCTTGAAGCTGCTATTTGAAATTTTCAAGTTGGCCCCGGATACCTTTCAGTTGGCCCTTGGAGTCACCCCGACAACACCTCTCGATGTGCCTTACGTCAGTTAGCTACTCCAGTTTTTCTTTTGTTGATTTATCTCCAATCGCTTTCATACTACGGGTACTAAACCTTTTCTCTGACACGGATACTATGTTTCGGCGGCCTTTTGAGAACACTGCCATTTCACATCAATCGTTTTCTCCTGCAATTTGTTAGATTTTCCTAGATTTATCGAACGAGGTACCACTCGACTCATGTTACTATTTGAAATTTTGAAGTTAGCCCCCAAGACCCCTTTAGGGAGGCCACTGGGATTACAGGAACCACACCGTTCGATATGCCCTATGATATTTACGTATTTCAATTTTGTTCCACTCATTTAACTTCCATGGTTTTCACACTACGGGTACTGGAGTTTCCGAATCATATTATGGCGACCATTTTGAAACTGGTGCACAATATGGAACATCTTTTGGTACAGCGTTACTCAGTTTTCCAAGACCTTTCGAACGAGGTATTACTCGACCCATGTTCCCATTTGACATTTCAAAGTTACCCCCCGTTACCCCCATTTAGGGGGGACGAGGAGGGGTACTTTTCGCGGAATTGGTTTTCCCCCTTAGCAATATATAACATGTACTTGAAACATTTCTTCTATGTTTTATCATTTTTCAGATATTTCGGTGGATTAATTAAAATGGCCCACCCTGTATGTGTAGGTAGTATCAGTTAATTAAGCATTACTTGAATAGACATGTTTCAGAATCCTAAGATACTAACGCAACAATTTTTATAGAGGCAGTTTTGTTACCGGCATATAATTTGAAGTACTCACCAACTATCTCTATAAAAATTGTTGCGGAAGTACCACAGGATTCTGAAGCATGCATTTTTCTGAATAGAACACATATTAGATTCTAAGTAAAGTCTTGACCCAACTACGGTAGGCCCCATAGTTTAGGAGCTATGGACCTTTAAAGTTAATTTTTTTTCACGTTTTTTGGCAGCCTATAACTCCGAAAGGAAGCATTTGTGCACCCAGGTTGGTCTATACTTTTTGTCTTATCTTGGTGTTAGGAATCATCTCACAAACGTTGTCGGTGTTGTTTTGAAACTCTCTCTCTCTCTCTCTCTCTATATATATATATATATATATATATATATATATATATATATATATATATATATATATATATATATATATATACAAATGGTTTAATACTAATACAAGTATTTCAAGATAACTTATTTAAAATGTAATAGTACATATTACTGACATTGTTAGTTTATGACCGTTGTGTGGTGACTTTAAATGATAACTTAGAAACCTGAACCCAATTATACCATATCATTTAATCATAGCATGGCATGCAACTGTTTGTGCAAACTATTATTGGATAATACGGATGTAGGTATATACATCCCCACGTCCTGACATCAGTATATTCTGCTTTTATTAGTTCACAGTAGCTTCTGTTCCTAACATCAGTATAGTCTGCTTTTATTAGTTCACAGTAGCTTCTCTTCCTAACATCAGTATATTCTGCTTTTATTAGTTCACAGTAGCTTCTCTTCCTAACATCAGTATATTCTGCTTTTATTAGTTCACAGTAGCTTCTCTTCCTAACATCAGTATATTCTGCTTTTATTAGTTCACAGTAGCTTCTGTTCCTGACATCAGTATATTCTGCTTTTATTAGTTCACAGTAGCTTCTGTTCCTGACATCAGTATATTCTGCTTTTATTAGTTCACAGTAGCTTCTATTCCTAACATCAGTATATTCTGCTTTTATTAGTGCACAGTAGCTTCTGTTCGTGACATCAGTATATCACAATCGATCGCCTGGTTACTGATTACTATTACTTCCTTTTATTTTTTTCAGAATTGTGCGGTGATCTCTTTCGCTGGTCCCACTCGGCAAGCAATGATAGAATAGAAAATAGAATAATTTTATTATTATTATTATAAAACGAAACTAGCACAACCAAACGCTCTTTGAAAAGTTGGACTCGTGTTCTCTCCTTCACGTCCTAAACTACCTCTCAGTGCCGGCATTGCGGGCCACATGTGAAAAACATCACCAGCAACGGCTATGTCGGAGCTTCCATTGGCACTGAAGTCCTCGTGTGCAAAGGACGCCGACCAGCTCTGCTACTGGAACCGAAAGTTTCTTACATCGAAGTGTTTCAACGACAGTGAAGTGCTGAAGATATCAGTTCTGGACTAGCTGTACTCTGAGGTGGCATATTTTTACACAAAGAGTATACCGAAAGCTTGTGCCACGCTACCAGAAATTTTTGGATGTTTATGATGACTATGTCAAAGAGAAACCAAGGTATGTACTTGTATATCAATCACCATAAATTTCTTGTCCTATCATTGTTTTAAGCATTAAGTTCCAATGTTGGTCGTCCGTTTCTAGCAAAAATTTGAAAATTTACGGGAAAGAAATGGATACTTTGCTCGTTTGTGTACTTGATAATACGTAAGAAGAGCGGAAGTTGTGTTTTTTTCTTTATATGCGGTTATAAACATGGAACTATTTGGCAATTGGAGGGAACTAATTCGCGCAAGGTTACAGCATAGTAGGATTGTGGGAAAGTAACGAGCATTTGTATTGTGAACACGGCTGCAGATGCACAGAGACGCTCCATTAGGTATCCTGATGCAGAGATGAGAAATTACACTCTATTAATTTTAATAAAATGGGTCCAAACTTTCCTAACCCTACCCTACCATACTTATCCCTAAATCACTCTACTCTAACTTACCCTACTCTAAAATACCCTTTCAAAGCGGGCCTAAAAATTTATTATTTTTAAATGTTTGTAGCCGTTATTACGCTTTTTGTGGAAAGCCAGATGAACGATCAACTTGAAAACAAATGTTTTTTATAGAAATGTATCTTCTTTTTTTGACATGTGACTCATATTTTTTTAAGTTCACTTAGCCTGAGTTTTTCAATTATACGAAGAATATTTTTATACTCTAATCCTCTTTTCATTGCAAACAATAATGTACAACAATTAATTTCCTTTAAATCAAAGAAGAAAATAATATAACCAATAGAATTATGAATTTGTGATAACAAGAAGAAAATATTGTTATTTATTCTAATATATTCGGTTGGTCTGAAAGTTAGTTCAGTTTCAATGTAAAAATAAGAAAGTTAATTTTCATCTTTACCAACTGTATTATAGCAAAATCTGTTGACAATTTTGTTCCACTACGTTGTGCCATCTTACAGACAACTTCGTAACTGCATTTTCCTACTTAAAATAAAATAAAATAAAATAAAATAAATAAAAAATCTGTATAAGGAAAGAACTGTTTCAGATGTTCTATTAAACACGATTTTATAATTTTTAAAGCAGTATGAAATTTTTGCAAAGATTAAAATAAACATAACACCTAGAGTTCGATATCTGGTGAATACGGCGAATGAATAAGAAGATCGTATATAACCTTTAAAGCAGTTTTATCTAATTTTATAACGAAACAAGTGGTTTGGTATTGTGCTAATAAAATATCCGGTTATCAGATGTATATTGAGTAATTACGGACGTTTTTCGTCAAATATTACTGTTAGTTGATCTAATTATGGGCAGTACTGGTTACATTAAGCGTTTAATTTTCAGGTAAGGAGTTATAGTAAAATACATTCTTCGAATCCTATATGGGTGAAGACCGGACCAATGTACACACTACTATTATAGCATCCATCCAGTTTCCTATAAGACATTTTAACACATTCGCACCTGCGCTTATGTAATTACATAAATTTCACTGTTCTGGTAGTTTAATGTGTTTTTTTTAATGTAGATATCAGGTAGTAAAAAAAGAAGACATATAGAATTCCTGGTAAATAATTTACGAGTTTAACATAATAAAACATTTATACAGTAGTAAATAGCAAATTTGTAATATCGTAAGCTGAACAACGAAAATGTTACTTAAACCTAGAGATTCTATCTTGTGATATATATATATATATATATATATATATATATATATATATATATATATATATATATATATATATATATATATATATATATGGTCTAGGAATTAATTCGTGCTGGTGGACTAGAGATGGCGCAACGAACGGAGCGTCCCACAGTTCCGTGTATCCACACATGTGTTGCAAACCCCTGTCATCGCGTATCGTTCGTAGTATAGGGCAGTGGATTAAAGCGTCAACAACACCAGTTTGTAGTTAAGTGAACATGGCGCAATTTGTGCCTGATAAAGTGTTTTTGCGGGGTGTCCTGCTGCATTACTTTAACATGCAGAAAAGTGCGACTGAAAGTCATCGTATTTTGGTGGAAGTGTATGGTGACCATGCTCTAGCTGAGCGAACGTGTCAGAAGTGGTTTGCACGGTTTAGAAGTGGTGATTTCGGCTTGGCAGACCAAGAGCGAGCTGGACAGCCAAAAAAATTTCAAGACGAAGAATTGACAGCATTGCTCGAGCAGGATTCGTGTCAAACGCAGGAACAACTTGCAGCAGCATTAGGCGTTGATCAAACAACAGTCTCCAAACGCTTGAAAGCCATGGGAATGATTCAAAAGATGTCACATTGGGTTCCACATGAATTGAAAGACAGAGACGTTGAAAGACGAAAAACCATTTGCGAATTGCTGCTTCAACGACAGAGCAGAAAGGGGTTTCTGCATCGAATTATTACGGGTGATGAGAAGTGGATCCATTACGAGAACCCTAAACGAAAAAAGGCCTGGGTGAAACCAGGTGAACCAGGTCCATCACAACCAAAACGAGATATTCACTGTGCAAAGGTTATGCTGTGCATATGGTGGGATATGAAAGGTGTGGTGTACTATGAGCTGCTGCAACCGGGTGAAACTATGAATGGAGAACGTTATCGACGACAATTAATGCGTTTGAAGCAAGCTCTGGCCAGAACACGACCAGAATGGGAGAACAGACATGATAAACTTATTATCCAACATGATAACGCTCGCTCACATGTCGCAAAACCGGTCAAAACCTATTTAGAAAATGTCGGATGGGAAGTTTTACCCCACCCGCCGTATTCACCAGACGTTGCTCCTTCGGACTACTACTTGTTCGATTGCATGAACAACGATTTGATTGGACAGCGGTTTACTTCTTCAGAAGATATCGAAACATGGGTCTCTGACTGGATCGCTTCCAAGGATGAGGACTTCTTTCGCCACGGAATCCGTACATTGCCTGACAGATGGGCGAAAGTGGTGGCTAGCGATGGACAATATTTTTCTTAAGGTATTTATGTATTTTGTGTTTGTACTACAGCTTCAATGTGTGCGTACCAACCGCACGAATTAATTCCTAGACCAAATATATGGGGTAAAAGTGAACCTGAAAAGGTAGGAGAACGGTAGGTAGAGGGACGGCGTCCTCCCGCGTTCCCCCTCACTTTTACCCCTATATATATATATATATATATATATATATATATTAAAATGCTCGGTTTATATGTTTGTGGCCAATTGTTTTGACAATGATATTTTGCAAACCGCAAGCTCTACAAAGATGCCATTTCCACTGATCGATTGCAAATTTTGTGTAGATTGTTCACTTCTAATTGTATATTTAAAAAAATGACCGTTATTTCTTTATTACATTTTTTAGGGGTGCACTAGAAGTATAGAATTTTTTTAAAAAATTAAAGCATATCCTTCGGGTTATACATTCCAACATTACGTATTTATATACAAGGGTCGTGTACCTCTTAGGCGTTTGTTTCATGGCCAAATGATAGTGGAAAACGAAGGATAACCATTTCTCCAGTCTAAGATGAATTTTTATTGTTTGGAGTGTTTTGCCCAATGAACACTGTATATCACTGACATTATAATTAATTGTGTGTGTAATGTATTGAAAGAAAAGACTGGTGATGCATGAATTAGAAACTCCAACCGGAAGTAGGCTGAAATCTTACGAACGGTGCGAGATATTGAAAAAAGTAAACGCGAAAATCCTCCTTGCCGATTTTTATCAAGACGTAAGGACATGTGTCTGTAAAGGGACATGCACAGATGTGGGGAATAACAAGGAGATTTATGCTCATATGTGAATGATGCGCTGTGTAGAGAGCGTAGGATCAATTAATCTAAATATTAAAATGCTAAAACCACAAACTCTATAGACGTGCCGTTTTCGCTGGTCGATCAAATTTTGTGTAGATTTGTCAGTTCTAACTCAAATGTTCAAAAAACTTGTCTTTGATTTTCTATTCCGCATTTTAAAGGTCCTTTTGTCCTTATTGGTTTAATCTTGCCACTAGAATATTAAGGATGATACACTTGTGAAAGGCAACTAGTAGAGGAGCTAGGTATAGCGGATTTATGAGCATTTCAGGCGCTTTGCTTTAATCTGAAATGAAATGAAATCTTTGAGTTTTACGTCCTACGGTTATGCCGGTTAGGTTAAAGGAGACGGTGATTATGAGAAATGAATGAAATGGTGGAATGAAGAAAGTGGGAGGAAACGGAAGACCCCGAGAAAACCCACGCACACGGTGTTTGTCCATCACAATGTTCACTTGGCGGGAGCAGGGTTTGAACCCGGGACCCCATGCACCAGAGGTGAACGCTCTACCACTGAGCCACCGCGTCCCCCTTGCTTTAATCTGAGTGGCAAAACTTTGCTGATGGTAACCTGACAACTTTGAAGACTTGTGGACCCACAATGAGGCGTACTCGGATATAGAATTATATATATATATAGTGAAAAGCCGGAAGGGAATTCACGTTCAACTTAGAACGGTGCACTGTGCAAACAGTGCATGTTTAGCTAGTATACATAAAATCGTAAGTGACTGTGACTTTGTACCTCTTGAAACACCCGACCGATCTCGGTCAAATCTGTCACATAGGTGAGGTTTGAGGCTGGGATGGCTTTTATTATTTAACTTTGACGGTATAACGTAGGGGACGAGAAGGAAGGAAGGGAGATATTTAAAAAAAGATCGAAAACGAAAGTGATTACGATTGTGATTTAAAAACTCTTGAGCCACATTACCGATCTCGATCAAATTTTCAACATAAATGAGGTTCGGACCTGGGATATTTTGTTATCATTTCAATTTGATGGTGCAACTTAGGGGAAGGAGATATAGTTTTGAAAACGACTGATATTAGTGTGGAATCCATAGTTTTCGGGGTCACTGAGAGGAACAGCGACATTTTCGAAGTTGTTTAAATCCAAATTCAACCCTTTATGTCCAGAATAAAACGTATTCTGCCCGTGCGAAGAACGGGCATTCTGCTAGTATATTAGAAAAATATCGTTATTAATAATAATGAATTTGTGATAATTTAAAGATGCCACAAGAGCTCCTTCGTGCACTGAGAAATACCCGTTCTCCGGACACAGGTATATTGTACAAATATACGGAATCCTCTTACTTACTACACAAAAAAGTACGGAGCATACGTTGTCCATATGCTGCATACGCACTGCACTTAGATATTACATCGTACCGGTGCAGGATGTCTGACATCTAACAGTTTTCCCTATACCACATGCATATACTTGTTACCTTCGTCAGCTATATGTTTTATACGTCCATCTGTATGTTAGATTGCGACCTCCTATATTGTTTCATACGGAAAGTACGTATAGATGGAACACTTTTGTCAAAGAGTTATCGTCTGAAATAACGGACGAAAGTAAGTCTGTGTTATCCGTTAAGATATTAACGCATTCACCTGAGACAATTGCTCTAGTTATCTATTGCGAAAAAAATCCAAAAATTCACTTTTGTTCTAGTGTTATCATGTAAAGTAACGGATAAAGGTAAGTCACCATTACGCACTAAAAATATTAAAGAACTGACTCAATTAATGAACTAAATTTAGATAATTTTTCTAGCTATTTGTCGCAAGGAGTAGATAAACAAAAATTCGTTTTCGTTCATGAGTTATCGCCTGGAATAACGGACGAATATAAGTCTCTGTTACAGGTTAAGGTATTAACGAATTCACAGGAGACAATAGCTAACGGACGGAAGTAAGTCATCTTTAGACGTTAAGAGGTTAACAAATTGACTCTATTAACGAACTCGGCTGAAATAGTAACTCCGGCTATCCGTTGCAAAATAAATAAACAAATAAATATGTTTGCTTTCCTCCACGAGTTATCGCACGGAAAGTATTATAAAACATGCGTTTTCAGTTATACGTCTGGCTGTACATTAAATCCAAAAACTACAGGAATTACACATGTAACCCACCTTTTTAATTACGTCACCTACATTTTTTTCTCAGTGTGGCTAAGTGGTTAGAGTACGCGCCTTTGGCATGGGAGATCCGGCTTCGATTCCCGGCGGGAGTTCATGTGTTTTGGATTCCACATTAATCAGTATACCCTCGCTGCCGAAAGGAACGGTAAACTCAAAATCAACTCAACATATCAAAGATGCCACAAATACTTTACAATTGTATATTTTGTATTAATTTAAGAAAAAAATTACAAACCATTTATAATGATAAATATGTTTATATATATTAAGATGTTTCTTGAAAATTTTAAAACATAATATGGCAGATTATTGTATGACAAGGTGTGTGATCTTTCCCCAAAATAATAAACCAATGTTATATAATCTAAATATCCTTACAAGTAGGGAATAAATGATGAAACGCAAACATTAAAAAATAATAACGACCCAAACTAATGTTGCAAAGCAAAATACATGTCTTATAATTAATTCACATACTCATGATTCTACGCATTGAGAGCCTAATAGGACGACGAATCATATTTATGGTAAAAGAAAGAAAAAATAATAATAATAGCAGATGTTTATGCTGAGGTACATTGGCTTAATTTCATAAAGTATCATGTCGACCTAACGAACATATTATTTCAGCTCTAGTTCATGTCATCGACCATCTAAGCCTTCTTCGTAGTAAACAGGTATCATCAGTCAGGATATTATGAAATGCTTTAGGGTGTGTTCTTATATATGCATCTGTTTATCTGAAGGGACGGGAGAATGGGGAGTTCGTATGGAACAAGTTTACAAGACAGAAGAATATCTTCTGGAGAATTAGTGATTAATTATTAAGATCATAAGGGTGGATTCTTCTCTTATTCTCAATGCGCGCTTTTCATTTTTGCTTCCGGGTGCATACAAACTACCACATGATCATCTAAATCCAGTGTTACCATACGACATCTTTTCATTAGGACATGACATACCTTCTTTTCCGCAGTGAAATTAGGACTGACTCAATTAATGAACTCAATTTTGATAATTGTTCTAGCTATTTGTCGCAAGGAGTAGATAAACAAAAATTCGTTTTCGTTCATGAGTTATCGCCTGGAATAACGGACGAATATAAGTCTCTGTGACAGGTTAAGGTATTAACGGATTCACAGGAGACAATTGCTAACGGACGGAAGTAAGTCATCTTTAGACGTTAAGAGTTTAACAAATTGACTCAATTAACGAACTCGGCTGAAATAGTCACTCTACCACTGTTCTTCGTGAAAATTCCAACACCAAGAAGGAACGAATGAAAT
Source organism: Thermobia domestica (assembly GCF_964235325.1). Taxonomy (NCBI): domain Eukaryota; kingdom Metazoa; phylum Arthropoda; class Insecta; order Zygentoma; family Lepismatidae; genus Thermobia; species Thermobia domestica. The sequence continues at coordinate 365,142,872 of NC_137454.1, forward strand.
CCCTCGAAACAGATTTGATTTGATTTTTGAGTTTAGTAGCCCTTTCAGCAGCGAGACTATTTGAGACGTGGGCCTGCAGCTTAACATGGGATCTGAATCACATGAACTCGTGCCGGGAATCGAACAGGGGTCTCACACGCCAAAGGCGTACACGTTAACCGTTTGGCTACAGGAGAGCTCTGCCTCGAAACTAAATATGAAATGAAATGTTTCAGTGTTATGTCCCACGGTTATGCCGGCTAGGCTAAAGGAGACGGTGATAATGAGAAAGGAATGCAATAGTGTAATGAATGAATAAAGTGGAAGAAAACGGCAGAATCCCGAGAAAACTCACGCACAATGAGTTTGTCCACCACAAAGTCCACTGTGATTGGCCATACACCAGACGTAAACACTCTACCACCGAGCCACCGCGGCCTCCTGCCTCGAAACCAATTAGCACGGTAGGGTGCGACACACAAATGATAACAAATATTACTTGTGTCACGTGTACACCACGTGAAGAAATTTGGTATATGTAGCGTGATATTTTTGCAATTAATATTGAAACCGGAGGTGGTAGTAATTTTATTCAACTTCCGGTTCTAAAAGAGAGATTACGGCGGGGCTGGAATATATTCGCTTGGAACTCTTAATTTATTGCAGGAAAACACTTCTCGGTATCTGTTAGCTTTTTTACTCTATTTTGAACAATATTGAACCGGAAGTGACTGATTTATGTCACTTCCGGTTTGAATACAGGGCCAAGAGAGGATTGTATATATATATATATATATATATATATATATATATATATATATATATATCCTTAGATTGTATATATATATCCTTAGATTTCAAAAAATAGATTCCTAAATAAATTCCAAAAAATCCGCTTCGCGCTGTCTCTTATGGGTTTTCTGCTCTATGTAGAGCCGTATTGAAGCCGGAAGTTGTAGTAGATTTTACCACATCCGGTTTTAGTATTGAAACAAGGAAGGAAATTAAATGTATTATTGGGATGCTTAATCGACCGCAAAGACTGTTTCTCTCTATCTATGTGCCTTTTTCACCCTACAGCATTTTCAGTTAAAACCGTAAATGGTTGTTTTTCTGTTACTTCCAGTTTATACAGAGAGATTAGATTGGAAATACAACGTTTTCTAAAGACGCTTAATTAATTGCAGAAAACCACTTGTCACTATCTATTTTAGTTTTTACTAAATGGCGATCGATATTAAACCGGAAGTGGCTGATTTTTGCCTCTTCCGGTTTGGATATGGGTTCAAAAGGAGAAGTTAATATCTATTCTTAGAATGCTACATCAAATTCACACACAAAAACAACTCTTCTCACCGTCATTTATTGTTTCTGCTTTATGTAGCGCCTTAGTGAAACTGGATCGAAACAGGGATCCCTCGCTGCAGGGGTAAGTGCTCAAGAACTGAGCCACCGTGTCCGTGCCCCTTAAGAATTCCTGGTATAACAAAATACTTTCCCTAATTAATATTATTGGCTGTTATTTTAAAAGTAATCATTTTTATTTTAATATATAGGCCCTATAAGTTGTGTTCTGCTTTTACATTTTACTCTTTATAGGGTGTTACATAAAAAACACAACTTTTGAAGTGGCAGCAGTTTCTCATCTAGTAAGTTAGTAACACTGAACGTTGGTAACACGTCACCGAATAACGCATGATCGTCATTTGTTTTGTGCACGGGTAGAAATGCAGCGCTTCACAACTGAACAGCGTGTTGTCATATTGAAAACTTATTATCAAATGTGGTGAATGTTGCGCAGAGTCTGTTTGCAAACTCCGTGGGACTGGTATGCTGTTCTGCGCTCCGTGAGTATTAAGAGTCTTCATCCCGGCGAAATTAAAATACCGCTAATTTTACATTAATTATGTGATATCTTCAAATAGATAGTAGATGATCGAAATGTGGAACATGAGCGCCCTAGACAATATTAATTTACATAAGAAACCGTTATCACGACTCACTTATCTGCTTTCGATTTCGAGCCATTTTGAAAATCGGCATTTATTTTCGCGTTTCTAAACAGCTGAAAACGGAAAGCCACTAGGTGACTTGTGATAACGGTACCTCACGCAAAATAATATTGTCTAGGGCGCTCTTGTTCCATATTTCAATTATCTTATATCTATTTGAAAATATCACATAATTACTGTAAAATTAGCGGTATTTTAATTTCGCTGGGATGAAGACTCTTAACCACAAAGGCAACAAATGAAAATCGTGTGAGCTTCAGTGCTGCCAACCTCTAACTAGAACAGAAATGGCGGGCATTTCAAAAAAGTTGCGATCTTTTCATGGGACACTATCTATTTAACAACTAGCAAATAGTCCCTATATGTTAGTGTGGGCAATATTTTGCTTTCTCCCTTCTGTGTCTTTCATATAGAATTTGTTTACAGTTGAAGTCTAGTATGAAATTCAAACATCTCGTGTGGACTTCCTAGCGACCACTCCAACCCTTTTCCTTCCTCTCTAGGTCAAGTACCAAGAAAAGAGGGAACACGTATTTAATTATTTTAAATGAAAAGTCTAAACATAAAACTCATGTCTCTAACTTTCAGATTCATAACTCTCATGATAGCAATTGTAAAATCAATCCTTTTCCCTTCCAACCCCTTTTCTTCCCTTCAAGGTCAAAGATAAAAAAAATACCCTTAAACACGAATCTTAATCATTTTAAAAAGGAAGTTCATATACCGAAATTCATGACTCTAATCCTAAAATATTCCAAGACACTGATATTTAAATATGATCTTTACCACTCCTATTCTTCCTCACTTCCTCATCAAATTTTCAAAAAATCCTTCCTTAGTGGTACCTAACATCCCAAATTCAAATTGCACTATGCAGATCTGATAATGGTTTGTCCTGGGTGATGATCACTTAGACAGTTATTCATGATTTCTCCTTTTATATAGAGATGGAATCTTGACTACACGTTTGTAAATACTTGTTTTATAAGCGGGGACAACTAAGCCGGTAAATTAAGTGTAGGATGGCCAGCTCAGAAGCTAGAAGTATTGAGTACACAAAAACTGTGTAATTGCGGCTTCGTTAGTTAGGATAGTCACTTGCAGACGTCAATTAATATTTCTCCGACATATGGTGCTCTAACGCTCTATATGTGAAGGAGAGTACTATCTTAACAGTAAATTGCTCTAATTATTATCACGTAATTGGGACTCTTAATACATCGTAGTGTTAGTATATGCGTAGTGTTAGTATTCGGAAGATAATTCTTGAGTCAATCCGTTTACTACTTGATGTGTAACGGCGAAGTATGTCTATTCGTTAGTCCATGCGATAACGCTTGGAGGAAAGCAAACTTTTATTTATTTACTGTATTTATTTATTTATTTTGCAACGGATAGCTAGAGTGTTTATTTCAGTCCAGTTCGTTAATGGAGTCAATTTGTTAATCCCTTAACGGCTAAAGATGACTTACTTCCGTCCGTTAGCAATTGTCTCCGGTGAATCCGTTAATATCTTAACCTATAACAGAGACATACTCGACCTTTATTCCAGACGATAACTCACGAACATAGATTTTTGTATATTCTACTCCTTGCAACAAATAACAAGAACAATTATCTAAACTGAGTTCATTAATTGGGTCAGTTCTTTAAGATTTGTAGTGCGTAACGGTGACTTACCTCCATCCGTTACTTCACATGATAACACTAGAACAAAAGTGAATGTTTTATTTATTTTTTTCGCAATAGATAACTACAGCAATTATATCGGGTGAATGTCTTAATATCTTTAACGAATAACACAAAAGAGAATTTTTGAATCCTGTTTCTTGCAACAGATGGCTACAATAATTATCTAAATTAAGTTCATTAACGGAATGAGTTTGTTAATATTTTTAGCACGTAACGGTGACTTACATCCATTGGTTACTTTACAAGACAACTCTTGAACAAAAGCGATTTTTTGAGTTTTCTTTTTCGCAATAGATAGCTGAAGCATTTATTTCAACAGAGTTCATTAATGGAGTTAATTCATTAATACCTTAGTGCATAAAGGTGACTTACCTCCATCCGTTACTTTACATGATAACTCTTAAACAAGAGCGATTTTTTGAATTGATTTTCTTTTTCGCAATAGATAACTAGACCAAATGTTTGGAATGAATCCGTTAATATCTTTAACAGAGACTTAGTTCGTCTGTTATTCTAGACGATAACTCTTGAACGTAAGCGAATTTTTGAATTCTGTTTCTTGCAACAGATAACTAGAGCAATTATCTCATTTAAGTTCAATAACGAAGTCAATTCATTAATATCTTAGTGCATAAATGTGACTTATCTCCATCCGTTACTTCACATAATAACTCTTGTAAGAAAGCGATTTTTTGAATTGGTTTTCTTTTACGCAATAGATAGCTAAAGCAAATATGTCTGGTGAATCCGTTAATATCTTAACGGATAACCGAGACTTACGTTCGTCCGTTATTTCAGACGATAACTCTTGAACAAAAGCGAATTTTTGAATTCTATTTCTTGCAACAGATAGCTAAGGTAATTAGCTTAATTGAGTTCATTAATAGAGTCAATTCGTTAATATATTTTAGTGCGTAACGGTGACATACGTCCATCCGTTACTTCACGTGATAACTCTTATACCAAAGCGATTTTTGAGTTGTTTTTTTCTTTTTGCAATAGATAGCTAGAGCTAATAATCTTAACGGATAACAGAGACTTACGTTCGCTCGTTATTTCTAACGATAACTCTTGAACGATGGGGAAGTTTGGAATTCCGTATTTTACAATAGATAGCTGGAGTTTTTATAACGGCCGAGTTCGTTACTAGAATCAATCTGTTCAGTGGCGGATCCAGGGTATGATCAAGGAAGGGGATAAACCATAGTATGCCACTTTATCCAGTGTAAAGCAGGATTGAAGCCCATTTTATTCACTGTATACCAGAGTGCCATATCTAATTTTCTACTATTGACAGTCAAGTCAGACAGATTTGAGTTTAGCGTTACGTTCAGCAGCAAGCCTATATGAGATTAGACCTACAGCTTATAGTGGAATCCGGGTGACACAGTGGCTCTATGCTAAAGCGCTTACCTCTGGTGTGTGCAATTCCTGGTTCGATCCCCGGCCAAGTTCCGGATACTCTCGTTTCCTCCTACATTCGCATTCCACCAATTCTTCCATTATCACTCACGTCCTAATCATCCCTGTCCCTTAGCCTAGAAGGGATAATCGTGGGATACTGAACTGAAATATTTTATTTCATTTCGTTTTTAACGTGGAATCCGAACCGCATGAGCAGTCTGGATTTACGTATAAGCTAAACAAGCTTTAGCTTAGAGTCTCATTCCCTTGGGGACAAATAAAAAAAAGAAAAAGAAAAAGAAAAAGAAAAAAGCTGGCTGTAATGTAATTTCAAAATAATAATAAAAAAACAAATACGGTTAAAAGCACATACAACAATAGTGTTTTGTATTATGAATGGGACTCCTGTTTTCCAGCTTGCTTTGTAATTGGAGCTTGTTTCTCAGCCCTGCTTGTGATGGGATGGGGTCCCAGTGACCCGGTCTCGCATGTGATTGAGTCGTTTCCCAGCCCCGCTTGTAATGGGGTCCCATTAAATCAGTCCTGCTTGTAATAAGGGCCTCATCTTCAATAGCTTAGGGCCCCATCAGACCTACTGCGTATGAGCTTTCCCCGGGATATATTCTGTTGAATCGTGGGCCGCGGTGGCTCAGTGGTAGAGCGTTCACCTCTGGTGCTTGGGGTCCCAGGTTCAATCCCAGCCGCCGTTAAGTGAACTTAGTGGTGGACAAACACCGTGTGCGTGGGTTTTCTCGGGGTTCTCGTGTTTCCTTCCACTTTCTTCATTCCACCATTTCATGCATTACTCATCATCACCGTCTCCTTTAGCCTAACCGGCATAAGCGTGGGACGTAAAACTCCCACAGATATCTTCCAGTGATTGACATCTACTGGACGAATTCGAAACTTCTTGTGTATGATTTTTTTTTCCTTTTTGTTACTATATTCCAGAGTTTATTTTACTTGGTAACACATGGAAACCCTGAATGAACCAAGTAATCAAAGAGAATAAGAAATGTGAGACGAAGAGCAATGGCTGACATGTAGAAAAGAACGTAGAAGAAAAATTGTGAAAAGGTGAAAAGGGGACATTAGTTTGTTTGTATTGTATGCACAGAATGCCGAAGGATATAAACGAAAAAAAAAAAAAAAAGTACGGACGGTATGATGAAACGGTACGCTAAAGGCTATATGCACATCCGTGGTATCCCGATCATTTCATCTGCCTCCACCTAGTTGGTTAGTTTTTCATTCTTGACGAACGACATGACGAATTTTGCGTGTCGAATAGAAAGGCTTTTAAAGATCAGTTTCTCCTTTGACATTCTTTCTATTATAAGTATTGCTATCAGTTGTACAGGTATTAGATTTGGGTATAGCCTTTGGCCACTTTGCTAGTATGCAACAGAATAATATTTTCCGCATAGTTTTTCAGTGATATTTGCTCAAGTTTTTTTTTTTTTTTTTTCCTTTCCCATACTTTGAGGACTTTTATTTGAAGATGGACTGTCTTGTCTTTCAGTAAAGAGAAAGAAAAGAAAAAAAGACGCATAACAGAATGGTTGTGTACAATGATCTTGGGTAACCTCGCAGTAAATATACTATCAGCAAAAAAGAAAAAAAAAAGGATTAAGAACCAACCACAAGTATCTTCCTGACTGGAGGGTGTTCGCCTATACATTCTTTGACGGTCTTTCAAAAATACTTTTTTTTTTTTTTTTTAAATACATGTGTTAACAGTGGCTTCCACATTGACGATATTCTTCATAAGAAGAACCAATTGTATCATTTTCTCTAATCTTGTTTAGATACGATTTTTTGGTCCCTTCTTTTCGTACAACCTTAAGGTACTACCGAGACTTTTATTTTGGGGAGATTTTGTGGTATTATTGTTTAAAAGTTTACCTCAGAAACACCTCTAGGTATGTTTTTCTTTTCTTTTCTTTTTTTTTTTTTTTTGTGCATCTAAAATCAGTGAAGAAATATGCGAAGTTTTCTTTACATGTAGATATACGTATACACCTCTCTCTCTCTCTCTCTCTCTCTCTCTCTCTCTCTCTCTCTATATATATATATATATATATATATATATATATATATATATATATATATATATATATATATATATATATATATATATGCTTTTTAAAGTATTTTCTCAACCAGGTGGATAAAAACGCATCTCATCCATTCTCATGGCTTTCGAAACTGTATAACTTGCTACTTATCGTTGCTTTAATGCATGGCTTCGTTTTATTTCTCCCCAGGATTCGGGGTAACCAAGAAGTTCTAGAAATACAAAGGTTGCATAAGGAAATTCACACACTAAGATGAAGAGGTTAAAGCGAAAGGAGGTGGATCTCCGGGGGGTTGAAGATTTAACCTGGAAGTCTACCCTTTCCTTCACAACTTGCAGAAGCCCCAAAGCACAATTTCGGTTTGCTTTTCGCCTTTACCAGCTTTCTCTCTCTCTTCCATTTTCTCTAATTGAAACATTCCTTTTCGTATGGACTCGTTCCCCGTGGTTAGAATAATTCCAAAAACTTCCCTCCCACCTGCACCAACACCAACAGCTGGGGGTCATAGTCTTTTGCTATTACCTCTCTGTTCTTCCGGTGTATCTAGCGCGTTCTGTTCCTCTCCACAAAATTTGACTATCAAAGTGGCAGTGGTTTTAGCCGCGTCCTCCCGGGTGTGAGAAGAGATGAGAAGGAGCCTCTGCCCCCCCCTCCTTCTTCTGCTTTCGCCACGTATATCTACTTTGAGGCTCTAGTTACGTCTCACTGATAATTAGGCAGCACAAGTGTAACATTTTCCCACAGAATTTCTACTACCTGCCTTTTACTCTACACACTCTAAACTCACAGAAAAAAAAAATGCTTCACTACTCTTCTGGATATCTGGGTAATATTCGTAGAGTAATGTTGTCTGTAAGTTTGGTAATACATATTTGTGTATGCCTTTTGATTTTGGGATCTAAAATAAGCCCACTTATTCCGAATGCTCTTTCGTAATCCAGCTTTGTCATTTCACTGAGAGCATGTTTGAATCAAGCTTTCTGAGTTTCTCTATAGTTTTGCACTAGAGGAAGCACCAATTTAACCTTAATTGCTTACTGAGAACTGGAACTTTTTTTTTGTCCCCTCAGTAAACCACATCCAACTGTAGCTATGATAGCCGACTATGTCAGTCCGTTAGAAACGCTACTTCGTTATAGTAAGCAGTAAAACTAATAGATGTCACTGACTCTGCTATTTGTAAGCCTAATGCCAACAGATGTCACTACTATGCAGGAAATTTGCAGATTTAAAGCCATTCTCAAGATTTAATTGCAACCTGAAAATTGCATTGTTTCAGTTTCAAAATAGGATCACCTAAAGTGTATAGCAGGTTGATGCTCTTTTAATGGTTTATGCTGCTTTTACATACAAAAGCTGATTGACACTGGTTCATTAGTAGATTGAAATGTATATATATGGTGGAATGACTGAAAAGTTCTTTAGGTTTACCCAACAAAGATTGTCACTATTCCAAATGTTTATGGTTATTTTTCGACATAGTCCCCTTTCAGGGCCACACACTTTTTCCACCGGTGCTGCAAGACCATTATACCCTCCTTGTAGAACTTTCTTTCCTGTATGTCAAAAAAGCTCTCCACCGCAGCCATGACGTCATCATTTGATGGGAAGTGGGTACCTGCTAAATGTTTTTTAAAGTTAGGGAAAAGATGAGAGTCTGAGGGAGTCAAATCAGGGGAATAAGGTGGATGTCGAGCCAGCTCGAAGCCATAAAACTCGATAGCAGACATCGCAATGTTGGATGTGTGCGCGGGTACATTGTCCTGATGAAAGAGGACACGTTCTGTCAACATTCGTGGGCGTTTTAATTCGATTGTATCACGCTTCAGTTGAGCAGAATATGCTCCGTTCACTGTTTCACCTTTCATAATGCCCCGCGAATCCCAAAAAACAGAGACCATCATCTTTCCAGCTGATGGGACTGATTTGAACTTCTTGGGGGTGGAGAGGAGAGGTGTTTCCACTGTTTCGATTGAACCTTGGACTCTGGCTGTAATTGGTGAACCCATGCTTCGTCCATTGTCACAAAACGTTTGAGAAATGTCACAGGATCTTTTTCAAAAAGGGTCAATTTTTCGGTGGAAATGACGTGTCTCTGTCGTTTGTTTTCTTTTGTCAATATTCTTGGAACCTATCGACCTAAAACCTTGTGCATGTCCAGTACATCTCTTATTATGTGTCCAAACACGTTCTTGAGATATACCCACTCTCTCAGCAATGTAGCGTTCTGTTACACGCCTATCTGCCATAATGGCATCTTGAATTGCAGTGATGGTTTCCTCGGTACTGGCCATGATTGATCTTCCACTACGAGGGGTATCTTGGACAGAGGTGTTTCCCCGCTTGAATTCCGCCATTCACTTTTTAACAGTAGAATACGAAGGGACATCCTCTTCTAATATTTCCGTCATGGTTATTGTGGATCTCCTGTGTACTCATGGCCTTTTTCAGCAGATACTGAATGACCGTACGTTTGTTCCTTTATCCATTTTTCAAAATGTTGTCACCTTGGCAACTTTAATCTTCAATATCTGAAGCAAACAAAAATATGTTATTGTGAAATTTGGTATATAAGCCAGCAAAACAATATACTGTACTATTAGTTTCTAAAAGGATATTTGGCTAGGATAAGTATTTCATGGGTAAGCCCAGACCCACAGTTGTGCCCAGTGGCGTATTTAGGGGATCTTCCGGGCTTAAGTCCCCCCCCCTAAGTCCTACTTACTATAGTAAAGTATACGAAATATCTTGCAGAATTTTCACATTTTCAGGCAAAGCCCCACCATCCCGAAACAAACTCGTAAATACGCCACTGCCCACAGTTGTGCTACTTAGGCAACAGAAGACGGATGATTAATGAAAAATGAATTAATATTATTAAAGGATTGATTAATTGAAACCGTGGAAAGTAGAGGACATTGAGAAAAACCCACAGAAACGATGTTGTCCACAACAGACCCGCTGGGATCGAGCCAGATATCTCTTCCTACCAGATGTGAGGAAGTCTTTTTCTTTTCTTTTCTTTTCTTCTTTTTAATGGATTCAACTTTCCAGAGAAAGGCTCTATCTACGTACACATTCCTTTTTGAAAACAGACTTAGTGCAATCCTAGTTTCAATATTGAATCTTGGTAGTTCAAAAGCCATTAAGAGATTGTGAATTATGTTTTTCTTATGGATTTCTTAGGTTCAAGTTCCTCCTTTATTCCTATACTAGCAGAATATCCGTTCTTCCTATACTAGCAGAATACCCGTTCTTCCTATACTAGCAGAATACCCGTTCTTCCTATACTAGCAGAATACCCGTTCTTCCTATACTAGCAGAATACCCGTTCTTCCTATACTAAAAGAATATCCGTTCTTCCTATACTAGCAGAATACCCGTTTTTCCTATACTAGCAGAATACCCGTTCTTCCTATACTAGCAGAATACCCGTTCTTCCTATACTAGCAGAATACCCGTTCTTCCTATACTAGCAGAATACCCGTTCTTCCTATACTAGCAGAATACCCGTTCTTCCTATACTAGCAGAATACTCGTTCTTCCTATACTAGCAGAATACTCGTTCTTCCTATACTAGCAGAATACCCGTTCTTCCTATACTAGCAGAATACCCGCTCTTCCTATACTAGCAGAATACCCGTTCTTCCTATACTAGCAGAATACCCGTTTTTCCTATACTAGCAGAATACCCGTTCTTCCTATACTAGCAGAATACCCGTTCTTCCTATACTAGCAGAATACCCGTTCTTCCTAGACAGCAGAATACCTATTCTTCCTATACTAGCAGAATACGGGGAGAAAACCTTTCATTTTCGACATAGACCCCTAAAGTGCTATTGGGGGCTGAATTTGGATTTAAATATTATCCGAAGAGTCGCCATTTGCCTCAGCGACTCTGAAAACTTTGCATTCGACACTAATATCCGTCAGTTTCGAATATATATACATATATATCCACCTCCCGCAAAATTTCGGGGTTGAATTTGAATTTAAACAGCATCGGAAGTGTCACTGTTCATCTCAGCGACCACAAAAACTATGGATTCGGCACTAACATCGGTCATTTACCATCATGTTCCCTATGTTCCCTATGTTGCACCGACAAAGTGAAGTGATAAAGAAAAGTTGTCTAATAGAGGACATTACAGAATGGTGATTTTGAATGTCCTGTATGTTACAAAATATCTTTACGGAAAAGAAGGTTCTTATTTTTCGTTTCCTTTCTTTCTTTCTTTCTTCTCTCTCTCTCTCTCTCTCTCTCTCTCTTTTTTTTTTTTTTTGAGTAGATGCTGCGTTCTATTTCTATAATGTCTATGCTTTCTACAAGAGTAAACTAGTTACACAAGAAAAATGAAAGGTAAAAGAAATATAATTAGGCGCTTGAATTAGTTCTCACAAACGGCTCAGTAATGGTGCTATTTCAACAAAGATAAAGAGCTCCCTCTTGGATAAGCAGTTATCGTACGCGCTTTTGGTGTAAGAAACATGGGTTCGATTCCCGACGGGAGCGCATGTAGTTTGGATTCCACGTTAAGGTGTAGGTCCACGTCTCATATGGTCTCGCTGTTGCAAGCGACGGTAAACTGAAAATCAAAATCAACATAGCTGAACGTGATACTAGACGAATGTAAATATATACGAGGGTTTTAATATCAGTGAGTGATCTTAGATTTGAGTCAGAAAGAACATAATTATTTATTGTCTTGAAAGTGTCGGGTTTTGTACCTCTCACCCCGAAAAATTAAGTATTTTTTGGGAACTTGCTTTTCTGTTTCCGTCAGACACGTAGCCAGCCCAAAAATGTACGGGGGGGGGACCGGTAGAAGTTAGGGGGGGCGACCCAACCATATTATAGTTCATCACCATAATATAGTTCATTTGCAAGCCTACCGTGAAAATTTTAGGTGGGCAGTGAAAATTTAGGGGGGCGGCCCACCCTAGCCCTCCCGTGGATACAGGCCTGGTTTCCGTGTTAAGAAATCTGCTGCGGAAAGTCATAGTCTGCTAGTGGAGGCGTATGGGGAGCATGTTCTACCTGAAATTGGCGGAGATTGGTTCAGATGCTTCAAATACAACGATTTTGACATGTGTAACAAAGAGCGCCATGGTCAGGCAAAAATATTTGAAGACGGATAATTATAGAGATTAATGGAAGAGTATTTTTTTCAGACGCTTAAAGACTTGTCTGAAACACTAAATGTTGATGCGTGAACTATTAGCAAACGTTTAAAATGCAATTGACAGGCACGTAGCCAGGATTTCGTAATGGAAGGTCCGTGACATCACAGCAGAGGCTCGATTAATCTAAACTGTTTTACTGGCACCATATATTGGTTTGTTAGGACAATAAAATGAGGATATGTTAATAAGTATTATAATAACAAACTAGGAAGAAACCTCGAGTAAAAGAATATAAAAAGTATTGATTTTTTTTAACAATATCTATGTTCCTTCCTCTGTTCATTCATTCAAATATAACGATTTTCCTTTCATTATGAAAATATAATAGGTGATTAGTTTTCGATACCTGAGTACTATTATTAGTAATGATATGAAATGTGAACGTAAAATAAAGCAAGGATATGAATGGAGGAGGAAAAAAAATACTGTTTTCAGGGACCTTGAACAAAGAGTTCAGAAAGAGACTCACAAAATGCTTCGTGTGGAGTATTGTATTGTATGCATCAGAACCATGGACATTACGGAAAAATGATTAAAAACAACTGGAAGCTTTCAAATGTAGGTGTGGAGAAGAACGGAGCGAATTATCTGGGTCGAGAGGAAAACGAAAACCAGAGGGTCTTAGAAATGGTGGGGAAGAAAAGAACAATTTTAGCAATTAAGAGTCTTCATCCCGGCGAAATTAAAATACCGCTAATTTTACAGTAATTATGTGGTATCTTCAAATAGATAAAAGATAAATGAAATATGGAACAAGAGCGCCCTAGGCAATATTATTTTGCGTGAGGTACCGTTATCACAAGTCACCTAGTGGCTTTCCGTTTTCAGCTGTTTAGAAACGCGAAAATAAATGCCGATTTTCAAAACGGCTCGAAATCGAAAGCAGATAAGTGAGTCGTGATAACGGTTTCTCATGTAAAATAATATTGTCTAGGGCGCTCTTGTTCCACATTTCGATTATCTTTTATCTATTTGAAGATATCACATAATTACCGTAAATTTAGCGGTATTTTAATTTCGCCGTGATGAAGACTCTTAATAAGAAGTGGAAGAGAAATTATTTGGGACATTGGCTAAGAAGGAACTGTATCACTATGGACGTGCTAGAGGATATGGTAGCAGGAAAGAGAGGGAGGGGCGAAGGAAATTACAATTAATGGACAATATCAAAACGGAAGAGATTAGCGGAAGACAATGGAACATGGAAGCTTCTCAGTTGCAGCAAGTGAACTTCCAATAATGACAGAATACATATGATGATGATGACTTATTTACAACTATTATAAAAAGTACACATCTAGTATATAATGCCTTGTAAAATATTTTACAGTATCTGTGTTCCTTTCTCTGCTGAATCAAATGTTAACAGAACTTTCTTTCCACATAACTTTTTGTTTTTTTAAAAATTATTATTTCGCCAACTACTGTTTGTTCCAAATGACAAGTTAAAGGAGCTGTAGAAAACTGTTTCTGAAATAACATGTTTGATACTGCAGAAAAGTGATGACGAAAAATTATGATTAAAAAATGTCCACATTATTAGAGAACAGTACTGTTTTCGAAGGCTTGAAATTTCCCTGACTAGTAGCAGAAATTCTTAGAATTTCGTAATTTTTATAGAAATTTCAAATTCCCTGACATTTGCAGGATATCCTGCTCAATTCGCCACCATGTATTGCAAGTAATTCGGTTATTCGGTTATGTATTCCTCATAAGGCTAGAGTAGAGAGGTAACAAGAAGGGCATATGCCGACAACGCTGTGGTCAAGTTTGCGTATCATGAACTACTGCTTACTTGTCATTTGCAACAGATAGTAAAACACACGTCAATAACTTTCTTCATTCTATCTCCAACAAATATTTAAAAAGAGGCCGCGGTGGCTCAGTGGTAGAGCGTTTACCTCTTGTGCTTCGGGTCTCGGGTTCGATCCCAGCCCCCGCCAGGTAAACTTTGTGGTGGACAAACACCGTGTGCGTGGGTTTCCTCGGGGTTCTCCCGTTTCTTTCCACTTTTTTTTTCATTCCACCATATCATTCATTACTCATTACCGTCTCCTCTGGCATAGCTGAGGAACGTAAAACTCAAAGATTTCATTTCATTTCAAATATTTACTTCATATTTATTTCATTTCATATTAACTTTCTTTCCCCTCTAAGAAAGAGTAACCAAACTTTTGCTGGAGCTTTTGATTTTTAACGCTGATTCTTCTTTTTATCATTTCTTTTTGTTTCATCCTTTCTTAATTTTTTTCATTTCTGGTTTCGAGGGGGAGTCCGAAATCCCCAGATCCCCCTTGGCTACGTACTTGGCAATTGGAATGATCTAGATGTTAGAAGACTATGTACCTCACGAACTGACTGAAACATACGTCATGAAACGTTTAACCATTTGCGAAGTGCTGCTACAAAGGCAAAAATGAAAGGCGTTTTGCGTCGAATTGTGACTGGGATGAAAAGTTGATTCGTTACGATAATCCTAAGCACAGAAAATCACGGATGCTTTCCGGCGAACCACCAACATCAACGCCCCCACAAGATCCATGGAAGAAAGTCATGCGATGCGTTTGGTGAGATGAAGTCAGTGTAGTCGGTTTATGAGCTGCTGCAACCGGGTCAAATGGTTAGTGCTGAACGCTACCAAACACAATTTTACTTAATTTAAATCGAGCACTCAAAGAAAACCACCCGTAACATGTCAACAAAAATTACGGAATTATTGTTCTCTGTGACAATGTCAGACCACATATTCCAAATCTGATGAAGAAAACCTTGAAGGCACTTCAATGGTATATCTTACTCCACTCGCCTTATTCACTAGACATCGGTCCTTCAGATCACCATTTGTTTCGGTCGATGCAGCATGGACTATTTGACCAACGCTTCAGATCTTATGAAGTTATCAAATAATTGCTCGATATGTGGATGGCCCCACAGAATCTGATTTTTTTCTTTTCTTTTTTTTTCTTTTTTTTTTTTTTGAATCGCAGAATCCATGAGTTACACTAAAAGTAGGAAAAGGCCGTAGCTTCCTAAGGGCAATATTTTCAATAAATTTTAATGTGCCGTTCTTTTGAAATAAACATGAGTTATTTTTGTTGCAAAAAACAACGAGAATTAATTCAAGAATCTAACAGAAACAACATTTCTAGGAAATTTTGTATTTACATCTATTTCACTGAGTGCATAGAAGTACAATGTGCCTTTTCTTTTTTAATTATTACATTTAGGTACTATACTTTTGGAAAAAAAACTTTTTTTTTTTCGTTTTTGCTTTATTTTCTTTACATTTGTTCTTTGTGTAGCTACTTATTGTTTCATAATGTGTATGAAAACTAATTGCTAGCTCTTTGAATCACTTTCCAGCGCTTTCATTATTACTATTACTGGAACTTTTTGTTCACTTACACTTAGTTTGAAACTTTCTACGTGTAGGTTGACTGTAACATAGTTTCTAGCCATACAGTTAATTGACAAAGCTTAAGTTCCCTGTTGTCTATAACAAGGAAGTAACTAGCAATTCACAGGTAGCGAAACTGTAATTAGGGCTACGTATATTTTAAAGAAAATTGGGAGATACATAAAAATCAAGGGCGTTTCGTTCCACATGGTGAAATGACGGTAGACTTCCAACTATGTGAATTTAATACCACAAAGCGGTAGTACAGGGTGATCCAATAAAACTTTCCACATTTTAAAGGTTAATAATTGATTGATTAATTTTTGAGTTGAGTTGATTTTAGTTTATCGTCTCCTTCAGCAGCGAGGCTATATGAGATGTGGACCTACTGATTAACGTGGAGTCCGAACCACATGAGCTCCCGCCGGGAATCGAACCCGGGTCTCCCACGCCAAAGGTGCGTACGCTAACCGCTTAGCCACGAGGGAGCTTCTGATTAATTTTTGAGTTTAATAACCCGTTCAGCAGCGAGGTTATAGGAAACGTGGACCTACTGATTAACGTGAAATCCGAACCACAAGAGCTCCTTCCGGGTATCGAACCCTAGTCTTCCATCCCAAAGGCTTGTACGCTAATCGCTTAGCTACGGAGCTCATAAAGGTTAATGAAACAAAAAAGTATCGAACATAAACACTTGTTTATTCAAAAGTATAAAATTATGTTGAAAACAGTAGTCTGTTATATTGCATGTTGAAATTACGCAGCAACTGACAATACAATTATTGTAAATAACACCCAATGAAACCACCCACATCTTTGATTGGCTGTAGTGCTTTTTTTTTTACATGAAAATGAAATCTTTCACTTTAACGTCCATGTATATGCCCTTTTAGCTAAGAGAAACGATGATAAGGCAAGTGAATGATGATTTAAGAAATGGTGGAATGAGAATGTCGGAGAAAACGGAAATACCCCAAGAAACTCCAAAGACACAATATTGACTACCATAAACTTGCTTAGCCGGAGATCAAACCAGAGGCCTCACACACCAGAGGTAAGCGCTCTACTCCTTAGCATCCAGAATGTATGGTGTTCCCCAAACAACTCTGGAGCGGTGTGTTATGAAGACTAATAAGGGGTAAACTTACAAAGGGGCTGTTGCAAAATATGAGAAAAAGTCTCTTATATTAATGCTTTCTTTATATTATTTTACCTTCTGCTTATTTGAGATACATGAACTATTAACCCGGGTTCGATTCCCGGCGGGAGCTCATGTGGTTCGGATTCCACGTTAATCAGTAGGTCCACGTCTCATATAGCCTCGCTGCTGAACGGGACGTAAAACTCAAAATCAATCAATCAATCAATGAACTATTAATCCGAAAATGCGTTTAGAACCTATGTAAATAGGATCAAACTGAAGCTGTAATTTATATGTTGCTAAGAAACTCTTTTTTTTTTTCCTTAGACTTGCACAATTCAGAAAAGATTTTAATGAAGATCAAGAAAAGGAACTGGTTTCTTACATCCTGTGCAATGAAAAAAAAAGTTGTTTCAGTTTACGAATAATGATCTCAAAATACTTGCTTTCGAACTAACCGAAATACATAGACAGCAACAAGGAAACCAAAAGGACTACTACGTGCTGGTATTATTACTTCGTGAAAAGACATTCAGGGATATCTCTCCGGATACCAGATGCCATTTGCAAGAGCATGAAGTTCCATCGAGTGTCCGTGGCCGGTTTTGTTTCCAACTTCTGGCAAAGGAGTGTGAAAATATCAAACAACATCTTTTCCCTACAAACAGGACGAGATGGTTATGTGGACGAGGCGGGTGTACCGAAAAAGAAGTGAAAGATTCTTGTTCTTAAAGAAAAGAGACAGTAGGGAAATTAACTTCAGCTGAAAAGGAAACACTGGTGATCGTCGCAGTCTATCCGGTATGATGCTCTTCGTAAACAGCCTAATGCGGAATTCGTGGATCATTCTCACCTGGAAGCTCTGCAGAGTACCACGAAAGCGAATGAATGCAGGAGGATATATACATGAAATGATTCAAAACATTTTTGTACTTTACACACCCAATAGCTGATAATCTTGTTTTACTCCTGCTTGAACCTGTAACTCACACGGAAAGTTCACAATTAATTTTACTTGTAAGGGAAAGCCATGTGATAATTTGCTTTCCTCCTCATTGTACCCACAGAATGCAACCACTGGACGTAGCTCGTAAGGGTCCTTAAAGCCAGTGCAATATGCAATAAGTCGACAATTAGTGCTTGCATCACCTAGGAACAGGGTAAAAGTAGATCTGAAAAGGTAGGGGGACGGTAGGTAGTGGCATGACGTAACGCCGTCCCCCTATCCTCTGTTTGCCTATTGTATTTTTTTAGGAACTGGCAGGACGCCGTACATATTTTTGGAAGGCCATTCCTAAGAGGAGTACAGATACAGACAGCTATAAATGCTCTCCGAGCGAATGGAATATGCCCACTTAACCCCAATGTATTTCCTGATCATATGTGTTTGCTCCAACAGGAAGACCAGCTTCATTTGAAATACGACGTCCCCTACCAAAAGATCATTTGCAGACAGAAGTGCCACAATCAGGTCAGTCGAATACTCAAACAGGTGAAGGTAGCAATTGTTGCAAAGAAACAGAAGAAGATACGAATGTAGGCCTAAATCTTCAAGCTTCAGTGTCTAATCAACAGACATTATTAAAATTCCGGAATCGGAAAGATGCATGATTCAACGTAGGCGTAGAGCAAATTGTGGAAAAATGACACTCTTTACCTCCAACCCAAACTACAGATGAACTCTAGTCTTCATACACAGGAAAAATACTAAGAAGAAACAACATAAAAAGCAAGGGATTATTGAACAGTGTCACAAAAACTCATGCCTATAAGGATAATCACGCAGAAAGATTTAGCAAGTTTTTTTTCTTTTTCAGTGAATCCTTCAAGAACAGAAAAATAGATAAGGATTCACCATTAGAAGAGGAGAATGATGCCTCTGCCTCTTCTGCAGTGAATTTTTATTCAAAATCAAATAAGTAGGAAAGGATGGATTCCGTGCACTGAGTGCAAGAATTGACCACATGATTTGTGTGAAAGTGCTGACAAGCATGGTGACAGATTTGTGAGCTACTTTTGCATTAACTTATGTCACTTTTTATTTCTTATTCAGAGATTTAACACGTATGGAACATATTATTATTATTATTATTATTATTATTATTATTATTATTATTATTATTATTATTATTATTATTATTATTATTATTATTATTATCAGAGGGTGAATTACACTATTTTCACTCATAAAACATTTTCGTTTCAGTTTTTTCTTTTAATTGTATAAACGTTTCATAATTTTAGCATTATTTTTCTAACAGCTCATGCTGCTAAATACTTTAAATTAGGACATAAATACTTAAGTGCGTACGCTATCTCAGTGGTAGAGCGTCCACCTCTGGTGCATGGAGTCCTTGGTTCTATCCCAGCTCGCGTCAAGTGAACTTTCTGTTGGACAAACACCATGTGCATGGGTTTTTTCAGGGCTTTTCCACTTTCTTCATTCCATCATTTCTTTTATTTCTAATTTTCATCCTGTCATTTAGCCTAGCCGGCTTAACTGTAGAACGTAAAACTTAAATATTTCATTTCATAAACACTTAAAATAATAATATTTTTTACTAAATCTTGTAACCTCTCCATTTTATCATACCGGCTCGATAAAAACGGGGAAATACTTCCTTCTAAAAAATTTTTTCCTTTGAAAAACTGCGAATAGAAATACAAAATTCAATGGAAGGAATCTTAAATCAAAGGTTCAAACTATTTAATGAAAATCAAAAGTCGCGTACAAATGTAACGGATAGGCAGCAAGATGTAAAATAAATTCGATCTCCCTGTTTTGTCAAACTTTCCCCCTACAACATAGTTCGGAGGTCCGAAACTAGTGCCGTGTAGCACAAATGTGGCAGAAATGACAATAAAAGAAAAAAAATAGTAAATAGCCAAGAGGTTTTCTTACAGATGCATAATTTTTCTGCTTTTGCTCTCTGTATGGTGTGATACTCATACGAAATGACAGCTTTTGAATTATTAGCTACTGCGCGCGTAGAAAGAGCAGAATGGTGGGATAAAAAAAAAAAAAAAACGTTACGCGGGAAATATTTCCCTAAAGGGCAAGCAGACATTAATTCTAATCTCTCGTCTTGTTTCCTATAACAAAGGCTACAGGGAATACAAGTTCTGAAATGTCAGTCTTTTACAGATTTTTTTTGTATCTTTTTTCCCCCTCCATACCTTGACTTTAATATTCACATGTGTGGGGGGAAAATTAACCCATTATTAACCTCAAACATAAAGGCATGAAAGATTTATGTGAAAGAACCAGAGAAAGGTAACGAAACATGTATACGAGATGTCAGTATCTGAAGCGAAAACTAGAAAAATTGCATCAGGATCTTGTTTATGGATGTTATTCGTAAATGATTAGCTAATACGAAAGGTAACATAGCGTTAATTTAATCAACATCAAAGGCTTCTGTAAAGTGTGGACATTGATGTTATAATCGGATTTTATTATTATTATTATTATTTCCAAGTAAAGAAAGAAAAACCAGAATCAAGCAAGATTTTCGACATGCGGTTTAAATGTTTCTTGCTTAGAATAAAAGAAAAAAAGGATAAAATCTGCTATACTTTGGTTTCCTTTATCGTTCTCCACCTGGTCATGGGCGGCTCTGACGGAGAAGAACATGGGATAAGTGGTCTAAGAATTTTCTTTTATCCAATCTTCCATTGTCTCATATAAGTTGACCAACTTTCGAACTGTTTTTTTTGGGGGGGGGTCTACCTACGTAACTCGGTCACATATCTTTGGAAACACTGGATCCCAATATATTTCAATCAACAATTTTCTTGGAGAATTACATATATTGTAATCAAGCTTAAACTATCACTTAACTCAGTATGATGTGCTTATTCTGTAGAAAAAACGAAAACTCGATTTAGGGGCCGTTCAAAAATTTTGTGACTCCTAATCCAAGTGGCCCAAAAGATCCAATATATCTAAAAAAAAAAAAATCTTTTAGGCCTTACATCTGGAGAACTACATATAGTGTAGCAAAACCCAAACTATCAGTTAATTCAGTATCATGTGTTTATTTCATAGAAAATACGAAAACTTGATTAAGGGGCCGTTCAAAAAGATCGTGGCCCCTAATTCAATTAACTATTAACTATAAAATAACTATCCTAATAATTAAATATAAAATAATTATTGGCCAAGATCGTAATCTTTTGGTCCACTTTTATTTCTCCTAAAATTCTTGTTTTAATTTAGAATTTGCTATTACGAATAAAATGAGTTTTTTTTTTTTTTTTAAAAAAAAAGAAATTTTAGTGTTTACGTCCCAAGTATATGCTCTGTCATTAAATGAGAGGTATTATTAAGAAAAGTGAAAGATCACGAAAAGAATACACTGAGGGAAAAAAAATCGTATGTTACGTATGTAAAAACGTAGGTTACCTGTGTAAATTCTGTAGTTTTTTGGACTTAACGTACCACAAACGTGTAACTGAAAAAGTATATTTTATACGTACGTTCCATATAAGTGTACCGAATAAAAATACTTTCCCTACGAACGAAAGAACTGTATATAGGTAGTCAGAATCTCATATACAGCTGACCTATGCAACACATAGCTGACCTATGTAACATACGTATATATATATATGTATTATACTGAAAACTGTTAGGTGTCAGACATCCTGCAACAGCATGATGTAACATCTAATCAGGGAAAGTATGTAGCGTATGGATAACGTATGCTCCGTACTGATTTCCGTAGTAAACATAAGAAATCCGTATATTTGTATAATATACCGCTGTCCAGGTAACGGATTTTTTCTTGGTGTACATGTAATGGGAAGATGGGAGGAATGAGGTTCCCCGAAAGAAAACCATGGTCACGATATTATCCGTCACAAGTTTACCGAACCAGGGATTCCTTACACCAAATGTGAGCGCCGTACCATTGAACCATTAGAAATTTCATTTCGCCATAATTCCTTATTGCTAAAATACACATTCAAATGGAAAATTAGTTGTTCTGTAGTTTTGATAGGTTGATTCATTTCCAATTTAACGTTCTATTCAGCATAGAGACAACATGAGACCTGGACTTAAAGTATCCGAACCACGTGGGTAGTCAAGTTTTATTAAGAATGCTGTGTACTTACGTACACATGCACCTATTAGAATATTAGGCCTATATGTTATTTTTGTATACATTATAAGCATGCCTTCCCGAAAATTACGATCTCATATCCAACTAAACTGCATAATACCACAGAAGTACCAAAAGAAAATTAGGAATTCTATTAAGAATCGAAGAGGAGACAGATACTCTGTAACACCACAGAAGTACCAATACGGATGATGTACACTTCCAATATTATATAAAATACGTCTATCTAGCTAAAAGAAACAGTAAAAAGGAAAAAAAGAAAGAAAGAAAAATAGTCCGGAAAATGAAAACGGCATTTCAGTAGGTAGATTTATCAGGTGTATACGATTTTTCAGGCGATCTGGAGTTTGTTGCGGAATTTGAAAAGAAAATCATTTACGTATTAGAAAACTTACTGAATTGCTGTGAAGAATATGGTATGAAAATAGATCTTAGAAAGACAAAAATTCTGGTGATTGAAACCAGGGACGTACGGAAGGGGGGGGACACGGGGGTCCGGACCCCCCCCCCCCCGAAATTTCGACTTTTTAAAAATTTAGCCAATTTTAGGGGCAATTTTAGCAATTTTAATATAAAATAGCTTCATATTTAGTTTGAACCCCCCCCGAAATAAATTCCTGGGTACGCTACTGATTGAAACAAAGCAGACGGTGTCAAATATATAAGTAGAAGGAGAGAATATAGAACAGGTGACTAGTTTTCGATACCTGGGGAGAGTTATTAGTGATGACATGAAGTGCGAACGCGGAATAAAAACAAGGATAGCCAAAGAATACTAAAGAAGTCTTTAGAACAGCGTTTCCCAACCGGTGTGCCGTGAAAGTGCCGCTGGTATGCCGCGAGGAAATCGAAAGAAATTATTAATTCTATAGCAATCAAATTGCAGGACATAGGAAAAAAATGTATATTTGTATTTCACATTACTATGAACCGCTATGAATCTACAACTTTAAGTTTCATACCGTGTTACCTTTTCTGTACATTTTTAATGTTGAAAAAAAAAGTATTTGTTACCATTGTTATGACTATTATTGCTTCTTTATTGTTGCAATGCAGACTATTTCGTAACTTGAAATTTTAAAATATCATACAATCCTTTCGACGAAGCAAACATTCATACAAATTACCTACATTTGTGTTTTAAAACTAAAAGAGATTTGTTTGTTCGTTTGTTATTTAGTGATCTTTCTTCTTAGTGAAAGGTTGGATACAATTTTCAAAAAAGAAAGCATAGTTTTAAAAACCTGAGTCCAATATTTCACTTCAATTGTTTTCTATTTTTAAATTGGAATGAAAAATAAGCATAATGATTTACCATGGGGGGGGGGGGGGAGGGACCAGTTATCGAGTTTTCTTCTCTGTGAGAAGATCAGTAATCACAGAAAAAAAAAATTATCACGGTATTTTATATTTACAAATAATAATATCAATGATTCTGCCGCGAGAATTCAAGTTACACCCGTAGTGTGCCGCAAGTTGAAAAAGTTGGGAAAGGCTGCTTTAGAAGAAAGAAAATACTATTTTGTGGGACCTTGAATAAAGAGTTGAGGAAAAAAAAAAAACTCATAGAAAAGTTCGTCTAGAGTATTGTATTGTATAGGTCAGAAACATGGACATTACGTAAAAATTATGAAAAATTTGTGGAAGCTTTCGAAATGTAGGTGCGGAGAAGAACTGAGAGAATTATTTATGATTGGGTCCAGCAGAAAACGAATGAAAGGGTTTTAGAAATGGTGGGAGAGGAGAGAACAATTTTAGATATTATTAAAAAGAGGAAGAGAAATTGAATAGGACATTGATTAAGAAGGAATTGCATCGCGAGGAACGTGGTAGAGAGTATGGTGGTAGAAAAGAGAGGGAGGGAGCGAAGGAGACTACAATTAACATACGATATCAACACAGAAAAATCGTACGTGAAGACAAAAAGTTAGTAGAAGACCGTGTAGCATTCAGTGGCGGATCTAGAAGGTACAAACTGGGGTGACCAGCCAGAACCCAGACTATGATAAGTATATCTGAGTTTACTATAAACTTTCAAAAATATATAAATACAGTGAAACCTCTACTAACGGACACCTCTATAAAGCGGACACCTCCCATAACGGACATATTTTGTAATCCCCAAACACTGTAATAGGAAAAAACATATTGGCAAACCTCTTTAAAGCGGACACTCTCTAGTACGGACACGGATAGTCTTTCTTGTCTTTTATAGGTATTATTTAACTCCGTATTATGGACACTTTCTCTAGAAACAAGTTGAAAAGTACAGTAAAAATACACTTTTAGTAATTCATACGTATGTCACCAAGGAAGAACATGAGGGTGTGACAACATTTTGCCTCCTCAACTGTCTATTCAGCAACCCCGAGGAAGGGTCTCTGTTCCACAACACCCTTATATCCTTTGCTCGCATTCTACTTCCACCCAACCTGTTTCAGAAACAAAAGTGATTGACAGTTGCCCACTGTTTGGAATGACACATCATTCTACTCTCCCGCTGGAATCTCTAACCAAGCAGAAGACAAGTTTGGTATTTTTGACCACGGGTACACATATTGTCTTTAAAAAAAAGTCATTACCGGACTGCAATTGACTCACAAATTAAAGCAACACACAGAAAACGTAGTAAGTAGCGATAAGTGTAAAGTGCAGAGAACTATAACATCTTATTCCCATGTTGTGCCTCGAACATAGGAATTGGATGATGCAAGATAATGCAGGTACAGTAACATTTTGGTAATTTTCATAAATACGTGATTCATGCAAAAATATTTTTTTTTTTAATTTCATATTACCTTGTTTATTAATTTACGTAAGAAAATATTGAAACCTCTCTAAGGCGGACTCTTCTCTATAGCGGACAATTTTTGATTCCCCATGGCTGTCCGCTTTAGAGAAGTTTCACTGTAATAGCTTAAATTATTTTTGGCACTCAAAAAACTGGGGAGCATAGGCCCCCGGCCCTGGCCTAGATCCGCCACTGGTAGCATGGAAGCTTCTCAGTTGTGGGAAGTGCCCTGCCAATACCTATTATTATTATTATTATTATTATTATATGAAAAATAAATTCGTAAGATTTCAGGCCTTAGAAAATTATTAGTGACATAAAAATTTGTTAATTAATCCATAAAGGAGAAAGGAAGTCAATTAACAAGAGACTTCCGGAAAATTAAAACGTAATGAAAAAGTTACAATCCATCAGCGTATCACCTGCAAGATCTTATAATTTAGAAAAAAATATCCATGATACAGCTTATTTTTCAACTCTACTTAAGAACATTTTTTTTTCTCTCTCTTAAGTTTTCCAGAGCACTTTGTAAAACGAAGAGAAGGGGATATGAAAAATGAGGAAGAAATTAGGAATTCTATTAAGAATCAAAGAGGAGACAGATACTCTGTTAGCTGTCATCAACAAAATCTGTACAATGGACGCCATTGTTGAACAATTTCACGCGTTCTTCGTATGCGTCAAGTTTTTTTTGAATTGGAAGAACAGAGGCGTGGAAATTGAGATGAAAGAAAGGGAAAAAAAGTTAATCACTTTCAAGAGACAAATGAAAAAAATATATATGTAATTGGTTGAAAAAAAAATGTAGAAAAAAGTCTAGAAGCTGATTTGTGGAAACAGGTCAGCAGTTTCTCTGTAACGTGCGGAATTATAAAGCATTTTATATCTAGTAATTTGTCCCGTCTTCGCACGGAAAGAATAGATTTGTGGAAAAAATTTGAAAGTTATTACGATTTTTGAATCCCGTTTCCCTTTCAGGATGAGTATTTAAATCGAAATGAAATTAATAAAATCCCAACACCACCCAAGTGTAGCTTTGTTCTTTCTAAAATATTTAAAGTCTCTAACTAACTAACTCTATAGCCTATGGAAGCCAAAGGTTCAATGGCGCGTTCACAAATGCTCTCCACTGACTTTCGTCCTTAACCGACTAGATTGAGTTTCTACTTTGTATTCCTATTTCTGGAAGATGCATCTTAATATTGTCCTTCCATTTTTGCCTAGGTTTCTTTAATGATCGCTTTCCGATTGGGTTTCCAGTTAAAACTTCGAAAGCGTTCCTACTTTGTTCCATTTTGGCTTCATGGCTTGCCCACTTGAGTCTCCTAGACTTAATGACCCTAACAATGTTTGCTAAACGGTATCAATTATGCAGTTTCTCGTTATGATGTTTCCTCCATTCCCCATTTCCGTTTCTCTTGCGTCCGAATATTCGTCTCAGGATCTTGTTCTGAAATACTTTCAGTCTGCTTCTTTCCCTCAGAGTAAGCGATCATGTTTCGTAACCATACAGTACAACATACATGATGACCGTTTTATATATTCTACGATAGCTTCAATTCCTCGACAGAATTCGCGACTCAAAAGTTTTTGAACTGAATAATAACACGAATTCCATACTTTCAGGCGACATTTAAGTTCTTCGTGGCTATGGTTTTGGTTTGTTAACACTGACTCTAGAATGATGATGTGAATTTAGTTCGACCCAATGCTAACTATATATAAAAAAAAAATCATTTTAAGCTGTC
Organism: Thermobia domestica; assembly: GCF_964235325.1. Taxonomy (NCBI): domain Eukaryota; kingdom Metazoa; phylum Arthropoda; class Insecta; order Zygentoma; family Lepismatidae; genus Thermobia; species Thermobia domestica. The sequence goes on from NC_137454.1 coordinate 365,169,424, forward strand.
CAACCATTTCGTTATTTTGGTTATTTTTTAAAAGAAATTGTCCCTTTCTACTTTAGGACCAGAATTTTCGCAAACTTTGGGCACAATGAAACGAGAAGTGCCTTTCTAATTCAAGGAGGGGCGAGTCTTCTGGGCAGCAATAATTCACCTAAATTTTAGATCCCAAACACTGTGGTTATCAGTGGCGTATTAGGGAAGGGGCTTCCGGGCTTAAGCTCCCCCCCCCCGAAATATTACTTACTATAATAAAATATATGAAATATCTTGCAGAATTTTCACATTTTCAGGCAAAGCCCTCCCCCCCAAAATAGAATCGTAAATACGCCACTGGTGGTAATATTAGTAAAACTATAAACTGATAAAGTGGTTGTGGGAACACAATGAATAGCAGATATCAACGTTTAAAAATACGCAAGTCATTCATTAGACAATGTACTCCAATAATAGATACCGTTTAAACGTTATTGAATTGTGTCACACGTTTCGAGGAGCACTCGTGAAGTGAAAGCACTGTGATACTTTTGAGATTGAAAATAAGAGGAAAATCAGAGAACATATTTTTTTACATAAATTTATAAAACAAGACATGAAAATTTTCGGGACTAGACCAGAAAGAATTCTTTGAGAATCGAGAACAGCCGAGAGTTCACAAGATTTATGAGACAAGACAAACGATAGAACTTTTATTCTCGTTTCGTTTCGTCTCATGGGTAACACTAGATGACTTTATATGTATACCGAATGTCATTTCCAAAATTTGAGTGATCCTGAGACACTCTATTACATATACATAGTTCAGGGCCATCATCTATATTTGACAGTATTTGGCAAGAAGAACAGATCCATTCTTCTTTTTCCCCCTTCATGCGGTCAGCAACATGCTGTGATGTTTGCTTCAGAGCTTAAAGATACTTCTCACACGTATCACATGTATTTCTGATAAACCAACTTCATAAACTCCTTAATAAATTACTTTTTAAAGAATATGTTAGATGCTTAGTTTCTGTGAATTATTCTGTTATTTTTAGATTACATTTCTCTAATTCTTAAGACATATATACAAGCATATTTTCGAAGATTTTTGCTCATAAAAATCCGAGACCTACTCAATAATGCTTTCAGTCTGTGGACATTGACCGTCAATAAGTTGACACTCATTTAATGATGGTAGGATATTGTATAACCACCACTGATAACTCAACCATATGAAAGTTCCAATGTAATAATCCTCTAAAACTCTTACCATTCTTTCCCAAAATTTATTATTCTCCTCACAAACTTACCATTTACCCCCAAATTTACTATTCTTTCAAATTTACCATTCTTTCCGGAAATTCTCCTCTCAAATTTACCATTCTTTCCCAAAATTCACTATTCTCCTCTCAAATTTACCATTTTTCCCAAAAATTCACTATTCTCCTCTCAAATTTACCATTCATTCCAAAATTCACTATTCTCCTCTCAAATTTACCATTTCCCAATAAAATTCACCATTATTCTCTCAAATTTACCATTCTTTCCCAAAATTCACTATTTTCCCCTCAATTTACCATTCTTTCCAAAAAATCAGTATTCTTCCCTCAAATTTACCATTTTCCTCCAATATTCACTATTCTCCCCTCAAATTTACCATTCTTTGCTAAAATTTACTATTCTCCTCTCAAATGAACTATGGGACATTCCATGTCAAATCAACAAGTCATCAGACTTGACCAGCTCAGATTTGTGTAAAAATTGGTGTACAGCTATATTACAGTGGGAGATGAACAATCCCAAATATTACCTCTCCCCCTGAAAGTGTCTCCATACAGGGTGTTCAAAAATGTCAAAAAAATGCATTTTTCAGTTACAGTGATTATTAAAAGTTGTTATAAAATGATTAGTATATGCACTAGAGACATGAAACAAACACCATTGGAAAGCTTAAAGATTGCTCTACAAGTTGTATTATATTTAGAAAACCTAATACTTCAAAAATCCAAATTAAGATTTGAATTTTGAATTTCGCGTAGAAATGTCCCTCTGAATTTGTTCAAAATTGTTCAGATTGTAGTCTCATATGTTTACTAAAACACCACAAAGTTGCATTTTGGGCACTCAATGAGATTCGATTCAAAATTCAACATAAGCCAAGCATTGCACTATATTGACCATTTGAATATCTGGGTTCAAATCGATAACCATTTGCCTGGAGTTATTTACCTGCAGCATCAAAGTAATTTATATTCAATTTCATTTTGTTTCTTGATGTATTCATTTGAATTTACACAATTATCCACCTTTCGAGTTATTTAGAGAGGTATTACGTTTCCGAACAGTTTTAGTCAGTATGTAAATTTATATTGGCTACATTGCTACATAATATCTTCATTTCTTTGTTTCAGGATTGCCGTCACAGATATGTGGAAGTGGATAATTGAAATAGGAAAAAGAATTTATTGACTAATTGTTTGTGATGAAAGTGTGTGAAGTGATTGTGAGCAGTGTCACTGTGTTTCATAACACATTTGATATAAATATTGTGAAAGGAAGGAAAATATATCCCTCCCTTTCATAATATGTTTTATAATAGCAATCCTGAAACAAATGAATGAAAGTAACATGTAGCAATGAAGCCAATATAAATTTAGAAACATCCATAATGACTAACAAGAATAATGACTTGTATTGAGTACTGTTTGGAAACGTAATACCTCTCTAAATAACTCAAATGGTGGATAATTGTGTAAATTCAAATGAATACATCAGGAAACAAATGAAATTGAATATAAATTCCTTTGATGCTGCAGGTAAATAACTCCAGGCAAATGGTTATCGATCTGAACCCAGATATCCACATGGTCAATATCGTGCAATGCTGGTTTATGTTGAATTTTGAATCGGATCCCATTGAGTCCCCAAAATGCAACTTTGTGATGCTTTAGTAAACATATGAGACTACAATCTGGACAATTTTGAACAAATTCAGAGGGACATTTCTATGCAAAATTCAAAATTCAAATCTTAATTTGAATTTTTGAAGTGTTGTCTTTTATTTTACAGATTTTTTTAAATATAATATAACTTGTAGAGCAATCTTTAAGCTTTCCAATGGTGTTTGTTCCATGTCTCTAGTGCACATATTAACCATTTTATAACAATTTTTAATAATCACTGTGACTGAAAAAATGCCGTTTTTTGGCATTTTTGAACACCCTGTATGGGGACACTTTCCGGAGAAGAGAGGTAATATTTGAGATTTTTTCATCTCCCACTGTAATAAAGCTGTGCACCAATTTTTACAAAAATCTAAGATCGTCAGGTCAGATTTTGCTATTTAATAGGTTGATTTCACATGGAATGTCCCCTATTCTTTCCAAAAATTCATTATTCTCTTCTCAAATCTACCATTCTGCCCCAAAATTTATTTTTCTCCAGTTTGATTGTACCACTTTTAGTGAAAAATTATCCCCCCAAATAATCATATGGGCAACAGGCACCCTAAAATCCGCCTCTGGACACTCCTAACTAATACATAGCAATGTCTTTTCATACATTCTAGAAATATAGTATAAATAATCTCTTATTCGTTTCAAAGAGTGGAGCATGACGAATCCAACCCTGCTTATCCAAGATCCAATTCAAACAATTCTCACAAATTGGCCATAAATTACCTTGGAATCCACCTGCTTTTTTCCTTCTATTAAAGAACAAGAAAAGAAGGAGAAAAAAAGCTAAACTAACTAGATTATTGTATCAAGTACCACCAGCGAAAAATCAGGAAGTAAATTGCCTTTGGATGGGCTTTCATTTTCCACAAAATAAGGCAAGGCGTCTGCTGAGTCGTGACGCAAGGGCGGAGCGTTACAATTCCCGTATCATGATTAGAACCCAATTGAGGTCCATCTACCTTATCACAACCAAATCCTTCCCTCTCCTTCAATTATTTTCGGTCGTTGATTGTATGTTTTCTACGTCTTAGATTACGTACATTTTGCTTGTCTTTTGTCTTAAGCAGCAGATTGACGGTTTCCCTCAAAGATTGCTCCAAGAGGAGGAGGAATGGGAGAGAACGAGAAGGAAAATGGAAGGTTTTACAGGAAGCCGAATGCTACTAAGACAAAGGAAAATTAAGGCCCTCGGTCTCTGTCTATCAGCGAGAATTTTCCGCGCATAACACTGCAATCAGAAACACAAGATGCGGGAAGAAGATTGCAGTATATGTATTACCTTCGATTTTGATACTGTTGAGGAAAGTATTAATAACTTTAGTTAACAAGATTATATCACAAGAATCTCTTGAGTCTCCCTCCTTCGCTCCTTTTGAGATCAGTTTTGGCTCTAATTATGTTCTTTTATTACAAATTACAACCGTTATTCCCTTCGCCTAATAACTCGATAGCTGGAGTTAGGCTACATCTTCAGTAGATCTGAATGCAATCGAGATTGAGAATGTAAGCTACAAACACAACTGTGTCTACTGGATTCGAATACTTGCGAATAAGAATTACGCCAACTTACCTCTTGTAAAGATTCCATGTAAAATCTTATGTTATACAACATCATCAAAATTCTTGAGCGAGCGATGACAATATATTAACTTTTAATCAATATATATATAAAGACACATTTTCTGCAATATTACAATACAGTGTCTGAATAAATGTTCTGTTTCGATAAAGGAACATATTCCATTTGTGGAGGAATTAAGAGGTCTTATCACTGCGAAATTAAAATACCGCTGATTTTACAGTAATTATGGGATATCTTCAACTAGATAATCAAAAAGTGGAACAAGAGCTTCCTAGACAATATTATTTTACATGAGATACCGTTATCACGACTCACTTATCTCCTTTCGATTTCCAGCCATTTAGAAAATTGGAATTTATTTTCGCGTTTCTAAATAGCTGCCAACGGAAAGCTACTAGGTGACTTCTGATAACGATAACTCATGCAAAATAATATTGTCTAAAGCGATCTTGCTCCACATTTTGATTATCTTTTATCTATTTGAAGATATCACATAGACCCTAATAACTGTAAAATTAGCGTCATTTTAAATTCGCAGTGATAAGGCCTCTGAAGTCTTCTCTAGAGAGCTATGCACTGCTCACTTTATACGTAAGACTGTTGTCTCATACTGTGGATACTAAGATAATGAATGCTAAGGAAAATAGTATAATATCGATAATCTATATGTATAAAAATGAAAGTGACCCTATAACTCTTGAACCACCTGACCGATATTGATCAAATTTTAATCATAGATGAGGTTTGGGCCTCAGGTGGCTTTAATCATTTCACTTTGACGGTGTAACTTAGGGGAGGGGAATAAAATAATCGAAAAATGACTGGTATTAGTGCCATAATCAATAGCTTTTGGGGTCGCTGTGATAAACAGTGGCACTTACGATGCCGTTTAAATCCAAATTCAGCCACGTAACATGGGGGAGGAGAAGGGATATATATATATATATATATATATATATATATATATATATATATATATATATATATATAAATTATTGAAAATGACCGATATTAGAGAGTGCTTTAGTAATAGTAAAAAATGATTGACTAACAGAACATAGAACATATTACTGTTTTTTTTTCTTAATTTAACCCAGGAAAGGGGGATAATTGATGCTAGTTTACAAATTACAGCTTGTAACGTTTTAGGAACTAAAAAGTTGTAGGAGATTACGTGGGACAAGTGTATTTATCTACATACATGGTATTTATTAAGCTCATAAAAATTTGAGAATGTTTCTTATTTCATAGATATTGGCACAATATAAGACTTTAAAAAAAAGGAATAGTTCTATGAAGTTTTACTACCGTTAAACTAACATTCTACCCAATACTCGTGTTAACAGCTTTAATTTTGTAAAAATAAACTTATATTAAGCTCCAACAGTTCATCTAAGCTTACAGTAGCGTTTCTCAACGGAGAAACGAAATGTAAGCAAAATTGTATACCGAAAGTAAATTGGTTTTATACTAAATTAATTATATAGCTATAAGAAACCTCGATTAAAAGACTCGGTTAAAAAGTGTGTACTTACAGTTCCTATCTCGCTCCTACTAAAGTATGATCTTTGATTATATAAGCTTATGTTGACTATTTCTTCTAAGTGGATTGATGAATGAGGGCAGAGTGTTAAACACCTATTCCAGTTACATTCAAGACCATATTTACGCATGGGTCAACATGACCCATGGCACACGCCAGCAAAGTTTCTCTAATCAGTCTTGTGTTTATATAATCCAATTCTGAAATTTAAGAATTTTGCACGCGCGTATGAAAATGGTACGGAATAGTTACATTTGTAAATATTGAAGGAACAACAATCTGTATGCAGATATAGGCTTCCACATGTGTACAGAAACACATCTGTACCTCTGTATTCATCAGTTCACTAAAGCTTTCATTTCCATTATTACGACGAATCAATATATGTTTTCCGTTCTCCTCTATCTAAGGAATGTTTACATTTTTTTTTTGTCTCTTCTTTGTATCGAAACTTTCAACAGTGATACTTTGAACACACAGATTATGATGATGTAATCGACATCTGGGGGTGGGGGTGGGGGGGCGTGCGAAAGGAAACATCGATTTCACAATGGTGAGTAAAATATGTACCATATTTACAGAGAGGTTAGTTTCTTTTTAAAATGATTTTCAGAGTCAAAAATATCAACATCTGACGACAAACTATTATACAACGATGCCAGCGTGAAGTATAAAGAACGTTAATCTGAGTGTTACATATGTTCAGTGGCGTATTTACGATTTTGTTTCGGGGGAGGGGAAGCTTTGCTAACTTTAGTCTTAGAAATGTGAAAATTCTGCAAGATATTTCATTTACTTTAATATAGTAAATAAAATGTCGGGGCCTTAAGCCTGTAAGTCTCCCCCCTAAATACGCCACTGCACATGTTAGTAAGGCAAGAAGGTACACGAGAATTGAGAACAGGAACCAATAATTTGGAGTTAATTTTACCATTGAGAATTTTATGGAGAAGCAGCAAGTTTGCCATCATGCGTCGAGTAAGTGGAGTCTGTATATTAAGTTTCTTTAGAATCTGTGTTTTATTAAAACTACACACCGAGGAAACTCTTGGTTTCATAATGGCAAGGAAAGAGTTAACGACAGAATGAAACAACTCATGTTCCGTACCGGTGAGCAATATTCAATTTTAGGATATAGAAAAGCTTTGAAGAAATTACTGAGTGATTTGAGATTGAGAATTTCAGCAAATATGTACTATAGAATACCCAGTATCCTCATATCACTCTTCACAGTAAGAGTAATGTGAAAATGAAATGAAATGAAATCTTTAAGTTTAACGTCCCACGATTATGCTGGTTAGGCTAAAGGAGACGGTGATAATGAGAAATGAATAAAATGGTGGAATGAAGAAAGTGGGAGGAAATGGAAGAGAACGGGAAAATCCATGTACACGGTGTTTGTCCATCACAAAGTTGACTTGGTGCGAGCTGGGATTGAAACAGGGACTCCACAGACCAGAGGTAAACGCTCTACCACCAGCCATCGTGTCTCTAAGAGTAATGTGATCAACTTCCATTTAAATACTATTCAGTTCACTGTCTCCATTTTCTACTGGTATATATTGATTGACATTGAGGGACGGTATTATTTCAATGTCCCAGTACGGCCATTCTGTTCAGTACGGTTCTGGTTACACTTTTCCCAATTACATTTTATTCCTGTATCTTACGCATTGGCTTGCATAAGCCCTGTTAAGTTTTTTGAGTCTTCGATGTTCCATTCTTCAATTCTATCCCAATAGTAACTATGAAATCGAAGTTTAACATAATTTATGTCCATATGTTTTACCTATCTTTGAAGCACTGAGCCATAAACTGTGTGCGTGTGTTGATAAAAGTTTTTTTTTTTTTTTTGTCCTCTCAATTACAAGCCAATCTAAAGATAAACAGAGGTGGAATCAAATCATGGGATAATATAGCAAGAAACTTGGCACCTGGTCGTGGTTCCGCAAGAGATGCGAAAAACCCATATATTTAGCCTGTAAGACGTATAATGAAACGATGATGATAGGTTGAGTAGTGAGAATCGGAAGAGGGCGTGTGCAAATGAAATAACAGCTATCACAGTCTATTCTTATCCAAGATCTCTCTCTCTCGGGAGAGAAGAAATTCTCCATGGCCCTGTTTAACTGCTGAAAGAATTCCCCCATTCAACCCAGCTTGTCTGTATACTCAGCTACCAAGTAGCAACTCACCCACTAGACTTTGTCACCTTACTATTACTCTGGCAAACGCTCTGCTACAGTCTCACCTCATTACTAAACAACCAGTCTCGTGTTACCTTCCAAGCAGTCTCATTAATAACACTTAAAAACAACCACAACTGCCACCTACGAAGACATTGAAAAATTATAGTTTCCGCATGCGTGCAGGGCTTACTTCTTTCTTGGCGCATAGGTACATCTTGTTCTTGCATCTGTCGCCATAAACCATAACTACGAAGACAGACGGACTAAATAAAAGAAAAAAAGAAGAAGCAAAAAGGAGAGAAAAAAAAGATGGAACATCATTCAGAATCTCCGACGTGCTGGCAAATTGAAATATTTTCAAGTGAGATAAGCTGGATAATTCGGAAAATTTATTATAGAGTACATGTGCTTGTCGTGGAAAAGTGATGAAAAATTGGTTTAATTTTGTCAATGCCACAGGAAGCAAGTACATGCCAAATTTTAAACTTTGAGTCTGAAATAATCGACATACTCAGTACTTACATTTTTAAACACCTGTAGAGTTATTCGACGTATAATTGTTTTAAATCTATTTCAGCATCACCACTCGAAAATTCTAAATTTTCCACGCAAATCTATTTTTTTTAAAAAAAAAAAAATAATCCTATTTTGAAATGAAAAAGAATGAAATGAAATTCTTCAGTTTAACGTCCCACGCTTATGCCATTTAGGCTAACGGAGACGATGATTAACGCAAGTGAATGATCATAAAAGAATTAGTGGAACCATAATGTAGGAGGGAACGAGACTACCCCGACAAAATTCACGGACACGATGTTGTGCATCACAAACTTACTTGCTCGGAGATCGAATTAAGAACCCCACGCACCAGAGTAAGCGCTCTACCAGTGAGCCACGGTGCTGCCGTGAGTCACCATAACCCTCTTTTATATTGCTCATTAAGTGAACTATCTTTTAAGCTCCTTCCTCTTTTATCTTCCACTATATCTTCTATCATATCCATTTATTGCAATTTGTTTTTAAATAATGTTCTAAATTGTTTCCTTTCCTCCTTTTTACCATCTTTAGTATCCCGGCGGGAGCTCATGTGGTTCGGATTCCACGTTAATCAGTAGGTCCACGTCTCATATAGCCTCGCTGCTGAACGGGACGTTAAACTCAAAATCAACTCAACTCAACCATCTTTAGTACTACCTCTACGAGGAACTTCTGTTATCACTTCTTTATACGTTTTAGGTTTTACCTAGCTATTTTTAGCCGTTCTTGTTCATATCCACACTTAGAACACTTTTGTTTGTAATAATCCACATGTTTACCCGTAATACAATACTCCGCCCAATATTTGATAAGCTTCTTCTTTTCCTTTATTAATCACAATATTCAATTTTCTTTTTTCCTAAAAGTACTTTTTTGCCATTCCAATCCTTGCCTTTATTTCCTACTAGCTGAATTGCCTGTTCTTCGCATGGGGAGAATAAGATTTATACAAAAATGTCTGATAGTAAAAAAAAAATACGAAGACCTCTCCTATCTTGTTGTGTAAGCTTGCATAACAAATATGTAATACCGGTTGCATACCGACAAAATGTTCTTAGAAACAATCAGAAATTTCCATAAACTCAGTTGTTTACATTGACTTCGTCTTTTAAACATTTATTTTCATCGCATATTCATCAACGTTAATTTCAATTTTCTAAAATTTATTTTCGTCCTATGTCCATCATCTTTACTCTCAGCTTTCTAACATTTATTTTCATCCTTTATTTCGTCACCACCGATTTCGTCTTTTTAACATTAATTTTCGACCTATATTTATTATCTTTGCTTTTATTACAATAAACTACTAACTAACTCTATGGCCTATGGAACCCGGAGGTTCAGTGCCGCGTTCACAAAAGCTCTCCACTGACTTCTATCTTTAGCTAATTGCATCCAGTTTCTACTTTGTATTCCTATCTCTGCGAGATCCATCTTAATATTATCCTCCCATTTGCGCCTAGGTCTTCCTAATGGTCGTTTTCCTATGGGTCTACCAGTCAAGACTTTGAAAGCGTTTCTACTTTCTTCCATTCTAGCTACATGACCTGCCCACCTAAGCCTCCTAGATTTGATGACCCTAACAATGTTGGGTAAACCGTATAAACTATGTAGTTCCTCGTTGCTTATTACAATACAAGACGCAATACTATGTTAGCAAATATGTCATAAATGGAATATCGCTGCAGAAAGTTGAAAAGATTAAAGATTTAGGCATAATATTTGACATGAATATGAAATTCAATTATCATATTAATGACATAGTACATAGAACACGAAAGAATATAGGGTTTGTATTTAGACAGTGGCCTGAGTTTAAAAATGCAAACACATATGTCTATCTATTTAAGGTACTTGTAAGACCCAGATTAGAATTTGGTGCAATTATATGGAATAATATATCCACAACATTATGTAGCAAAATTGAATCTGTTCAAAAATGTTTCATTAGACTATTGTGTAGAAATAAGAAAAAACATTACTACTCTCATAGTTATGATTACTGGAACGAATACTGGGGGTTGCAAGAATTACATGTAAGAAGAAAAATGATAGAGAAAAAATTTATTCAGAAAATTTTAGATAATAGATATAGTAGTGAATACTGCCTACATAATATAGGTATAAGGGTACCAACATATAACCTTAGAAAAGCATCGGAAATGATTCCCATGAATAAAAATTCTATAATTTTAAGAAAACTGACAAGTTCTTTTAATATATTATCGGGATAATTGTATTTATTGAACTGACGTATAGATTTTAATAGGTATGTATGCTTTATATAGTATATCTGTATGTTTGACGGCATCCTTATTTTAAGGACAATTTTAAGAAAATTGATTGACTATTTTAATGAATAATGAAGTAATTATGTTTATCCAGATAATAATAAAATTATGTATATATTATAAGATAGACAATGACCTCCTGTCGTCGAAACAAATGTATTGTTAATATTAAAAGGAATATAAGATCTGTGTTATAACCCTTAGTTCTATGACTAAGTGCTGTATTTTTGCTATCTGGCTGTTCATGGCACTAAAATAAATATATTATTATTATTAGTATTATTATTTCTCTAAGATTTATTTTCGTATCGTATTTATCATTATAACTTTCATTCTTTTAACATTTATTTTCATCCCAAAATCATCATCATTATTCATTTTTAATATTTGTTTTCATCATATATTATCATCGTTGATTTTGTTTTACTAAAATTTATTTTTACTTCTATTCAGTATCATTGTTTTACTTTTTTCAGATTTGTGTTTATCACATATTCATCATTATTGATTTCGTTTTTCTAAAATTTATTTTCACGCCTATTCAATATCATTGTTTTCGTCTTTTTCACATTCGTCTTCATCACATATTCATCATCATTGATTTCGTTTTTCTAAAATTTATTTTCACCACTATTCAATATCATTATTTTCGTCTTTTTCACATTTGTCTTTATCATATATTCATCATCATTGATTTCGTTTTTCTAAAATTTATTTTCCCCACTATTTAATTTAATTGTTTTCGTCTCTCTCACATTTGTCTTCATCATATGTTCATCATCATTGATTTTGTTTTTCTAAAATTTATTTTCACCACTATTCAATATCATTGTTTTCGTCTTTTTCACATTTCTTTTAATCACATATTCATCATCATTGATTTCGTTTTTCAAAATTGTTTTCACCTCTATACAATATCACTGTTCTATTCGTTTTCACATTTGTTTTCATCACAATTCATCATCATTGATTTCGTTTTTCTAAAATTTATTTTTACTCCTATTCAGTATCATTGTTTTCGTCTTTTTCACGTTTGTTTTCTTCACATATTCATCATCATTGATTTCGTTTTTCTAAAATTAATTTTCATCTCTGTTCAATATCTTTGATTTATTCGTTTTCATATTTGTTTTCATCACAATTCATTATCATTGATTTTGTTTTTCTAAAAAATTATTTTCACCCCCTATTCAGTATCATATCGCTTATTTACAATATTTTTATTCTATATTCATTACCATTGGATACTTTTTTTTTGAATAATTATTTTCCTCCCATATTCATCATAATTGCTTTCTAATATTTATTTTCATCCCGTATTCATTATCATTGATTTTCTGATACAGTCACGGGATTTATTCCCGGTGGGGACACTTTTTCAGACCACCCATTCTGCATGAGGTTTTCTCCATTCACACAAGGCTAATGAAGGGATGGTATCTAACATATACAGGTCCCAGATCGTTTCCGTCCTTCCCTTTGCTCGGATAGTGTGATCGCCAAGGAATCTCAACCCTCATATATGAGGGGCTAACATGTCAGATGCAAAGCCCAGAAATCTAATTCCTATTCCTAATTCTAATTTTCTAATATTTTTATTCGCTATTCATCACCATTATTTTCATCCTTCTAACATTTATTTTCATTCCATATTAATCATCTCCAAATGACGCTGAACCTTGTAGAAGCACGTCCGTATTTAATACGTCTGCGAGTTGGAAAATGATTGATCAAAGAAGTGCTATATGGGAACATTATCAGCAATACATGTTGTTTACTTTAAAAAAAAAAAATGAAAGTTTGGTTGAATTCGAATGAAATGAAATAAAATCTTCAACATCCCATGAATATGCCTATTAGGCTAAGGAAGACGATGATTAAATCAAGTGAATGATGGTGGAACATATGGTGGAATGAGAAAGTGGGAGCAAACGGGGGTACCCTGAGAAAACTCACGACCACGATGTTTCCCATCACAAACTTACTTGAGCGGGGATCGAACCAGTAGCGTTGCACACGAGACAAGATTTGAATCTGTCTCGTCTCGAAAATGTGCTGTAAAAGTGATGTCTCGACTCGAAAACTGTATATTTCTCAATTGGAAGACCTGTGTCTCGACTCGAAATTTGTCAGAAAAATTCTGTCTCGTCTTGTCTCGTGCGCAATCCTACGAACCACGGACCCCACGCACCAGAAATAAGCACTTTACCACTAAACCACAGTGCAAAGTTTGTTTGAATTCTTGATGTCTTTAAAAGTCCATTTATATTCATTTATACCTACGGCCTGGGGTCGCTGGATTTGAACCATGAACTGTTCTAAGCACAAATGAGTTTTCTTTCATTGAATTAGCATGCTTTTTTTTTCAACCTCCACTAGGATGTCAAAGAAATTTTATCTAAATTAGTAAAGAACGTGTTCTCCTTAGGATTGTGCACGAGTCGAACTAAAACTCTACTCGACTCGAATTCGATTGGAGTTTCGAGTCGAGTCAAGGGTAATTTTCTCGAGTCGAGTTCCGAGTCGAGTCACTGTTTTTGAGGTGGAGTTTAGAGTCGAGTCGAGTTTGACAAATGGCTCGCTCGTTCAGCTCGTTTTAACTCGTTTCAAAATCATGACCTGATTAGACTGGAAAGCGAAAGTCATGAAAAATATAAGCAGTAATATGGAATACTTTTAGTATTGGTCACAAGAGGGGACGGTGTTCGGATCTCGTATCATCTCGATAACGAGACGAGAATAGAGTTTCATAAGGACACAATCTCAAATGTCGTGAACACCAATATAAGTATATACTGTAGTCCATATCATCAAGGCTGAGATCTAAACCATCAAAATTTTGAGCCCAAGCAGAAGCCCAACCCAGGTAGTGATGTCAACTGGCTCGGCTCGGATTAATTTAGCGAACAGCTCGAGCCGGCTCGGTTGAGGTGAGCCATCAGCTCGGTTCGGCTGGGTTTTGGTGAGTAATGGGCTGGAGCCGGTTCGGTTGGGATGAGCCATCGGCTGACCTTAGTTCGGCTCACCCGTGCCGACAACCCTAAACCCGGGCCAAATAGTTTTGAAGATGTTTGGTACTCTATACTTGCTCCTCCGGAACTCAAACCCAGAACCTCGTGAACGATGGCCTTGCCTCTTAGACTTCGGGACTACTGAGGTTGGTAGTTAACTAGTTTGTAGTATTCAGATACAAACCAACTATCTCTCATGTTTATACATGGTGTTATAATAATAATAATAATAATAATAATAATAATAATAATAATAATAATAATAATAATAATAATAATAATAATAATAATAATAATAATAATATTAATAACAATTATCATTATTATTAATAATATTATTATTTGTTGTAGTATTAGTATCAATGATAATAATTATATTGTCTATGTAGGATATTTAGAGAGAGTACTCGAAATACAAGATTTGGTTCGATTTGGCTTGACTCGACTCGAAACTCGACCCAAATTCGAGTCAAGTTGGAGGAAAGTTCGGGCCGTATTTTCGGGTCGAGTTCAAAGATGTCTGTTTCGAGTCGAGTCCAGTTTCAAAGAAAACTCGCTCGAACTCTCTTCTATCCATCCCTAGTTCTCCTCCTAAAATTACGTGTGAAGTAATGTAAATGGTTTAAGAAAGTACGAAGAAAAAGAAAAAAGAAAAGAAAAGACAGAATGACATGAAAGGTCGTAAACGTACAACTTGACGTTAAGTGCTGTTGTTCCAACATTTCGTTTCCTCATTTGTAAGTTTATTTGGCCACGCTTGCACCCAAACAATGGCTGAAAAGACTTCACTTTTCACCTGGACAAACTTAAATCAATGTTTGTTGTGTTCTTCAAAGGTCGTCTCTCATTTTTTGGAACCTATTTGACGGAAGGTTTCTCTCTCTCTCTTCTTTCTCAACTAGCTACGCCACCAGATGGAGCGAGCGAGGCCTCTCTTTACTTAAGACTCTCGACCATGTTATGTGTTTGTATGCGGTGTTTTCCCACTTTGACCAACAGCCAAAAAAGTGGAAAGGAAACGAAAAAAGGCTGATGAAGAGAGGGAAAGAAGTAAAGAAACTAGAAACATCAAAAAAAGAAACGAAAAGAGGACACAAGTAAACGTATACATGAGGCGAAGGAAGAAGAATTGCCAACCAAGGTTCCTCAAGTACTCGTGTAGTGTTTAGTAAATTTATCAGTAATTATGTGAAATAATACTACTACTCTATTTCCATCAATTTTAAACGGTACAAGAAGCCGCGGTGGCTCAGTGGTAGAGCATTCACCTCTGGTGCATGGGGTCTTTGGTTTGATCCCTGATCGCGCCAAGTAAACTTTGTGACGGACAAACACCGTGTGCATGGGTTTCCTCGGTCTTTTTCCGTTTCCTCCCACTTCCTTCATTCCACCATTTTCATTCATTTCTCATCATTACTGTCTCTTTTTAGCGTATATGGCATAATCGTGTGACGTAAAACTCAAAGATTTCATTTCATTTCATTTTCAAACCGCACAAGCTGTATTTTATTTCTAAATGGCATTAAAAAAAAAAGCATTGTTTACCAATTCCTTCGGTTTGGCTAAGGATGCGCACGAGACCAGTCGAGACAAGATTTTCTTGACAAAATTCGAGTCGAGACACGGCTCTTCAAATTGAGAAATATACATTTTTCGAGTCGAGACATCACTTTTACAGCACATTTTCGAGACGAGACAGCCACGAGCTCATGTGGTTCGGATTCCACATTAATAAGTAGGTCCACGTCTCATATAGCCTCGCTGCTGAACGGGACGCTAAACTAAAATCAACTCAACGAGACAGCCACAAATCTTGTCTTGTGCTCATCCCTAGGTTTGACTATCCTAATGTACTAATTGTTTTAAACAACCATTAATACCTTAAATTACTTTTCCCCTTAGTTCCAAAATCAAACCACTTCGCGTAACAGCGCTTTTTGTGGGACTGAGCCACTCCAATGTCATCTGTTAGCGATCGGCCGAACTACGTCAAACCTAACGATGAACACGAGGTCAGCCGGTAAAAGAAAACCTCTAACAGGCATATTATTAGGCTTCTACACCTAGTGATCGTCACGTATTTTATTCACGTGACTACGTAGTTTGCCTCACTACGCTGGGTGGACGCCGAAAATTGAGAAACACTGGCCAGAAATCGAACCCAGGACTACGCGGACGTTTAGTTCGACGTTCTAAACACTAGATTATAGAGTTCCCTTTCAGTTCTAAATGCTAAAACTTTAATTTCTATCAGTGTTACTTTTCTCACGATA
This sequence comes from Thermobia domestica, assembly GCF_964235325.1. NCBI lineage: Eukaryota > Metazoa > Arthropoda > Insecta > Zygentoma > Lepismatidae > Thermobia > Thermobia domestica. Next base: position 365,185,780 of record NC_137454.1, read on the forward strand.
CGCCTCTCAGTATAGGTAAACTGAACACGACCCAGTTTGATTTCCTGATTTTTTTTTTTTCATTAGGGTAATCTTAATATTTGGTAGACGTTGGCAGTTCTGGTAAACAAAGAAAGCACGACATCGGCGACACTAGTGGCCGTAAAACAAACCAAACCAACGGCTTCTCGTGTTTGGTGACAAGAGACAAATTCGACGTCCCTCTTAGTTTTGTATTACGACTTCTACAGTCTCCTCTTCGCACTTCACCCTCCGTGGCCATGGGGAAGTCACAGACGTGTGGCATTAGGCGCCACAAAGAACACGAGTCATGCGTGGAATGTCATTTGTCAGTTGTTGGAGTTTTCCAGCATTTTTTTTCTTTTTCTTTTTCACCAAGCGGTCTCCGATCTTTAGTCGGCATTTGTTTTTAAAACCTCCCTCCTTTCTTATCAAACATATTACCATTGTCTGGAGATCCCTCCTTGGTCTTTAATTTAATTCAATCTGTTGTGTCCATTGGAGCGTTCTCAAGTACCTATCTGAGGAATTCATCGACCGACCGGCTACTGAAAAAAAAGGTTAGGTCAGGATGTTTACCCCGTCCATCTTTTGCACATCTGTCCAGACGCTGAAAATTAACATAAGACCATTAACATTACTTACTGCTCTTGAATTAAAGTCTTCAGGTCTTTTTGTCCAAATTTACGAAATTTCACGCTTACTTGCTCCACAATCTCTCGTTTGATTGAAAATGATTCCACAATGCGCTCGTGTAGAGTTACGATTTATGGTATGTGATGTTGAGTTCGATTTTCGAATGTGAGGATAAGACTCCCTAGCACAATAGTTCGACGACTCTACGTAGACAAATGGTTGAACATTGATACAGTAGAAAAATATGTTGGTTCAATGTGCTTTTTAAACTGTATGTTGGTCAATCAGCGATTTGCCAACGACTATCCAACAGTTTGCAAGTAGCATTTCCAATTGTAATTTTACCTCTTTCGGAGAAGTTGCATAGGCAATTGAGTTAGTTGGCAAATTATTGGAAAATTGGCCAATTAGAATGTGGGATCAATGTTTACCTCCTTCGTAGGGTTTACGTAAGTAATTGTGTTGATTCGCAAATGCTTGGTAAATCGGCCAATTAGAATGTAAATCAAAGCTTACTTCTTTTGTAAAGGTTACATAGGTAATTGAGTAGGATGGTAAATCGGCCAATTAGAACGTAGGACCAGTGTTCACCTCTTTTGTAGGGATACGTAGGTGATTGAGTTGGTTGTCAAATGCTTAGCAAATCAGCCAATTGCAACGTAGGACCAATATTTACGACTTTCGTAGGGATTACGTAGGTAATTGATTTGGTTGGCAAATGCTTAAAAATTGGTCAATTAGAAAGTAATATCAATATTTACCTCTTTCATAGGGGTTACGTAGGTAATTGAGTTAGTTGGCAAACGCTTGACAAATTGTAAATTTAGAACTTAGGACAAATGTTTACCTCTTTCGTAGGGCTTAGCTTAGAAAATTGAGTTGGTTGTCAAACATTTGGCAAATCGGCCAATTAGAACATAAAATTAATGAGTACCTCTTTCGTAGGTGTTCCGTAGATAATTGAGTTGGCTGGCAAATGCTTGGCAAATCGGCTAATTAGAACGTAGGACCAATGTTTACTTCTTTCGTAGGGGCTATGTAGGTAATTGAGTTCGCTGGCATATAGGCTAATTAGAACGTAGGACCAATGTTTACTTCTTTCGTAGGGGCTATGTAGGTAATTGAGTTCGCTGGCAAATCGGCTAATTAGAACGTAGGACCAATGTTTACTTCTTTCGTAGGGGCTATGTAGGTAATTGAGTTCGCTGGCATATAGGCTAATTAGAACGTAGGACCAAAGTTTACCTCTATCGTAGGGGCTATGTAGGTAATTGAGTTCGCTGGCAAATCGGCTAATTAGAACGTAGGACCAAAGTTTACATCTTTCTTAGGGATTACGTAATTAATTAAGTTGGTTGACAAATCATATTTATTTTGTATTTTGGAAAGAAACTGGGACTTTTGGAGTCCCGAATAATTTCTTCGGGACAAGAAAACATGATGAAGATTGGCGACTGTCCCTTCTAAACTGGAATGTCTGGATGCCCTATTTCATAACTCGCCCAAATACTATTGAAAGAAAGAAATATATTCAAATGTAGGGGCTGGCAACAGTGCATTTCCGAAATAATAGCTTAAAATAAATCGTCATGGGAATGATATGAAGTTAAAAATGAAAAGAAAAACTACGTCGAGCATATATACATGAAGGAGATGAAAACACAGGAGACACGAGTTAGATAAATGGGAACAGGAGGAGTTAGTACATTAGAAGAGGTTCATTTGAGATGACATGTCTCACTCTGCTGGAGAAACTGTTTATGATATACTTCTCGTCAGTCAACAATTGTGAAAGCGTCTGAAGAGCAGATTCCAGACAGTTTAGTAGAGAGAGGAAAAAGGAACGGGGGAGAGCAAACTCTGTTGTTAAACACATTGTTACAACGTTGTGACAAATGACATCGAGATGCCAGACCCGCAAAACAATAGTTCAAAGCTAACAATGCATTCTCGTAACTTCACATGCGGCAATTTTCCAATTGCTACAATACCTCCCCTCCTTTTTATCCATCTCATTGTCTTACTAGATTTTTCTCATTCCGTTCTCTTAAGAAGTCAAAATAAGCTACACCATTGTTCTATGAATAATTACAATAAAGAATCTGAGTCACAATGAAAAATTAAGCTAGAATTGCTACACATAAGTTATCGGATTTACAATATATATATATATATATATATATATATATATATATATATATATATATATATATATATATAGGCCTATATCTATTAACAAATACCATATGTAAAGTCAAAATTGATCAACAATCTATTCCTCCATGAGTGCTCTATTTACGTTCTTCACTCAACTGCACCCAGGCCCAAATTCTTAAAAAAAAAAAAAAAAAAAAAATTTGAAGAGCTCAAGGGCTTGAAGAACATAAAAAATTTAGAAAGTGAACCAGATACTATCTGCGAAATGCTATTAAGTGGTACACAATCGATGGCGTGTAGGCTAGGTGAATGAAAGGATGGCTATAATGTGATGTTGCCATGTGTTATAAAGAAGTGTGGCTAACGAAACACATTACAGCGCTAACAGGTGAGCATATGACAGGTAATTGCATCTCTTTTCTTTTGTGTGCATAAACTAACGTGAATGTGCACAAAGATGTGGCAACACCGCAGCCCTCCTTATTCCTTCAAACACCATAAACAGTGTCCCCTAGCATAGTAAGTTTTCCGTATTACGAAAAAAAAAATCGTAATTCAGATTTTTCAAGGGGTCTGCCAAAAACTCTTTTATACAGTGGTTACTATAATAAGATTAACCATTATAAACGTTAATAACTTTGTACAGGAAATATATATAATAACAATACACGTCTTATTGAATTCAGCAACTCAAAATGTTTGATTGGGGATCAGGTCATTTCCTCAAGTGTGTTTTGCCCAAGCGTTAAAATGTTGGACATTTGCTCAACTACCTTATCTTGCTATTGATCATGAACTTGAAATCCATGACAGGCACGAAAATCTTGACTAATGGCCAAAACGGAGGGTTGAGATTTTCATATATGATTATACGCAGGGTTGCCACAAGTTAGATAAAAATTTTACTATGATACTTTACTATAAAAAAGAAAACAGTGAGCACCAATATAAGTACCGGCTACCGCCACAGTATAAGTGCCGCTAAATGTTTAACTTTCATTAAGGGGAAGATTTAAGTTTGTGTACCAGTTTTAGACAATTAAAAATAGGACTCTTGAATTTCATTTATGGACAATTATCCATGCTGTTCAACTTTAAATTATAAGTTTAAAGTATATAAAGTATAGTCTGAGGGAAGAACATAGACTGAAAGTATTTGAGAACAGGATCCTGAGAAGAATATTCGGACCCAAGAGGAACGAGAATGGGGAATGGCGGAAGCTTCATAATGAGGAACTACATAGTTTATACGGTTTACCCAACATTGTTAGAGTCGTCAAGTCTAGGAGGCTTAGGTGGGCAGGTCATGTAGCTAGAATGGAAGAAAGTAGAAACGCTTTCAAAGTCTTGACTGGTAGACCCATAGGAAAACGACCATTAGGAAGACCTAGGCGGAGATGGGAGGACAATATTATGATGGATCTCGCAGAGATAGGAATACAAAGTAGAAACTGGATGCAATTAGCTAAGGATAGAAGTCAGTGGAGAGCTTTTGTGAACGCGGCACTGAACCTCCGGGTTCCATAGGCCATAGAGTTAGTTAGTTAGTTAGTTAGTTAGTTCAACTTTAAAATGATTACCTTATGTTAATGGAGAACTGCAGTTTACATTTTTTTTAAATATATGCTGACAATATGAAAGTATAAAGACATGATACGTAATCTGTTGACTTATCTCCAAATTCTGTTTTCTTCTTCTGCGCGAAATAAATTAACTAATCTTGTACCCAATGATAATGCAATATTTGTTTCGAGAGTTGTGGATGGTGATTTTGAGAGAAAAAAAAATCACTATTGGCAAAAACTGTTTGACACAATGGACTATCATCGCATCATATTTTGTGCACTCGAGGTTTGTTATTTATGTTGATCGCACATAGGAATAGCCCCTTGTTTGTGCGCTCCCGGCCTAGGCCTATTCCTTTTATCACGGAGGCAAGAAATAAGAAAGGATTTTTTCGAGCATGTATTCCAAGGGAAATAAAGATATTTTTTAAAGTTTTTTTTAAAAAAAAAAAAGAATTTAGTGTCTCACAGTAGTTGAGACCGCAAACGTCACGAACAGTGGTGCTAATTCCCTATGATAAAAATGATCTGTTTTATTAAATTTTACAAATTTTATCCTATTTTGTGGTACAATTTATGGTGATTTTATACAAATTATGGTGATTTTATGATAATATTATACAGTATTTGGTGATTTTATGATAATTTCATACAGTATTTGGTGTTTTTTTCTCATATTTCTAGTGATTTTTAGTGTTATTATCCAATAAAAATTATTGTAAAATATTTTTGGTAATATATTTTGATATCTAAGTTGGAAACACTTGATGGAAACACACAAATGGTTGAGAATACAAAGTTAACTTCCTCAGCCTCTAAAGAAACTTGTTCCTTCCCTTTTTTGTCCTTCCCTCAAGCGGTGAAGAGCAGGTGAATGAACTACCTGGAAAGGGAGGGAGGAAGGAGACCCAGGTGCATGAAAGAATGCTAGGAATTCCTTTGTTCACGGAGTAGATAATTTTCAAAGAAGTAGTTCTTTGTTATGCAAATTAGGGTAGGTTTGACAATAGGTCTTTTGTTAAGAGGAATGTGGTTTATCCTTGAAGTTCACGTACGCAGGTGGGAACAATGGATGCCGCAGATGTGTGTACATGTAATCTTTTAAACGATTATTGTTGACAGAGAAGTGGTTGGAGTGCGTACGTGACTGAATGCATGTACACAGGAGAAACTTGTTTAGGGAGCGCAGCTGTATGTTAATTTTTATTCAGGACAGGAATGTCGTTGGACTGACTACGTGACTGGATGCACGTACGCAAGGGTTGAATGTTTTGGTAGATGAAAATTTTGATAATAGGGTAAAGAGGTAAAATATTTCAATTATTATAGGTTGTGTGGGATTCCCTCTTAACAGATAGTTGAAAGAACAAAGTGTCCTTGTTGTGTTGTAGTATTGGTTATTGATATTTTTATTGATAGGTAGATAAAATATTTATATTATGTCTAGAGACCATAATGATTGAATAGAGGATGAAAATCTAATCAAGTATGTTAATTTGCATTAATTTATGTTTAAATTTGCATGAATTATAAGCAGTTTTTGGTTCTTAGGAGATAGGAGAATATAGCCTGGTAAGAGGTAGTTCTTTCTGTTCTAACTTGTTTGAGCTTCGAGGTAGGAGGTGGAGCTTGTTAACTTGTATAGAAAGACTCCAGCAAATGAAAAACCAGACTTGGAGAATGGATTTACAACTTTTTGTTCCAACCCAAAACTTGTAGAAACCAATAATAAAAGGAAAGAGGAGGGACTAGGCAAGAACGAAGAACGAATGATAATTTGATTCCCATTGCTTGAAGGAGGTCCTTTACTGCTTAAAGATCCCTTTTCAATTGGCCTGTCCCCTGTCAACCAGCTTGTTTTATGATCCTGCCACTTGAGGATAAGGAAGATCGTCCCTTCCTTACCTGAGTTTATTTTTATTGCAGGGTGCAATAAACCAGCTATCTGCCTTTAGGTTTATGAGGGGTACAATAAAATCTTTACCTGACCAGAGTCTTCTTTCCTTCTTTGCAACCAAACAAGATTTCTTTAAAATATTTTTGCATAAATTAGATTAATGAATTAATTATTCATGAATATTAATTAGTTGGTAATGAAAGGGTTAGAAAGAATGATTTTTTCGTATTTAGCGTTTATGTAGCGGTATATTATGATATGTATCGTATAGATTAGTATATATTGTACTCACATACCCAGATATTGTGGGAGGAAACGGAGACAACTCTAAGAAAAGTATCTTATGTACTTTTACGGTCTTTTTACTGAATGATATGGGGTTTTATTGATCATTTAATGATGTTTAGGTGTACGAAACACAATTGAATCACAAATGACGTATGTATATAAGTACTTTTTGGTAATGGGCGTATGTATACGTGATATTGCTGATATGTGGACAGGAATATATGTGCTTGCATATTATGTTTTGTACACATGTAAGTGTTTTATAGTTACCTTTAACGTAATGTAGGGTGCATAACTTCTTCCTTGGTGACATGTTTGGTGATTGCAAACACCTGAAGTGTTTGTATTGTATTAATATTGGATTGTATTGTAGCCTTATATATTATGACTCTTTATGCATGTACCCTTATCTTCAACGTAATGTAGGGTTCTTTGGTGGTATGCTAGGTGAAGGCAAACACCTGAAGTGTTTGTATTGTATTAATATTGATTTTATATTGTAGACTTATATATAGTGACTCTTTATGCATGTGCATTATCTTCAACGTAATGTTTGGTTCATTGGTGGTATGCTAGGTGAATGCAAACACCTGAAGTGTTTGTATTGTATTAATATCGATTGTACTGTAGACATATATTATGCCTTATTATACATGTAACCTTACCTTGACACGATTGTTAGGATCTTTTGTTATGATTCTAATGCTGCCTTGCATAACCTTAACCTTTGTTTGTTTTGTATCGTTATATATTGTGGTGCTTGACGTATGTAACTGATTTAACCATGTCTTAAATGTATTGTTGAGATATATATTGTGACTTATACGTATGTAAGTGATTGCTAGACATATCTCGGTTGTATTTCAACCACATATACCATTTTTAATTTGCCAATAATTTATTTGTACGTCCTTGTAGAAGGCATTATGACGTCATCAGGGTTTGCAGTACATACTGATTTATTGTATGCTGTCACATAAATAACCTTATATGAACCATATGTATTCTTTTCCTTTATCTTATATAGAATACCATATTTATTTATAAGATACCAATATTTTGTATAAAGGTTTGAACGTCACATAAAGTATTATTATACCATGTAAAAATGATAGGTATATACTTGATATGACACAGTATATGTATTCTTCCTTTATCTTATACAGAATACACATACTTCTTAATATGATACCTATTATTGGGTGTATAAAATAAAACATGGATTTGAAATTTGTGTTATTTGTTTATTAGCATTAATTCTTGTTCTACAGTAGCAGGCTATGTTATTGATTAGAGATATTATTTACATATATTTAGGTGATTGATATATTTATAAGTATTCAATATAATAATTTTGTATTTGCAATTGTGATATTTCAATTGTATATTTCCGTATTTACAATATTGATATTTTTAATTGTATATTTTCAATATTGATGTTTCATTTATATATTAGAATATTTACATATTTACAATATACTATTTACATATTTACAATATTTACATTATTTACAATATGCTATATACATATTTATAATATTTACAATATTTACATATTTACATTATTTACAATAACAATATACTATTTACGTATACACATATATACACATAGGGAAGTGCCAATTGACGAGTGCTGTGAAAATATTTATGAAATTTGTCTCTGTCCGAGATTATTATGATTATGTCACTATGTTAGGACATATTTAACATAACATATATATAAATATTTATTGAACGCTCATAACAATAATACCAATCATTCGACACACATATTACTTTGATACCCGTACGGTAATGTTCTAAACTCGGTTATACTGTGAGGATCAAGTCGACGTCTTTTATTTTCAACTTTTTGATGTGTTTTAGTTTCAGGCATGGATACAATGACAAACCCCGGCTTTCGAACAATCCTCCCTGGATTGTTTAACTGTTTACTGTCAACTTTATCGTGAATTAGATTATAAAAATGATCAAAATTAATTTCCTGGCGCGTACGATGATTTAAAGTTATACCCCTAATTTTAAATACATAATCTACATTGTCCGTACCAACCTCTTTTAAACGGTACGCATAATTCTTTGGCCCTATTCCTATAAATGCATTAATTTCCCACCCTTCAGGAACTTCATTAGTTAGTTCACCCAGATAGGAACCCAAGGAAAGCGGAGGTTTTTCATTACGTGGCTGTACAAACATAATACTATCGGTGTCGCAGTACAACACACGGTCAGGCCCTACTGTTGTTAATAATTCATAAAGTTTTAGACGCGCCCATGAGGTGATAAACGCAGCAAGGACAACATTTGAGAACTTCCATGGTTTGTTTTTGTTTTCAATGTTTTTATACGTTACAATGAGATGCCGCTCTCCAATAGGTAATACAGTTTGCACCTCGTATTGTGGTGCCCATAGATAAGTCAAAAATTTTTCCGGAGTATCGACAATTACAGATTGCGATAAATCCGTTCGCTGTCCCCATTTTCCATATAGTGAATTGAGGAATATTTTAGAAATATACCTCAATCCAGGGTTTTTCCTTATATTATTATAATTTAATTTAATGCCTTCATGAGAATAATAGTCTGCAATATATTTTTGCTGGTCTTCTTCGGTTTTGCAAGAAGCAGGAAATCCCGAAGACTCCTGTTTCATTTGAAGAAAGGAATTCACATAGTCTTCAAACAGACCATTTGAAATATCCTCCTCGCCGCCAACCAGGTTAAATTCCCAGATTTCAATTACTTGCAGAATTTTGTATCCGAGCTGTAAAGCTAGGTGGAGTTCAGGGGTACAGTATGTGCCCGTTAAGGTTCGCTCGGAATCGCTATGCACGCAATTGTCAATACTTTTTTCTATACACGTACGGCACAACCCAAACAAAAGATGACCATTACATGCATATGGTAACACCGGAAAATACAAATCATTAGGGGGTAAAACAGTACATTTTACTAAACCATGAATACTTTCCACGTTTGGAAAGTCTGGCCCCTTGTATATTTTTGGCTTACCTACAGGCATTGGTTTACGTGCCATTACCCAAGGGTATAACGATGTTACATCATAATATGCCACGGTTTCCTCGCTGGTACATTCGTACAAAGCATTAAAGCATTCTGTACGACCACCATGAAAACTATCTTTTGGTATTAGATGATCAACAAGATCCTTACAGTGAGTTTGAATAAACTCCTGCATGGACTTATCAGTTTTCACCCAATGATCCCATTCGCATTCCCACATTTGAACAACATTAAGATTTAATTTTTTCAGGAATGCTATTTTCGTGGTGGTTCTTTCATACCGGTCTTGTAAGGATATACCTTGCTTAGAGGTGGAATCCAAAGACACGTGTCGAAGTGTAGGATAGCAGGTCAAGCACCCGTGGAAAAAACATCCATGAAATTCGAAAACTGTATTCGTTCGAGGTTCAAACCCATCGACCTTATACCTCCCAAATCGTTTTTCCAAGCCATTCCCTGAATGTTGGATTTTATTACCCCTTGTACGTTCTAAATACCGTAACCAGTACATTGCCTTAAGGCTTTGTTGGTCACGATGGTCGAACCCATAGGGTGGAATAATTGGAATAATTTCTTTAGGCAAATATAAGATACGATAGGTCAGTATGGCCAAACTAGCAATAGTAGGCGCGACGATAAAACATTGAATACCGTTTGTTTTTTCCTCAATTAAATTTGAAAATTTAATTACAGCTTCTGCTAAAATTTTGACATCATTTCGACAATACTCCACCATCTCCTTTTGGAGATCATACTCCTCGCCGCTATCAGCACGTTTTTGGTGCCAGGCGATTAGTTGTTGTCTCTCTTCCGTGTTTCGCGAATCAGGATCGAAATATTCAAGAGCGGGAACCGGACCTACATAATTTTGATTTTCCAAAGTGTTAAATAGATATGGGAAATCTCCCTTTTTCAAATTTCCAGATAGACCTAATGTTGTAGGGAGTTTTGATAATTTAACTCCCATATACAAATACGTGTCACGGAAGTAAATCTTTTGTCCTAAACGCATTTCAACAATTTTTTGCCCTGACATTATTACTTCAGGTGTATGATGATGGCTCGTTATCAAAGTTTTAGCACAGAACTGCATATCATAATTACTCCCATTATGGGAAAGTACAATGATTTTTTTAAACATTGATCGAGTTATTAATACATGATTAACAAATCCATCAATGTCTTGGAAATCAAACGAACGGATACCATTTTTATCTCCGCATACAAAGCAAAGATCATCCAGCTTTGTGTCCTTACACTTGTAACAGACATGAATACAATTTACGAAATTCACGTAATGTTCTTGTTCTCCCTGTTCATTTTTAGGAAGTAACATCGTTTCTACATCAAAAATGATGTATAAAAAGGCCTCTACATGTTGCAAAGTAGCAGCCTGAACAAAACAAATGTGGTCATCGTTCACAAACGTATAACACGTTTTACAATAACGTTCACCGCATTCGTGTTCAGACTTACGACCTCGCATGTCAATCATATCACCACATTGGACACAAATTTTCTTTGTTTCGCATAAAGTCTTTCCGCGAGCAATTACCGTTTTATGATTGGCAAAACATTCTTCTGAAGAAAACAGTCTGCGACAATCACTACATTCGCGTTTAATATCCTTATCATTATCATCAGAAACATTGTGATACTTCTCGCACATCCTACATTTGAAGTTACACTTATGATCTTCTGTATGATAATATCCTTCCAAACAATACTGACAATACCCATGTTTGTTCAATAGAGTTCTAATGTTTGTAATTAATTCATAATGTCCTTCAGTATACAAAATGAAAATTTTCTTTGATGCATGTATTCCAGGATAAATTACAGTATAGTCTCGAGTCGATCGGTTCTTTTCGTAGATGACAATTTGGTAATGAGGCGATAGCTTATTTTGGAACTTTTTCACATCATCAATAGTACATCCATCACGGATTTCAATGTCAACTTTAGCACTGACACACAAATCCTTTGCTTGATTTAACAATCGATTTGGATGATTTTTCAATTCATATACGTAGTTACGACGATGATCAGCCTTACCCTTCCCAAGGACAATGCTCTTGGGAAGACAATACACATCCTTTTCCATTGGGATAGTACACTGTTCCAGGTGTGTTACAAGACTGCTATATTTTGCTGAACCCATACTTCGTCCCTTACCTTTACGTGAATCAACAATATGAATTTTGAAAGTTACTTTGTCCCCAAATAAATAATTTTCGTTACTATTTAAAACATTTTCAATACTCTGAAACAAAATTTCGTGACTTAATTCTGACTTTTGACGCCATGATATGTATATTGGCTTTTTGATCGTGGAAGCAGAACTTTCTATTGTCATGCCAACGTACATGTGTTCGTCGACCTCGTTTAACGTATGGTCCTTTACAAATTCAAATAATGAATGAATGTATTTTTCAGGGTCATAAATCCCATTAGTGCGCATACGTTCAATGGTAACTTCCTTTCCTGTTAGTCCAAAATAAGTATAATGTTTGGTTGTACTATTAACAATACGAAAATATTCATCCGTTCCAGCACCATACATTACAGGTTCTGGTGCAGAATTATTGCTACGCTCAGGAAGAATACCGAGAAACTCATTGGACTCATCTGCAATTAAACCGTATGTTTTCCCTGAAGACACAAGTTCCATAAACTTTTCACGAGCTAAATTCCTCGTATTATCTTGGCGAAAGAAGCCTATATGATATAAATCAATAATATCTTTTGCAGACTTACATTTCTCCAAAACAACATGAGGACTACAGCCAAAATGCATGAACAATGCTTGCAATAGCTTGGAATAAGCTTCATTGCTTACCCTTGCACCCGTAGCATGACATTGCGTCAACACTTCCCATGTAAATAAAACGTCGTTTGGATTTTCATATCCACGCGCTTCTTGTGCTGCCAGCATGGTACAAATCACATTACGGCCATCCATTGTATCACTGTTTAAGTAAAATACTCACGTTTTAGTTTTCAATTACTATTTGTTAGAACACTATAATTACTTCTTATTTATCAAAGGTGCACTTAAAAGTTTTTTTGAAATTACAATGTCACCAACTCCTCTTGAAAATGATAATGTCCCGCAACTTTTACAGTATAACAACGATTCAGCTGAAAGTTTATCGGCAATTGCACTAATACTTTCCGATAACTATACTGATAAAATTCCCGTAACTTTTGCAGTTTACCGTAGATATTCTTCTAAGATTATTCGTAAATCCTTAACTACTTTCCAGTAATTGTAATTTATAATCTAGTGTATAAATATTCTTCAAGTTAATTGATTCAAGTTACGTAAAACCAGGGAACGTCTTCAGCATACAATTTCTTCTTTTATACTAATTTGTGATGCCTCTGTTATATACATGCAGACTATTTGATATATTCCACTACGTTTTTTTTCTCGAAAATGACAAACTCTTGTACCTTTTTTCAGTATAGAGATGATACAGTTAAAAGTTTATTGACAAATCTTCCGATAACTGTAAATGTCAATGTCCCGTAATTTTTATCTAGCTGTTGTGTGTTTACAATTGCAACTCGTAGTGTTCAATCAGAAACGTCTTCACTGCAGCAGTACTTTTTCTAAAGTGAAACAGCACCGATTTTGCACGCCTTATATAGACGCGAAAGGTACTCTCGTCCCCAGACGCATTCAGCTTGTAATCTCGTACCCAGGCTAATTTATTTTATAGTTTCGTACACAGATACTTTAAAATGTACGTGATTTTTTCTAAATTAGTATTAGTAATATTACGGACAGTGTTAATTATATTACATTATAACAAACACAAAATCATTTCATGATCATTACGTAACTTATACAATATCTTGCAACACTGAATGAATCAACTTGTATTTTGACGGATCATTTGTATAGTATACATCATAGAACAGCTAAGCTGTGAACTTGTAAATAATTCGCTTCATATTGAAACTCTAAACAATCTTTGAATGTGATCTTATAAATGGTATTTTGACGGATCGCTTCATATCTTTTCCGCAACATTTCTAATAGAAACTCGTTAACTTTTGTTCGTTCAATTTCTGTTGGAATCTCATCAGAACAGCTACGCTGTGATCCTACAAATAATTTCGAAAATACTAATATGCGTGCTCCTACTAAAAAGTTGGTTGTTAAAAAAAATGGTTCTGATCTGTTATCTTATTTCATTATATGAAACTTAATATTGCGAATGTAAGTTTATAAAACTAAAAAATACAAAAAAAGTAAAATGTAAAATGTAAAAATGCAAGTTAAGAAAACAATAATGTAAAACTGAAAATGAAATTGCAGAAAGAAAAATTTAAAAAAAAATGTTGCAAACTAAAATACAGAAAGCAAAATGTAAAAGAACAAGTTAAGAAACAATAATGTAAAACGGAAAATGAAATTGCAGAAAGTAAAATTCTAAAAAACAATGTTACAAACTAAAATACAAAAAAGGAAAACTGTACAACTTAAAAAGTGTAAAACAGAAAATGAAAATGCAGAAAGTATAATTTTAAAACAATGTTACAAACTAAAATACAAAAAGTAAAACTTAAAACTACAAGTTAAGAAACAATAATGTAAAACTGAAAATGAAAATGCAGAAAGTCAAAATTTAAACATAGTGTTGCAACTAAAATACAGAAAGTAAAATGTAAAAGTACAAGTTAAAAATGTGAAACTAAAAATGAAAATGCAGAAAGAAAAATTTTAAAAAGCAATGTTGCAAACTAAAATACAAAAAGCAAAATGTAAAACTACAAGTTAAGAAACAATAATGTAAAACTGAAAATGAAAATGCAGAAAGTCAAAATGTAAACATAGTGTTGCAACTAAAATACAGAAAGTAAAATGTAAAAGTACAAGTTAAAAATGTGAAACTAAAAATGAAAATGCAGAAAGAAAAATTTAAAAAAACAATGTTGCAAACTAAAATATAAAAAGGAAAAATGTACAACTTAAAAAATGTAAAATGAAAAATGAAAACAGAAAGTAAAATTCTAAAAAACAATGTTACAAACTAAAATACAAAAAAGAAAAACTGTACAACTTAAAAAATGAAAATGCAAAAGTAAAATTTTAAAATCAATGTTACAAACTAAAATATAAAAAGGTAAAATGTACAACTTAAAAAATGTAAAATGAAAAATGAAAACAAAAAGTAAAATCCTAAAAAACAATGTTACAAACTAAAATACAAAAAAGAAAAACTGTACAACTTAAAAAGTGTAAAACAAAAAATGAAAATGCAAAAGTAAAATTTGAAATACAAGTTAACAAACGAACATGTAAACTAAAAAATTAAAAAATGCATATGCAAATTTTCAAAACAATGTTACAAACTAAAAATACAAAAAGTAAAATGAAAAATGTAAGTTAAGAGACAATAATGTAAAACTGAAAATGAAATTGCAGAAAGAAAATTTTAAACAAATTGTTGCAAACTAAAGTACAAAAAGTAAAACTTAAAACCACAAATTAAAAAACAAAATGCACAGCTAAAATTAAAAGTGCGAAAGTAAAATTTCAAACAGTGTTGCATTGAAAATCTAGAAATAAAAAAATGCAAACGCATCTCGGAGTAGTTGAGAACGCATATCTTTTCCAAATTTTTACAGGGGTTGACAACACTTTTCGTGACATATGCGTTCTCAACTACTCCGAGATGCGTTTGCATTTTTTTATTTCTAGATTTTCAATGCAACACTGTTTGAAATTTTACTTTCGCACTTTTAATTTTAGCTGTGCATTTTGTTTTTTAATTTGTGGTTTTAAGTTTTACTTTTTGTACTTTAGTTTGCAACAATTTGTTTAAAATTTTCTTTCTGCAATTTCATTTTCAGTTTTACATTATTGTCTCTTAACTTACATTTTTCATTTTACTTTTTGTATTTTTAGTTTGTAACATTGTTTTGAAAATTTGCATATGCATTTTTTAATTTTTTAGTTTACATGTTCGTTTGTTAACTTGTATTTCAAATTTTACTTTTGCATTTTCATTTTTTGTTTTACACTTTTTAAGTTGTACAGTTTTTCTTTTTTGTATTTTAGTTTGTAACATTGTTTTTTAGGATTTTACTTTTTGTTTTCATTTTTCATTTTACATTTTTTAAGTTGTACATTTTACCTTTTTATATTTTAGTTTGTAACATTGATTTTAAAATTTTACTTTTGCATTTTCATTTTTTAAGTTGTACAGTTTTTCTTTTTTGTATTTTAGTTTGTAACATTGTTTTTTAGAATTTTACTTTCTGTTTTCATTTTTCATTTTACATTTTTTAAGTTGTACATTTTTCCTTTTTATATTTTAGTTTGCAACATTGTTTTTTTAAATTTTTCTTTCTGCATTTTCATTTTTAGTTTCACATTTTTAACTTGTACTTTTACATTTTACTTTCTGTATTTTAGTTGCAACACTATGTTTACATTTTGACTTTCTGCATTTTCATTTTCAGTTTTACATTATTGTTTCTTAACTTGTAGTTTTACATTTTGCTTTTTGTATTTTAGTTTGCAACATTGCTTTTTAAAATTTTTCTTTCTGCATTTTCATTTTTAGTTTCACATTTTTAACTTGTACTTTTACATTTTACTTTCTGTATTTTAGTTGCAACACTATGTTTAAATTTTGACTTTCTGCATTTTCATTTTCAGTTTTACATTATTGTTTCTTAACTTGTAGTTTTAAGTTTTACTTTTTGTATTTTAGTTTGTAACATTGTTTTAAAATTATACTTTCTGCATTTTCATTTTCTGTTTTACACTTTTTAAGTTGTACAGTTTTCCTTTTTTGTATTTTAGTTTGTAACATTGTTTTTTAGAATTTTACTTTCTGCAATTTCATTTTCCGTTTTACATTATTGTTTCTTAACTTGTTCTTTTACATTTTGCTTTCTGTATTTTAGTTTGCAACATTTTTTTTAAATTTTTCTTTCTGCAATTTCATTTTCAGTTTTACATTATTGTTTTCTTAACTTGCATTTTTACATTTTACATTTTACTTTTTTTGTATTTTTTAGTTTTATAAACTTACATTCGCAATATTAAGTTTCATATAATGAAATAAGATAACAGATCAGAACCATTTTTTTTAACAACCAACTTTTTAGTAGGAGCACGCATATTAGTATTTTCGAAATTATTTGTAGGATCACAGCGTAGCTGTTCTGATGAGATTCCAACAGAAATTGAACGAACAAAAGTTAACGAGTTTCTATTAGAAATGTTGCGGAAAAGATATGAAGCGATCCGTCAAAATACCATTTATAAGATCACATTCAAAGATTGTTTAGAGTTTCAATATGAAGCGAATTATTTACAAGTTCACAGCTTAGCTGTTCTATGATGTATACTATACAAATGATCCGTCAAAATACAAGTTGATTCATTCAGTGTTGCAAGATATTGTATAAGTTACGTAATGATCATGAAATGATTTTGTGTTTGTTATAATGTAATATAATTAACACTGTCCGTAATATTACTAATACTAATTTAGAAAAAATCACGTACATTTTAAAGTATCTGTGTACGAAACTATAAAATAAATTAGCCTGGGTACGAGATTACAAGCTGAATGCGTCTGGGGACGAGAGTACCTTTCGCGTCTATATAAGGCGTGCAAAATCGGTGCTGTTTCACTTTAGAAAAAGTACTGCTGCAGTGAAGACGTTTCTGATTGAACACTACGAGTTGCAATTGTAAACACACAACAGCTAGATAAAAATTACGGGACATTGACATTTACAGTTATCGGAAGATTTGTCAATAAACTTTTAACTGTATCATCTCTATACTGAAAAAAGGTACAAGAGTTTGTCATTTTCGAGAAAAAAAACGTAGTGGAATATATCAAATAGTCTGCATGTATATAACAGAGGCATCACAAATTAGTATAAAAGAAGAAATTGTATGCTGAAGACGTTCCCTGGTTTTACGTAACTTGAATCAATTAACTTGAAGAATATTTATACACTAGATTATAAATTACAATTACTGGAAAGTAGTTAAGGATTTACGAATAATCTTAGAAGAATATCTACGGTAAACTGCAAAAGTTACGGGAATTTTATCAGTATAGTTATCGGAAAGTATTAGTGCAATTGCCGATAAACTTTCAGCTGAATCGTTGTTATACTGTAAAAGTTGCGGGACATTATCATTTTCAAGAGGAGTTGGTGACATTGTAATTTCAAAAAAACTTTTAAGTGCACCTTTGATAAATAAGAAGTAATTATAGTGTTCTAACAAATAGTAATTGAAAACTAAAACGTGAGTATTTTACTTAAACAGTGATACAATGGATGGCCGTAATGTGATTTGTACCATGCTGGCAGCACAAGAAGCGCGTGGATATGAAAATCCAAACGACGTTTTATTTACATGGGAAGTGTTGACGCAATGTCATGCTACGGGTGCAAGGGTAAGCAATGAAGCTTATTCCAAGCTATTGCAAGCATTGTTCATGCATTTTGGCTGTAGTCCTCATGTTGTTTTGGAGAAATGTAAGTCTGCAAAAGATATTATTGATTTATATCATATAGGCTTCTTTCGCCAAGATAATACGAGGAATTTAGCTCGTGAAAAGTTTATGGAACTTGTGTCTTCAGGGAAAACATACGGTTTAATTGCAGATGAGTCCAATGAGTTTCTCGGTATTCTTCCTGAGCGTAGCAATAATTCTGCACCAGAACCTGTAATGTATGGTGCTGGAACGGATGAATATTTTCGTATTGTTAATAGTACAACCAAACATTATACTTATTTTGGACTAACAGGAAAGGAAGTTACCATTGAACGTATGCGCACTAATGGGATTTATGACCCTGAAAAATACATTCATTCATTATTTGAATTTGTAAAGGACCATACGTTAAACGAGGTCGACGAACACATGTACGTTGGCATGACAATAGAAAGTTCTGCTTCCACGATCAAAAAGCCAATATACATATCATGGCGTCAAAAGTCAGAATTAAGTCACGAAATTTTGTTTCAGAGTATTGAAAATGTTTTAAATAGTAACGAAAATTATTTATTTGGGGACAAAGTAACTTTCAAAATTCATATTGTTGATTCACGTAAAGGTAAGGGACGAAGTATGGGTTCAGCAAAATATAGCAGTCTTGTAACACACCTGGAACAGTGTACTATCCCAATGGAAAAGGATGTGTATTGTCTTCCCAAGAGCATTGTCCTTGGGAAGGGTAAGGCTGATCATCGTCGTAACTACGTATATGAATTGAAAAATCATCCAAATCGATTGTTAAATCAAGCAAAGGATTTGTGTGTCAGTGCTAAAGTTGACATTGAAATCCGTGATGGATGTACTATTGATGATGTGAAAAAGTTCCAAAATAAGCTATCGCCTCATTACCAAATTGTCATCTACGAAAAGAACCGATCGACTCGAGACTATACTGTAATTTATCCTGGAATACATGCATCAAAGAAAATTTTCATTTTGTATACTGAAGGACATTATGAATTAATTACAAACATTAGAACTCTATTGAACAAACATGGGTATTGTCAGTATTGTTTGGAAGGATATTATCATACAGAAGATCATAAGTGTAACTTCAAATGTAGGATGTGCGAGAAGTATCACAATGTTTCTGATGATAATGATAAGGATATTAAACGCGAATGTAGTGATTGTCGCAGACTGTTTTCTTCAGAAGAATGTTTTGCCAATCATAAAACGGTAATTGCTCGCGGAAAGACTTTATGCGAAACAAAGAAAATTTGTGTCCAATGTGGTGATATGATTGACATGCGAGGTCGTAAGTCTGAACACGAATGCGGTGAACGTTATTGTAAAACGTGTTATACGTTTGTGAACGATGACCACATTTGTTTTGTTCAGGCTGCTACTTTGCAACATGTAGAGGCCTTTTTATACATCATTTTTGATGTAGAAACGATGTTACTTCCTAAAAATGAACAGGGAGAACAAGAACATTACGTGAATTTCGTAAATTGTATTCATGTCTGTTACAAGTGTAAGGACACAAAGCTGGATGATCTTTGCTTTGTATGCGGAGATAAAAATGGTATCCGTTCGTTTGATTTCCAAGACATTGATGGATTTGTTAAT